>NW_012113253.1:8167723-8249944 GCF_000951035.1 Colobus angolensis palliatus | reverse complement strand
GAGACCAGCATGGGCAACATGGCAAAAATCTGTCGCTACGAAAAATACAAAACTTAGCTGGACATGGTGGCAAACACCTGTAATCCCAGCTACTCAGGAGGCTGAGGCAGGAGAACTGCTTGAACCCGGGAGGCAGAGGTTGCAGTGAGCTGAGATCCAGCCACTGCACTCCAGCCTGGGCGACAGAACGAGACTCTGTCTCAAAAAAAAAAAAAAAAAATGCATTTGCAGTAATAATAATGGTTATCATTCAATAATCACTTACTCCATACGAGGCATTGTTCTAAGCACTTTACATTCATTCTCATCTAACCTTGACAACAGCCATACAAGTTAGGGACTATCATCTCCACGGAGGGAGAAGTAGAAACTAAGACCTCCAGGAGTACCTCGGTCTAATTTGCATGTAGTGGAAGCAACAGGCCTGGAATTTTATCCAGATTTGTCAGACTGCAAAGCCAGTGCTCTGAGCACAATGCATGCTATTTCCTTACATGAAACTCCTTGCCACCCCTCTTTCCCAGTCCTCCTGGCACATTCTTTCTCATCTCTCAAGATTTCATGAAAGCCCCTGTGAAGTGTATTTGTGAAGTGTGGAATGACTGATCTGCTAAGGGAGAGAAGGAAAAAGGGAGGGGTCTGGGAAGAGCAGTAGCTGTGGAAACTGTTGAAGGACCTGGCTGGAGACAGAGGAAGGGATGGCTGAGTGGCCTGGAGGGCCACACTCACCCTGGAGACCTGCATTTGTAGCGGCCACAAACTACTCAGGGGTGTGCTTTCTGTCAGCTGTGCTCAGGGGCTGAACAGTGAAAACCCACGGGATCTATGCAGCCTCAGAAGATGCTCCCAGTCTCATTAATTTACAAAATAAATATTGCAAGCTTCTCAGGGGTCCCTGAACTCCCCTGTCTGGGTTTAAAGATTTTTGAAATCCTGCTTATATTTGAGTTAGGAATTCTTAACGATAGACATTCTTCCTGTCAAACCTTATTTTGGGGATTCCCATTCACTCTAAATTTCCTCAAAACTTTGTAGTCAGGGATACTTCAAAGCTAAGAGGAGGTGCTCTTTCCAACACCCTTATCATCGTGGTCTGAGGACCCAGCAATCTCATGTTCCCATTAATCTTTTAGGAGCTGTGTGCCATATGTCCTGCAGACCATGGTTTACTTCCTACTCTGGAGGAAGATTTGTTTCAGACCCTCACCGACATCTCCTCAGTAATATCCCAGGGCATATAAATCACTGAGGAGCAAAGGGAGCTGTGTCCTCTGATGAAAAGAAGGAGCAGTCCTTCTGGAGGAGGGAGTTTGTCTTCCAGGAACCTTCCTCAGCCCTTGGTCTGTGAATTTCAAAGCTGACCTAAACAAGCAAAATCAAAACACTATAAAACGCCCATTATGCTGCAAGGAAGAAAACTCCTTTAACTTTTTTCAGTCAAGCCCTCTGCTTCCGTTGTGTAGATAAGACAGTCTCATGTTGTAGAACTTTGAAGGATTGCATGAGGAAATATGCACAGAGGAGTTGTATAATCTCACGGAGTATTCTTTGGACCAACAGTTATTGAGAAGACCGGCTCACATGTAGGCTGCAGAATACTGATTGTAAAGTTGCTGCAGGCTTTCGGAGGTTGGATCCTTGGCTCACACCTGGTCAGAAGACATCTCATGGTTATTCAACCAGAGACCTGAAGGTGGCACCTGGTGCTCGTGCACATGATTTGATAGTTGGTGGTAGCCTGACTTTAGGACAAAAAGTCTTTAGGTGCTCAATAAATAAAGTCATAAAAGTAAGTTTACACCGATAATTTTAAGTCATAATTTTGATCCTACCAGGAAAATAGTTCAGACTCCTGTCATAGTGTATAGGATTTTAATTTCTGATACTCAGAAACTATTTTTGTCAGAATTAGGCAATGTTATTTTGAAAAAGTCAAAACAAGGAACAAAGAAAACATAGTAGTTACCACTTAACTACCAACAACATTGAGAAGCCTGCTTCATTCATTCAGTCAACAAATACTGAGTTCCTAATGTATGCCAGACATTATAACTTGGTACTGGCACCATGTAAAATATACTGAACAAAAATGGAGCACAGCCCCTGCCCTCAAGTTTACATGTGGAGGAGATAGATAATAAGTAATCTCATGGGTAGCTGTATTATAAGCACTACGAGGAGCTATGCAGGAAAGGTACAGCTGTGCTATGTGGGTGTACAGCAGACAAGTTTGAGAGGTCAAGGAGGGTGTCTCTGATGGTGAGACCTTGCCTCTGTGTCTTCAAGGTGAACAGGCTCTCCCTAGACAAGAGAGTAGGGAATCTTTCTAGGTAGAAAGAGCAATATGTTTGAAGCTTCAGTGTTCAGAGGGCACGTGGTCCTTTTAGGGAACTAAATGCCAGTGTGGCTGTAGCACCAGATGACAGAGGGTAGGAGAGGGGGCTGGTGAGGCAATGAGAGACCAAACCTGGAAAGGCCCCGTGGGTTCTATCAGGGATTTTGGTTTTTATCTTATGAGTCATGGGAAGTCACTGCATTATGAAAAGTACTTGCTGAGCCATTGAACTGCAAAGAATGAGTAGTTTGAACCCCAGAAAGTGAATTTAAATGATCCCTTTGCAGGTAAATTCCCTTCTGAAAAGATCCATTAAATTCTCATGATCTTTGACTCTTAGCAGACGTTCATAGTCAGGTCATTGTCACTGCTGTTTCTTCGCAAATGGATTGTTTTGTGGGGAGGAGAGAATGACAGTCCTTCATGTTTCTACAGCTCTGTGCCATTTACCAAGTGTTTTCACAGGCACAGTCTCCATTCTTTTATTCATTTGTTCAAAGTTTTACTGAGGACCTATCAGGTGCCAAGCCCTTTGCCCTAAATAAGGCATAATTCCTGCCTTCAAGGACTTGAGTAACCAATAAATGCAGTAAAGGGAAGATAAAACCTTTGATCACTGCAAAAATTCTAAGATAGGGTGATAATTTTTATATTTATTTACTGATGAGAGATTTGAGGCTTAAAGAGGAATCAGCTAGGTGACTTACAACTAAGCAGGAGCAAGCTGGAGCCTAAATCTGCTCCCATGTGGTCCAGTCCTGTTTTTCCTACACCAGGCTCAGGCCACTTGTCTGTCCTCTGAAGTCTTGCCCTGAAGCTGCCTGAAAGTTCATCAAAGCACAGGTTAGAAGAGATTTTCCAATCTCCCCATTTACCTAATGCAAGAATCCCTTCCATGACATCTCACCCCAGAAGGTGCTCCCAGTGTAATAGTCATGACTTATCCAGTGGTGGCTATGAGAAATTTTCTCTTGTATCAATCTGAAAACTATTACTCTGTAGCATCCATTCATTCATCTTTGTTTTGCCATCTGGGACATCACAGACTGTTTATTTCCCCTCAAATACAGCAACGCTACAATTATTTGAAGGCAGCTCCAAAATCTTTCCTAAGTGTTCCCTTATCCAGGCCAAACATTTCTGGTTCTTTGAATCATTCCTTCAGTAAATGCAATTTCCACACCCATCACCACAGTTACCCTATGTGAACACTCTAGCGTGTTATGTTCCCTTTTAAAAATCTGACAGCCGGAATTACACACAGTATTCCAAATGTGGTCTAACCAGCTATTACCTCCCTATGCTTCCATTAATAAAGTAAAAGATTGAGTTAGCTTTTTCTTAATGAGTTCAGACTGTTAGTTATATTGAACTTGTGGTCAACCACATCCCCCAGGTCTTTATCATATGACTTGATATACAGTTGACTTTTTGAACCCAAAGACAGGACTTTACTTTTATCCCAAGTAAATTAAGTCTTGTTGATATTGGCCTAGTCCGGTTTGTTGAAATCACTTTTTAAAAAATTGTGATGCTGTCATCTAACATATTAAGTATCCCTGGTAGCTTTATGTCATCCATAGATGTGGTGAGCGTGCATTCTACATGTTTGTCCAGGTCATTACTAAATATGTTGAACAGGACAAGTTCATGGTCGACATACTGCAGTGAATCACTAGACACTTCCCGAATGCATGGGGTCATTCAGCCAGACTCTACTCTCATCTAGTCCATGTTTCTTAAGTAAGAAAATGCATCTAAAATCACTTTTAAACTATACTATATAAGATACTATCTACAAGAATATCAGAACATACTTTGTTAAATGCCTTGATGAACCAGGACTCAAATGTGTAATCTCTCCATTTGGTGCAGATCACACAGAGGTAACCTTGAACAATGAAGCTTAAAGCAGCAGGTAGTAATGTTCAGCGTTATCTCTACCCTCCATTAAGGAATTTTTATAAAGAAAAAAAGTCAATGCGGGTGAATGTCTGATTTATAAAATGTGTAATGCAGGTATTTTGACTTCTTGCTTATTTTGCTCACCTTCCCAGTACTCCAGGGCACAGTTGAACAGATACCAGCAAGTTGGCACTGACTTCTGAATGTCTGCTAGGTGCCCTGGTCTAGAGTCTTCTATGTGTTTACAGTTTGTTCTGGCTGAGTCACAACTGTTTCCAAAGATACTCAGGAGTAGTGATTTCCCTAAGATGTTTTTCAAAAAGTATACAGTAGGAAAAAGTTACATCCAGAATATCTACTGTTTTCTTTTCGTCTCTATCCGATCCTTCCTACCTTGATCAACTTAGAAATTCATCTTCTTTTCTTCTCTTGGATATCTAATTCACCTCATACCTTTAGGTACTGCCTATCACCCAGTCACTCCCAGAAATTGATTTCCGGCCCCCACATTACTCCCAGTATGCAAATCTGTGTTTTTGCCTGCCCACTAGACATCTCAGCCTGAAAATCCTATAAGCATCTGAAATCAACACATCTGAAACCAAGATGATCATTTTTCTTACCCCAAGCCAGCTTCTTCTGGAGTCTCTGCATCAGTTAATGTCATCCCTGTTTTCCCAGTACAAAAACCGTAAATACAATGGATTCAGATAATATTGAATGCCTGTTTTATCTCAGGCTCTCTACAGGTATAGTCATTAGTCCCTGTCACATCCTTTAAAAGTAGATGCTACCCAAAGCTCTGAGAGGTGAACTTGCTCAGGATAAATGGTCCTGGGATTCAAACCCAGGACTGTGTGGTTTCCCAGCCTGCCTTCTGCCTACTGCTTCCCAGTGTCTTCCTTTCTTTCTGATCCTCCACACATCCAGTAGGCCACCAGCTTCTGTCAGAAATACCTCAGAAACGTCTCTGGAATATGCCCCTTCGCTCTGTGACCAGGGTCATCTCTGGAATCTGCCCCTTCCTTCTGTGACCAGGGTCTGCTTCGGGCCTTTGGTTCATCATCTCTCTCCCAGCTTTTAGCAATAGTACCTTAATAGGTCTCTCCATTGTCAGCCTCTCCACTCTCAAGTCTCTCTCCATAACTACCCCCCAAATGATTCCTGAAGCGCAGACTCCAGCCCAGAGAAGAGAACCCAGTCCACCAGGTTGCTTAAAACAGACCTCCACCTGAGACTAAGCAGGCCCTGTTTCACTCCTGTTCCCCCTCTACAGGCCAGGGCTCAATAGCTTCTTCCCACCTTTCAAAGTCTAAGTCTGTAATTCTTCCATAGCATGGTTTCCTACTTAAGATACTCTTTTACAGACTACTTATATAGTGATATCAATAGTACATTTTAAATTTATTCCTTCCGAAAATGGGGGATGAAATCTTTTGTGAGAAATGACTTTTAGCCCAAAGTCAGCTGCACAAATAAAATGCCTAAGTAGCATACTTTCAGATCAGTTTAGACATATCAACTTGCAGCAAAACATGAGTGTGATACTATCTATCTTCAACTTAAATGTTCAAAAGTAGGGGGCCAGGTGCAGTGGCTCATGCCTATAATCCCAACACTTCAGGAGACCGAGGCAGGAGGATCACTTGGGGCCAGGAGTTTGAGACCAGCCTGGGCAACATAGCGAGAACCCCTGTCTCTACAGAAAAATTTTTTTAAAAAATCACCAAGCATGGTGGTGCACACCTCTATTCCCAACTACTCAGGATGCTAAGGTGGGAGGATGACTTGAGCCCAGGAGCTGGAGGCTGCAGTGAGCTGTGATCACACGACAGCATTCCAGCCTGGTTGACAGAGTGAAACCTGTCTCTGTTTTTAAGAAAAACGCAACAAATATTTTGTCACCTTGTAATTAATTTACTTAGTAAAATTGTTATAATTGTAAAAAATATTTGTTACATATAATCATTCAAATAAAGATAACTGAGTAGATAGAAAAGCACAAGTTATATTAAAATGCTTCTTGTTTGTAATTATCATAGAAGATATTGTACTAAGTAGAAACCAGTATCCAGGCCTCAAATGGTTTTCTTAGACCTAACATATGTACGATGGGGCTGCGCACAGAGACTCATGCCTATAATCCCAGGACTTTGGGAGACCAAGACAGGCAGATTGCTTGAGCCCAGGGGTCTGAGACCAGCATGGGCAACATGGCAAAAATCTGTCGCTACGAAAAATACAAAACTTAGCTGGACATGGTGGCAAACACCTGTAATCCCAGCTGCTCGTGAGGCTGAGGTGGGAGGATCAACCGAGCCCAGGGAGGCGGAGGTTGCAGTGAGCCATGATCGTGTCACTTCACTCCATCCTGGGTAACAGAGTGAGACCCTGTCTCAAAAAATAAATATGATAATATCTTGCTTACTGAAGTGCTCTAACACAGATTCAAATGGCAAAACAGTGAGTCTCTTAGTATATGTCACCTAGAGCCTTCCACACCACCCCACCTCACCCTACTAGTGAAGTGAAGAAATAAAAAAGAACCAAATGATGACATTGATCAGGACTGGCTGGGTTATTCTGTGGTAACAAACAGCTGGAAAAAGAAATCCCCTTGGCCATCAATCATTTATCATTTTTTTCCCCACACACAGAACAAATCTTCTCTCCAAGGTTGGAAGCAGTCACTCCATCACACTTGAAGTCCAGCACTTCTGAGCGATGCTCAGTCTGGATGTGACACCCTTTCATCTGGAAACCTGTGGACTTACCTGTTCCCCATTTCCCTGCCATTTTATAGGAGAGGGTAACAGTAATAACCCCTCCACTGTGGAAGGGGGAAGAATGATAGACATACAGCAGTCTCCTGCCTATGGCAATTCTGAATGTTTTCTGGGCACATATTGTGGGGTCTATACCCTGGAAGCAAGAAATCAGCTTTCACTGAGTACTGTTTCTAATCTTTTTTTTTTTTTTTTGAGACGGAGTCTCGCTCTGTTGCCCAGGCTAGAGTGCAGTGGCATGATCTCGGCTCACTGCAAGCTCCGCCTCCTGGGTTCACGCCATTCTCCTGCCTCAGGGTCCCAAAGTGGGGAGTAGCTGGGACTACAGGCGCCCACCACCATGCCCCGGCTAATTTTTTTGTCTTTTTTAGTAGAGACAGGGTTTCACTGTGTTAGCCAGGATGGTCTCGATCTCCTGACCTCGTGATCCACCCGCCTCAGCCTCCGAAAGTGCTGAGATTACAGGCGTGAGCCACCGCGCCCGGCCCTGTTTCTAATCTTGAAGGAGCTCTTATGATTATCCTTCAGGTTCCTGGCTCCACCCTCTGGGAGATCTTCCTTGGCCACTTGAAGTTTGTATTGCATCTCAAATAATTACAGTCTTTTTTAGTCCAGGTTTGTAAGTGTATAGGGCAGTGGTAATTTCTCAACTTAGTAGACTTCTTACCTATTTGGTTCCAGAAAATTCCCTGTGCCAGGAACCATATCCATGGTCCATAAGACACATTTCTTTGCTTACTTGCTTTCTTCCTCTCTAGATTTAAGAGAGCTTCTACAGGAAAGTTATACCCTTGATCTGCATTTTTTTCCAAGTCAATGTAACAGTTAAGAAGTTTCAACAGTGTGTTGCCTATAGTCAGTCTTAAGGCTGAGTGTTAATCTGCCTTTGTGTTCAAAGGCTTTCTAATTTTAGACCTTGCTGTTTGAGGCTTTATCTTAGTCTGTTCAGGCTGCTATATCAAAATACCTCAGACTGATAGTTTATAAACAACAGAAACGTACTGTCACAGTTCTGGAGTCTAGCAAGTCCAACATCAAGGTACTGGCAGATTCGGTATCTGGTGAGGACTCACTTCCTAGTTCATGGATGACCATCTTTTCACTGTAACCTCACATGATGGAAGCGATGAGGGGTTTCTCAGGTTTTTTTTTTTTTTTTTTTTTGAGAGGGAATTTCACTCTTGTTGCCCAGGCTGGATAGAGTGCAATGGCCCGGTCTCAGCTCACTGCAACCTCCGCCTCCTGGGTTCAAGCAATTCTCCTGCCGCAGCCTCCCGAGTAACTGGGATTACAGGCACCCGCCACCACACCCAGCTAATTTGTGTATTTTTAGGAGAGATAAAGTTTTACCATGTGTTAGTCAGGCTGATCCTGAACTCCTGATCTCAGGCAATCCACCCGCCTCAGCCTCCCAAAGTGCTGAGATTACAGGCATGAGCCACTGTCCCTGGCCTCAGGCTTCTTTAATAAGGACACTAATCACATTCCAAAGGCCCTGCCTTCTAATATCATCACACTGGGGGACTAGAATTTCAGCATATGAATTTTGGGGGAACACATTCAGACCATAGTAGGTTTAAAAGTATTTCTAACTTTGCAAGGTTCTAAATTTCTGGAATCTCTCTATTATCTTCCATTTTTATTTGCAACCTGGCCAATTCTTTCCTGAGCTCATCTCTTCATAAAACAAAATGTAGTGTTCCAGACACAGGCAACAGCAGCCAACATACCACCACTGATGTTTGGTTTTCAGACCTCATCTTCTAGAGCTACAGATTTATTAAGTTTATGATCTACCTCCCAAGTCATCTCAAGCAACAGTTTTACTGAATATCTTACCACTTCAAAATATATATGCCCATTTTTATAGCTTTCAATATCAATTTCTACTGTCTGACCATTAAGCCAGGGTCTCATATTGTAGGATTTTGTTAGAACACTACTTCTATCACCAATATCTATATTAGTAATATAAGCTCAGTTATGCTGCCTATCATAAACCTAGAACTTCTTGTTCATGCTAAATGCCTAGCGTGTGTCTTCAGGGGGTTTTGTTCTACATGGTCACTCAGGGACCCAGGTTAATGGAAAGTTCATCATCTCGTATTTACCCCCTTGTAACTAACCACCCCAAAACCTACTGGCTTAAAAGAAGAGTGATTAACAACTTCTCATGATTCTGAGGAAGTGGCCAAGTGACTTTTCTGCAGGATGAGCCTGAGATTAGTCATGCATTTGCATTCACTTGGAGAGTTGGCTGAGGTATGGGTTCAGCTGGGAAGTCTGGGTGTTTGTCTCACCATGTTGTCTGTCCTCCTTATGGAGGCTAGCCCAGGGTGGCAAGTGGGAAAACCCCAAGAAGCAAGCTGTATCAAGCTTCTTACTTGCTGATGTCATGTTAGCTGGAGAAAGTCACATAGCCACGCCCAATGTCAGTATGGGAAGGTACTACACAAGGGCATGGATACTGGGATATACAAATTCATTGTGCAACAGTCTTCCACAGCTATCTAGAGCAGGAGTCAACAAATTTTTTTTAAGGTCTGGATTGTAAATATTTTAGGTTTTGCAGGCCTTATGTTTTCCCATCTTCTCATTAGGATGGAGAGATATGTAAGTAAATGAGCATGTTCCAATAAAGCCTTATTCACAATAGCAGGTAGTGGACCAGATTTGGCCCACCACTGAGCTGTGGAACATAAAGCCTTTATTTATTCTCTAGAAGGAATACATGTCAATTCTGCCTTTAGCCCATTGGCCAAAACTAGTCACAATACCGTATCTAACTGCAGGGGTGACGGGGAGTATAATCCTGCTCTATTCCCAGAAGGAGAGAAGAGCTAGACATGGGTGGACACTGGAAGTCAATACAGCAGAAGCCACATTGAGAAGGTGTATGTTCAGATCATCAGCCTTATCTTTATTGAGTAACCGGCACTGGTTGTAAGTACTGAAGAAAACACACAAAACCAGTGCCCTCATGGAGCTTACACAGAGTCCATGATGGTGAATACACTGAGAGGGAGAAGCATTTTATATACCTCTGCTCTGGAATTGTTAGTTGTTGTCTCATTGTTTGTGTACTTGGCTTTTTCACCAGTTGGGCTGTGAGCAACGCAAGGGTAGGACTGCATCTTCTCTGTGCCTGATGCAGTGACTAATTCTTTGTAGGCACTCTTTAAGTGCTTGTCAAGTAATTGATTGTTCAAACCATTAGAGCAAGATAAGGATTTACTTTGGATTGTGGGGAACCTGGATATAGATGCCTAATTCCTGTATCACTCAGGTACCTAACTCTCAAACCCCTAAAGCTGCCATTATACAAAAGGCTACAAGGTATGAGTTGTTTCTCTAAATGTGAAAAGGCAAGGATAGACTAAAGTCTGTGTCTCTTCCACTCATAGCAGTGAGTGAAAGGGACAACAAGCAAAAATTTCCCTCGAGAGTCTAGGTTTTTGGCCAGAAGTAACGTGAAAGTTCAGGTTAATTTGCTTGCCTTTAGAAGGCCCTTGGGGTGTTTAACAGAAACCATCACCTTACCTTAGGTTTATTATTCTAGAAAGTGTAAGTATCCTCATTTCATAATGCCTGAAGATCACTTCGAGACAGAGCAGAACAGTAAATATTTCTCTATTCGCATCCCCTCCCTCTCTCCTCTAAGGGGTCCTGAAGTTGTGTTCGGTGACTTAGGAAAAGGAATATGAGATGGGAGCACGGGACTTAAAAAGGTTTCTACTGAGTGGATAATTTCATATCATTCAACCTAGTAAAGAAAAGCAATTGATTTACCTTATGTATCATACCAAGGGATGGGGTTTATAAATAGGAATATTTCTTAAAGAATATCTCTTTTGTTTTAGATTCATGAGCCGAGCCATTTTTAAGCCATTAATTATGTTTTAGTCTCAAACTTTATTGTAAGTTTAATTTTTACCTTGGAACAAATAGGGCAAATTCGGAATACAAGTCTTTTGAAAAAGATATTTTTGCAAAACAGTCCATTTGGGAAACGTGTTCATAGAGAATACAGATAGAAAAAATGGACTCCATTTCTGCTGTCAAGAGGTTTACAATCTAATAATGGGGTCAGGCACATAAACAAGTAACTGTAGTACAGACAATGATATTTTTGGTCAAATAGAAATATGGTTAAAATTGTTTTAGGGCCGGGCGCGGTGGCTCAAGCCTGTAATCCCAGCACTTTGGGAGGCCGAGACGGGCGGATCACGAGGTCAGGAGATCGAGACCATCCTGGCTAACACGGTGAAACCCCGTCTCTACTAAAAAAATACAAAAAGCTAGCCGGGCGAGGTGGCGGGCGCCTGTAGTCCCAGCTACTCGGGAGGCTGAGGCAGGAGAATGGCGTAAACCCGGGAGGCGGAGCTTGCAGTGAGCTGAGATCCGGCCACTGCACTCCAGCCCGGGCGACAGAGCGAGACTCCGTCTCAAAAAAAAAAAAAAAAAATTGTTTTAGAATGTAGAAGTAGGTGTCAATCCAGAAGGGAATAGAAAAATTAAAGATGGCTTTATGGAATAAGCTATCCTTTAAGCTGTATGCACAAAGACATACAGGCTTTTGAAAGGACTTGTATGGGGAAAAGTATATTCTAGGCATAGTGAGTAGTGAGTGGCAGACAAGGGCTTCAGCTGAAGCAGAGGCTGTAGAATGAAAAAGAAGACAGCAGTGGAAGAACCAGGCAGAGCTGGAGGGGCTGGGCTGCAGCAAGGAGCAGAGGCAGAAGGCAGAGATGACATCCAGGTAACCTACACGCTGAAGATGGTCAGAAATTCTGAATTTCTGAAGTCCATGAGAAAGCCATTGCATGAGAAAGAAGGCCAGCGACCTTGAAGTTGCTTCCAAATGTGACTCTGTGGCTTTCTCCTGTGGTTCTGTGTACACTCTGGTGCTTCTTCATGTGATCAAAATTAGAATATATTCATTGTTGGTCAAGCAAGAGCCTACCTTTGTTCCGTCATCCAGGAATTTTCAGTCTGTCTGCTTTTATTTGCTGCCCTAATAATAACAAAGAGTCCAGACTTGGACTGAATTGATACTGCCAATCATCAGAACCAGCCTTCCCAAGCATAAGGAGTTTTTTGCCCCTACCCTCAGGTAATCCTGGCTGTGAACATGATGTTCTTGGAGATGTTTTTTAAACAGCCTTGTTCTGTTTTCAAATATTTACCCATTTAAGCAACTCGCTATTTAATACTGAAAGGGTATTTGTTCTGCTGTCTGGCACCTGGATCCTGAGGTAGAGCTTTTTTCTAGGTCTTAGTCCATCTTTCCATGTTAGAAAAATTAATTTTTTACTCTGAACAAATTAACTTATATCTACCATTCTTGTTACAAGTTATGCAAAAGACCCTGGAGGGATTGTGATATGTTTTTAGGTGAGTTTTGAGGTATGTTTTTGTGTCCCTAGTCCAGAAGGACATCCCCATAGTAGTAAGTTAACACCCAAGAGCCTGAAAGTTGTTTGCACATTGCACTTCAAGTCCCGAGTTTTAGGGTTTTTTTCCACAGCGATTCATATGCACACATATAGCGGGCCCCATGTCTGGACTCCAGCCCACACAGAGTTATCTGCCAATTCCAAAGCAGCAGAGAATGAAGACACTCATGCCCCATCATCCATCATTTTTTTCTATGAACCTTACAGCCGAAGATTGAAAAATCTGGTTTTGATCTTTTGGGTTTTTTTTTTCATTTCAAGTCAACTGAATAGCCCATACACATGGATATAAAGAAATATAACCAGGAATTGTTTGTGGTATTGAATCAGAACTGGAGACATCTGAAGTCAAGCCACTTCAGTAGTGTTTCTTATTTCTTTTTAATCAGATTTTGAATATTCTTTCTGCAGGTTGTGTTCCTGACTGGCTTTGGCTATGTGTATGTGGACACTGTACATCAGTGTGGCACAGTCTTCATCACTGTGGCCCCGGAAGGAAAAGCAGGACCTATTTTAACTAACAGCAATAGGTAGGTTTAATTATTTTCCCAGTAACAACATAGTAAGTGTTCCTGTTATAAAGTTGTAAACTTACTATTTATCTTTGTCATCTCTACATATGTATTAAAGCTTTTTGTTAATTATCGCATAATCCATAAAAAATATGGTTATTAGCAACAAATCATACCTTAAATAGGTAGCAATAAACCATCTTTCCTAGATACCACTTCCACTCCTTCTGTGGTAGGTGTAACAAACTGATTTACAAACTATGCATCTTGGAATCATACCACTATTATTAGCATGAAATGCACATTAATACCTCTGTATCTGCATGACAGTGTAGTAATTAATAATAAAACTTAGCAATTAGAGCTACATCAAATATAAATACGGCTCTTAGAGTCATATTTTCCACCCCCCTCTTTAACCTGAATGTTGCCATCAGGTTTTAAAAACTTGAAATAGACAAAGAGTTAATATCCTTAATTTAAAAGAATTCACATAATTCAATAGGAATAAAGATAGCCTTACAGAAACAAAAATAGAGGCAATAGGCATAAACAGAAAACTCTAAGAAGAAGAAATATAAGTAATCAAAGAAATGCTAATTTATCAAATTAACAATGATGTCGTATCATATCCAGTCCTGGTGAAAGTGTAAATTGGTACTATTTCCTGGAAAGCACTTTAGTAATACATGTTAAGAGCTTTAAAATTCTTTTGGCTTAGAAATTCGACTTTTAAGTGTGTTAAGAGTTTAAGAGTTAAGGAAGTAGAGACGTGGGCAAAGATATACACAGAGAGATGTACACAGTGAGAGATATCACACAGTTACAATGGCAAAATATTCAAAGTAAAAATGCCCATCCATAGGGAGATAGATGTACTATAATTGTACTATAAATGTTACAGCTGCAAAAAGTAGATCTCAAAGAATTTTAATGGAATAGAAAATGCATGTTATATAATCTAAAATAAAACAAGTAGAATATAATATTGAATATATATGATCCTAGTTACATGTTATCTGTACATACATACACACATAAGTACATATGTATACATACTCACACAGAAAACATTCCTAGAAATAAGACTGAAAAGAAAACAATCAAAATTGGTAACAGATATGGGGTTAATGAATTATTTAATATTTAATTATTATTTGATTTCTGTATTTTGATTTCATATAATAGCATTTATTTTATGATCAGAAAATTTAATATTAAAATATAAATACCACCAACTTCCATACATTTGTTTAAATCTTTCTTTTAAAAAGTTCATTGCAACCGGGTGTGGTGGCTCACACCTGTAATCCCAGCACTTTGGGAGGCCAAGGTGGGCAGATCACCTGAGGTCAGGAGTTTGAGACCACCATGAGATGGCCAACATGGTGAAACCCTGTCTGTACTAAAAGTACAAAAATTAGCCAGCCTTGGTGGTAGGTGCCTGTAATCCCAGCTATTCAAGAGGCTGAGGCAGGAGAATCACTTGAACCTGGGAGGCGGAGGTTGCAGTGAGCCAAGATCACGCCACTGTACTCCGGCCTGGGCGACAGAGCGAAACTCCATCTCGGGGGGATGGAAAAAAAGTTTATTGCTTCTCATATATGGTTAAGAACTCATTAATTTGGATTCTGCTAATTTGAATTTATAATATTTCAAACAATGTTGGATAGGATGTTTTCTTTGCCCAAAAGTGTTCATAAAAAATTAATAGCATAATAAAATTGGAGATGAACTTTTAACTAGTATAGTACAAAATTTCAGGTTTATTCAACACTTTCAGAAACATTTTATTTAGGGCATAAATGTTAATGACAATAGAAGCAACCTTTCATGAGAAAAGTACAGGTATTTCTTGGAACTTCCTTAATTCATTCAACAAATGTTTTTCAAGGGCTTACTGGATGCCTACCACAGGATGAGGATACATCCATAAATAATAAGGCCCAATCCTTGCCCTGGAGAGGATCACTTTCTCCTCATAGGCATGGAATTGGGCAGGGTGGCAGGGGGTGTAGAGAGTAAACATAAAAAGAAAGGAAATGTTATGGTGCAGTGGAAGGTCAGCATTCTACAGGGATGAAAACAGAGCTCAGTAAGAGGCACTGGGAGTGCCAGGGCCAAGGGATTGGGAGAGTGTAGTTTTAAACAAATTGGTGTTGGTAAGCTGCATTGAGAAGCTGATATTTAGGCGGAGACTAGAAAGCAGTAAGGGGTTAGTAATGTGACTATCTGAAGGAAGAGCTTCCCAGGCAGAGGGCACAGCCAGTTCAAAAGCCTCCAACAACTTGCCTGGCATTGAGGAGGAACAGGGAAGAGGCTGTCATGGGCCCAGTGGAGGGGGTGGAAGTGGAAGTAGCAGTGCATAAGGTCCAGGAGGTAAGAGCTAGAAGGACGGAGACCTCATGGGCCATTGAAGGGCTTAGCTTTAATTATAAGCGAAATGAGGAACTCATTGGAGCATTTTGAACATAGAAGTGACACACTGTGACTTAAATTTCTAGAAGATCATTGGCCGCTTTGTTAAAGTAGACTATAGAGAAACAAGGGCACAGGCAAGCAGGGAGACTAGTTAGGAGATGATTACGGTTGCTCATATTAGAGACACTGATGGCTTAGACTACAGTGGTGTCAGTGGAACTGTCAGAAACAGTCAGATTCTGGATCTACTTCTAAGGAAAAGTCAATAAGGTTTTCCTAATACATTGAATGGCTAAAAATAGAGGCATCAAGGATGACACCCAAATTTTTGGTCTGAGCAACTGGTAGGATATGGTTGCCATTAACTAAGATGAGAGAGACTATCTCCAAGTTTAGGAGGAAAGATCAAGAGATTGGTTATAGACATGATAAGCTGAGATGTCATTTAGACATCTAAATGACCATGTGGATAGGTAGTTAGATACACAAGATTGGAGTTCAGCGGGGAGCTCCAAGCTAAGTGTATACTTTGGAAGTCATCAACATATAGATGGTATTTTAGGTCATGAGACTGGATGAGATCCCCAAGGAAGTCAGTGAAGATGGGGGTGAGAAGACGACCAAGGGCTGAGCCTTAGGCACTTTAAGAGGTCAGGGAGAGGAGGAAGATCTCCATAGGTAACTGAGGACGAGTGGTCAGAGAGGTAGAAGAGCTGAGAGAAGACAGGAAAGAAAGTATTTCCAGGAGGAGGGAGTTGTCAGCTTGTTAGTATGTCAAGTAAGCAAAAACCTGAAAGTCCATCATTTGATTTAGCCAAATGGAAGTCACTGATGACCTTGACAGGAGTTGTTTTATTAGGCTGAGGATGGGGGCACAAAAGGCTGCTTGGAGCAAGCCTTAGAGAGCAGGGAAGGAGAGGAGTTGGAGACAATGTGTATAGAACACACTTCAGAGTTTCTATATAGAGAGGATCAGAAAAATGAGTGGTAGCTAAGGGAGAGAGTGGAGTCATGAGGGATTTTTTGAGCTGAGAGATGACAGCATGTTTACAAGCTGCTAGTAATGAAGAAAAAGATGATGGATGAAAGGGGTGTGAGTTGCTGGAGGGATGTCTTTGAGTAGGTGAGAGCAGAGTGATTTAGTGCACTTTGGAGGGGTTCACCTGAGACAGAAGCAAGGGTGGTTCCACCCCAGAAATGGAGATGGAGAAGACCTGAGCATGGACTCAGGTATGGTTGGTGGGCAGTTGTGGCAGGAATTCCTGCTAACTTTTCTTCTGCTCACATGACTTTTTCAATTTAGGGAGTCTCAGTTACTTGATTCTCTCTTTCTATCTTGTGATCATCATGATGGAGAATTAATACACAAAGACCAGAGGGATTTTGGAGTAAAAATCTGGTGTTGATAAGGGAAACATACGGAAACATGACGAGAGCTTATAATAGTCCCATTGGGAACATTTCCCAATACTGTTGGAGTGTGACAGGCCCTGTCCAGACACAATGTCCTGAAAGTTGAGTTCTTATTTGTTTCTTATGAGAGTCTGATATCCCATCAGGAGGTATTTAATAGGGTACTGTCATTAAAAAAGAAAGCAGAGAGAAAGAAAAGGTGAGTGGGGGAGACTAATGTTCTTGTCCCTTTCTCCTCTAGAGCCCAGGAGAAGATTGTTACATTCAAAATGTTTATCACTCAGTTGAGTCTGGCAGTGTTTGATGACCTCACCCACCACAAAGCATCACCTGAGCTTCTGAGACTCACACTGGACAATGTTTTTCTCTGCATGGCCCCGGGAGCTGTTCCCCTCCCTGGGGAAGAGCCTGCGGCTGCGTTTTTTGAACTTTACTGTGTGGAGATCTGCTGTGGGGACCTGCAGCTAGACAACCAGCTTTATAACAAGTCCAATTTCCACTTTGCTGTCTTAGTCTGCCAGGGAGAAAAAGCAGAACCCATTCAGTGTTCTAAAATGCAGAGTCTCCTCATATCTAACAAAGAGCTGGAAGAATACAAGGAAAACTGTTTTATCAAACTTCGCATCACCTTAAATGAAGGCAAGAGCATCCTCTGTGATATTAACGAGTTCAGCTTTGAATTAAAACCTGCTCGGTTGTATGTGGAAGACACATTTGTATACTACATCAAGACTTTGTTTGACACTTACCTTCCTAACAGCAGGTTGGCTGGTCACTCCACGCACCTCTCTGGGGGTAAACAGATGTTGCCCGTGCAGGTCACACAGCACGCCAGGGCCTTGGTGAATCCTGTGAAGTTACGGAAACTGGTGATCCAGCCAGTGAATTTGCTCGTCAGCATCCACGCTTCCCTCAAGCTGTACATAGCCTCAGACCACACTCCTCTCTCCTTCTCGGTGTTTGAAAGAGGACCCATCTTCACCACTGCGAGGCAGCTTGTGCACGCCCTGGCAATGCACTATGCCGCCGGGGCCCTTTTCAGAGCAGGTAAGAACACAAGCTGAGGGTCTGTGATGAGCTAGAGCCTGGGCAGAAATGACACGCTTGGGGGTAGCACCTCATTTCAAGACCTAAAGAAGCAGTTGGCGAGAGGTAACACACCTGAGCTTTACAGTCACACACAACTAGATCTAAATCTAGAGCCTGCCACTGTTAGCTGTAAGACTTTGGGCAAGTTATTGAACCGTCTTCCTGAGTCTCCATTTCCTCATTGATAAAATGGCTTTGAAGATTTCTGAGAGGATCAGATGAAAGTATGTGAGGTATCCAGCATTTTGCTTGCCACTTAATTAACATTCAAGCAGTAGTAGCTGTTCTGTAAGTTAGAATTTTAGTTCAGTTTAGCAAACACTTTTTTTTAGCACCTTGCAGGCACAGAGCCCTTTCTTAGCAGCCTAGAGCAACCAGGAAAACTAGCCCGGGTCTTCAGTCCCCGGGCCTAAAAGAAGTCCAGTTCTTGTTTATTAGTTTTCTTCATTGCTATTCATGAATAGCAGTAGGTGAGAAATTCAGAGGATTTGTGTGCTCGTAAGATGCACATTGAGCCCTCTATCTATCCAGTGCTGTACTGCCTGTCTAGACAGCTGGCAAAGGGAAGGCTGTGAGTGTGTCAGCCTCTCCATAGACCTGAGCTCAAAGAGAAGGAATGGCCCTTCCACTCTCTGGGGCCAGGCAAGTGGCCTCTTGCAGGCTGAGGGCTGCTGTTTCTCAGGGACTCAGTGGGAAAGGTAAGGATTCCTTCAGTCTGGCTGGAAAAGTCTGCAGGGGCTGGCTTGAACATGCATACACAATTTTGTAGAGGGACTACTGTGTCCTAGAGACTGGTGGGTAGCGGGCACAGTGGCTCATACCTGTAATCCCAGCACTTTGGGAGGCTGAGGTGGGAGGATCACTTGAGCACGGGAGTTCAAGACCAGCTTGGCCAACTGGTGAAACCTTGTCTCTACCAAAAATTAAAGTTAAAAATTTACCCAGGTGTGGTGTCGTACACCTGTAGTCCCAGCTACTATGGAGGCTGAGGTGGGAGGATTGCTCGAGCCCAGGACTTTGAGGCTACAGTGAGCTATGGTCACATCACTGCACTCCAGCCTGGGTGACAGAGCAGGACCTTGTCCCAAAAAATAAAGATTGAGTGGTGGGAACCATGTGGTCTCAGGGTACATTATGGTAATCAGCATCACAGTGTGTGTTCCTGAGCCAAGTTCACTCTAAAGCAGTTTTAGTTTGATCATTGGGCTCCCAGAAATTCAAGCAAAGAACAGCATCCAGAGTTAGCCTTGTCAGCCCTTTCCAATAAAAAACATGGAAATCTTACTTTCTGAAAGTAACAGAGGAGAAGAGGAGAGAGCCTTTGTTGTATCCTCTTTGTAAAGCTGTACTTTGTGAATGCATTCCCATATCAGATTAAGATTGTAGCAGTAAACGACCTGTGTTATTGCCATATTGGTCAGATTACATTTTCTCCATAATGAAATTCATAGACTTACCAGGGTTATCTAGACTCTTTTATAAAAGATAACAACAAGATCAGGGAGAGGGTCCTGCCAGACCTGTTGTCTTGATAGCTTGCACAACAATGAAGAAAACATTTCCCTCTTGCTAAAAACTTATTTAAAAATAAGCAGTTCACATTTCAAATTTAACAGATGGATGTATTTATAAACAATTCCAGAAACGTTCCCTTCAGGCAGTTTTTGCTTTTTCACATAAGAAGCAGGCACGTAGGTTACTGAGCTCCAATCTGAGGCCTGGCAGGGATGAAGGCTCCCATTCAGTCTCTGCGCGACACAGCAGTGCAGTAAGCAGCAGGGAAACTCTACTTGTGGCACCAAGTAACGGGCCATGCAGCCTGTGTGCTAAAAACGAGCTCTTTGTTTTGGTTTATATTTTTAATGAGCTTTCACAAGAACATTCTATTTGAATTTTATATAATTCACCTAAAAATCCTCTAAGCTGCCATTCCAATCTCACTGTATACCAACATAAGGGATTCTAACATAGAGGGTCAAGTTTTCAGAGCCTGTTGGAAAGTCTGTTACTAAAAATCTAGGGACAATCTGAAGATCATCTGGAAGAAAGCAGTGATTGCAGGAGTAGGAAATGGGAAGATGCTGGAGGCTCCAGACTCCCAGGTTATCCTTGTTGAGGGAAGGGAGAGAGCTGGCTGCGGGTGGGCAAGTTGCCCACCCACATCTCACTTGGGTCAGAGTGCCCCTGCCTGTCATGGAAAACACCCTTACCTCATTTCTAGGGAAGTTGTGGTATCAACTTGAAGAGATTTTAAAAATAAACAGGCCAGGCGCAGTGGCTCATGCCTGTAATCCCAGCACTTTGGGAGGCTGAGGTGGGCGAACTGCCTGTGCTCAGGAGTTCGAGAGCAGCTTGGGCAACACGGTGAAACCCCGTCTCTACTAAAATACAAAAAATCAGCCGGGTATGGGGGCGTGCACCTGTAGTCCCAGCTACTTGGGAGGCTGAGGCAGGTGAATTGCTTGAACCCGGGTGGTGGAGGTTGCAGTGAGCCAAGATCGCACCACTGCACTCCAACCTGGGCAACAGAGCGAGACTCCATTTCCAAAAACATAAAAAATATTAAAAAATTAAACAACTAAAAAAGGTAGGGGTAGGAGAGGCAGAATGAAAATAAATAGTATTGGAAATCAGTAAATGACCCAGTCTGAAGGAATGTATGTGGTCTTTATCCTGAGGCCCCTCTCTAACCCAAAGGTTTAGTTTGATAGGAGCCAGGCAGACTCCCTTCTTCAACACCATTTCCAAATGACCGAGCAAAAGATAGATTTGCTATTAGAGGACAATAAAGGAGTACCTTTGGATCTGTCTGCCCTTTTCTGTCCAGCTCAGATGCCACTGAGATGTAGCTCTGGCCTACACATAGCCCTTCTATCAGGCAGTGGCTTCAGGCTTCAAGGAGTCCAACCCCACCACAGGGGAGGACCTGCCACTGGCAGGAGGAGGAGGCCGAGGCAGATTCCCACTCCTGCTCTGCACCCGTGGCACCAAACTGAACAGGCCTGTCATAGGGGACACTGCTTGGCCATAGCTACTCTCTTTTCTTCTATACATGGACTCGTTGGAGAGATAGGGAATTAAGATGTTTCTAGACCAACCTTCTGCCGTTAGGTACACCCTTACAGCCATTCAGGGCTAAAGGGAATCTGCTGTTTCTTTACCTCCAGAGAAGGCCCTCCATGGAGGAGTATTCCACAGCCTCCTCAGCTCCCTTGCCTACTCTTTGCAGCCTGAGCTCACAGAAGGAAGAGGTGGGTGGGCTTCGGAATTAGGAAAACCTGGGTTGGAAACCCAGCCCACAGGTGGATCATCCAGGGGACTGTGAGCAGTTGGCTTAGTCTCCAAGCCTCAGTCTCCCCCTTTTCCTGCCTGTGAGGCCATGGAAGCAGTACCACCATGTTGCATTCACCTCTGCCTCCTGTGCCTGGTCCATTCCCTGACCCAGGCAGCAGCTCAGTCACCAGCTAACCTGCACTGATTTGAAGGGAGAGAATACTTTTCTTGCAGTTACTGTAAGAATTAAATGTGTTGAATCCCTGGCATCCATAGGGCCTCTCATTTGTAATCTTTATCTTCCAGAAATTATTCCCTCCTTTGCCCTAAGCCCTAGTGTTATCCGAACGTTCCAGAGAAGGGAGGAGGGCTCAAAATTTAAGAACGTCCCTCTCTTCATGGGCTGGGCATGGGATTCTTCGGGACCTTGGCTGTTGTACCCTCACCTTCCCGATCCCCTCAGATCACGGAGCTGAGGATCTCTGGCACAGGACTGCCCTCCTCTTCAGAGCCTGCTGGTGAAGGAGGGGTGGCTCCTACCCAGTCCTGTCCCCACAGCCTTCCCACTGCCAGGCTCTGAGCACCAGGCTGGGGAGGTTGGTGACTTCCCAGAGAAAGCTGTCTTTTCAGACTCCTCCTCTCCTGGCCCTCACTTGCCCCTCCAATTTTTGGGGCCTACATCCCCAAATCCCCACCCCAGGGAGCCAAGGTAAGGGCAGTGCCTGTGGGACTCCACACACAGCCACGTTCCCATGGGGCAGCAGCGGCTGCGTGGCAGGCCAGCCCAAGCTTCAGGAGGAAAGCAGATCCAAAGCTGCCCTCCTGGGACATGCACAGGTGAACACTCTCCTCTCACTAACCTCATCAGAATGTCCCTGTCACAGAGTTCAAGACCAGCCTGGCCTACATGGTGAATCCCCATCTCTACTAAAAATACAAAAATAAATAAATAAATAAAGCCAGGCGTGGTGGCGTGTGCCTGTAATCCCAGCTACTTGGGAGGCTGAGGCAGGAGAATCGCTTGAACCCAGGAGTCAGAGGTTGCAGTGAGCCGAGACCACACCACTGCACTCCAGCCTGGGCGAAAGAGTGAGACTCGATCTCAAAAAAAAAAAAAAAAGAAAAAAAAAGCACAGTCCTTGTTGCCAGGGTTTACATAACCGGAGCTGGGATTGAAGGGTCCAAGACATTTGTCTGGCTCTAGCTCTGCTCCAAAGGGAAGCACTCAACTCAGTAGGATTGGGAAAGATGAAAAACAACCCCTCCATTCTTGTCAGAAGTTTGCATCCCCTTTGCAACACACCATTGAGCATCTGGCCACCCCCGACCAGGCATCTCCTCCTATCCTGGTGCCTCCTCTGTCCCGGGGAGGCTTTAGAGAGAACCTCCCGCCTGCAAACACCTGCAGCCCAAGAAGGAGCC
Source organism: Colobus angolensis palliatus (assembly GCF_000951035.1). NCBI lineage: Eukaryota > Metazoa > Chordata > Mammalia > Primates > Cercopithecidae > Colobus > Colobus angolensis. Next base: position 8,227,332 of record NW_012113253.1, on the reverse strand, counting down.
CTTCCTCAGGTGGTGGCAGAGTGCATCCCCAGCACATGGACCCCTGTTAGCAGGAATATGGGAGGCTCGGGCAAGGCAGTTATATTAAAGCCATTTGTGGGGCCATCAGGGGATCACTTGGATTTATAAAGTATGAAAGCTTGCCATTTATGAATTCACAGGGAATGACTTATTTCCCTTATTTTCTTCCAAAGAAATGGATTACTTTCCCAATTCTAGTGAGAAAAAATGAATTGCAGGGGAAATGGGTCACTGTTTCACAAATGTTGAAAGTTCTGCATTTGAGGTTTCAATCACCCCTTCCCTCTGGTCCATTGCAGGCTGGGTAGTTGGGTCTCTGGAGATTCTTGGCAGCCCTGCAAGCCTGGTGAGAAGCATCGGGAACGGCGTCGCCGACTTCTTCAGGCTTCCGTACGAGGGGCTGACCCGGGGCCCCGGAGCCTTCGTGAGTGGCGTCTCCAGAGGGACCACATCGTTTGTAAAGCACATCTCCAAAGGTAGCGGTTTCCGTTCCTTGCAGTAATGCCTTTACTCCTTCCCTGTTTTTTTTTTTTAAGAATGTGCATTCAGATTGCCTCTAGCTTTGGCCTGTTAGCTTGCAGTGAGAGTTTGGATTTGTAACAAAGCTCATATATAATGTCTTATGTTTTGAACAGATCAGTACTTGCCTGTGGTGTGTGAAAATGTTTCAGAAACTTCAGAATTTTAAGCCTCCCATTGGGAAAACAAGGATTGGCTCAACTGTTATTCCATGTGATAAACACAGAAATATTAAAGGTGTTCAGGATTTCTGCTAAACATCAGAAACCCTACACTGTGTTGCCTCCATATTTTTTTAAATGTAGATACAGTTGTCATAACTTTCTGAAGGATATGGACACATTCTGACATGGAAGCAGATTTCGGGGTAACAGCCAACTTTTCTCTAGCACGCCACGTAAACAGTGCCATCTTGCGGCCCAGACAGGTCATCGGGCACGGAGGCCAAAGTGCTTCCAACAAGGACAGTGTTTTAGTTTTATCTGTGTGTTTATTTGCTTGATGTTATTTTGGTCAGCTTGGCAGAGACTTGGGAACTAACAAGGGCCATCTGAGTCCCCTTTTCTTCTCAGTGGGAGGCAAGGAAAAACAGGGCAAAGGGCTTCTTCCCGTAAAAGGCATCTGACCATAGGCCATAGGACAGGTTGTGGAAGTCTCTGAAAGGCACAAAAGAAGATTTGATCATGAAATAGGAGAATCCGTGATCCATAGAGGGGGTGAGGGACTATGGGTGGGAGGGCTGGCAAGAGAACAGCCAGAGTCATAAAAACAAATTCCACGGACAATGAAAAGGACACTCCCCCAGGCCTCCAATCATCTGGGAGGCCTGGGGGCTGAGCTGCAGAAATCCACCCCAGGAGTCACTGGCAGACTGCTCACTCTTGACACTGGAATCTCTGTGGTTCTGTTGTTTTTATGTTAAAATAAGACAACCAACACCTGCTAAATTGAACCTCAGCGGTATTTTCAGCCTACTGACTCACTGAATGTTTTTTACACTTGTTCTCTTCTCTTAGCAAAATCTGTTTGGTTTGTTGGCATCCCTATGTGTGTGCACGCACGCAGGTATTTTTCTTTTTCAGATTACTGGTAAAGATGCAGCTGCAAAAATGACATTGAGCATTTCTTCCTGAAACTGGACCTGCAATAACAGATGAGCTAGTTTGTTAGCGTCCGGATCTGTACGTGAAAGTTGCTCAGTTTTGCTCACTGAGATGTGTGCAGACCTGCTAGAGGAATTGTGGCTGTTGTGACCAAATGCTAAAACAGCCTTTCTTAGGAAAACCAGACAGATTCACGGCTCTCACATGATTTACTCCCTTTATTCCCCTCACTGTTTTTTCAGTTAATATCCTGAATATCAAAATTGCATGTATTCTCCATGGCACAATAATTACATACTCAGAATGGCAAATGATAAGGTTTAGTATTTCCCCCTTTGTTATTACAGAAGTTATAGGGAGGGAATAAAATTTATTCCTAAAGTTGAGATATTTCTTTATCATCTTTCTAAAACTTAGCAACGTAACTTTACCCTTTAAAATCAGAGCAGGCAGATTTTAACCTTCAAAATTGGGCCTCAATGAAGGCATCAATACTGTTTTAACCAAACCTTGACAAATTCAATTATAGTCAAGGATAGTTTCATGTGAAACTCTAGGCTGCTCTCTGGCACCTGTGATTCTTACCCTTTGAAGAGTGTCATCACCCCTATGGGCAAGTGCTCCCCTTTACCTCATCTTCTTTTTAATTTTATTGTGTCTTATTTGAGACAAGATCTCACTCTGCCACCCAGGCTGGAGTGCAGTGGTGCAATTGCAGCTCACTGCAGCCTTGACGTCCTAGGCTCAGGCAATCCTCCCACCTCAGCCTCCTGAGTAGCTGAGACTACAGGTGTGCACCACCACACTCAGCTAATTTTTTAACTTTTCATAGAGACAGGGTTTTGCCATGTTGCCCAGGCTGGTCTCGAACTGCTAGGCTCAAGCAATCCTCCTGTCTTGGCCTCTCACAGTGCTGGGATTACAGGCGTGAGCCACCGCCCCAATTGTTTACCTCTTTTCTTAAGACTGTTTCTTCAAATTCCCTGAGAGGAAGCCACCATCACTTGCCCTGGGCATGTCCAGGAGGGCCCACAAGTGCGCCCGCTGCCTCTGAAACTACTGCCTTGGGGTCCCTCATGTATGTGACGAGGAAGCTAACCCCATGCTCTTGTTCCCTCAGGTACCCTCACATCCATCACCAACCTGGCCACAAGCCTGGCCCGGAACATGGACCGGCTCTCACTGGATGAGGAGCACTACAACCGGCAGGAGGAGTGGCGGCGGCAGCTCCCCGAGAGCCTGGGCGAGGGGCTTCGACAGGGCCTGTCCCGGCTGGGCATCAGCCTGCTTGGTAAGGGGCTGCGGGGCCTCCCACCTGTCTGCAATCCAGCAGACTGAGGTGCAGGGTCTCCCAGGACTGGGCAACCTCGCCTTCTGCCTGGGGATGACCGGGAAATGCTCAGAGAAGCTAAGGCACTTGCTCTGAGTTCTGCAGTGCGTCCCGCTGAGGGCTCACCTGCACAGCCACACATGCAGCACCTGTGTTTTCTTTGTGTATGAAATGTATCTTGGGCCTCACTAAAGTTCTTAAAAGAAATCCTAATTTGATAGGACCCGCTCTAAGCATAGTGGTCTCTGCACGAGGACAGCAGCATCCAGCTGTTTGCTTTCTGAAGAATATGATAGGCAACCCTTCCGAAGCACTGGCTCCCTCACTCCCACACATGCTGAGCCGCTTCTTTTGTTTGAGAAGCACTAGAGCAACATGCAAATGTCATGTAAACTTCAGTGAGGAGCCCACTTTGTCCTTTTACTTTTTTGAGATCAGCCTGACTCAGAGCAATTATTGTTTGTAGAGCAGCCAGATGGTATAGAGGTGAAGATTGCTATGCATATTTCAAAATATTACAAATGTTTGAAAATAAGCTGCTTTAAAAAAATCTATAAAAAGGAAGCTTCAGAGCTAAAAGCTTGCAGGGCAAGATTTTCAAGGATTTTTTGTTTATTTGTTTGCAAAGGAATTTAAAACTGTATTGTTTGGCAATGTGCCTGTCCTGCATCTGAGGGAGTGTGCGCCTCCCAGAGATCAAAGTCACCCAAAGCAGTGCAGAGCAAAGGGTAGAAAAGATGAGTTTGAAAGGACTTGCCCTCTCTCTGATCTTCAGTTCTCTACGGAACTCCTCGATTGGCAACTGCAGCCAGCTGAGGCTCTGGGAGGAAGTGGTAAAATGGTACAAGTTCAGGTTAAGTTGCTAGAAATTATATAGGTAAAAACATTCAGTGGTGTGGGGCACGTCATATGTGGAAACTGGGAAGCTGGTGACCTGTGATAAACAAGCTGGGTAAAGGAGCAACCTTCTTGCTTAACTCAGTAACCCAAAGGTGATGGTGACTCCTTTGGGGAAGGCAGTGTGGCAGGGGACCCTGCCCTCAGAAGCCCCAGACCTCGGGCTAGGGTGTCAAAGTCCTTTCTTTGTGACCTCAGAGAAGTTCTTTTCTGAACCTGAGTTTTTCTTTTGTATATTGGGCCTGGTGATACCATTGTTAGAAGTAACAGTGGGTAGTTATATGGCAGCCACCATGCTCATGTTTGGTAAACAGCACCTATCATTATCATAGTATGGTAGCAAATGAACTATAAGAGTTGCCTGGTTTCCCAGAGTGTCTCCGCAAAAAGAAACATCTGAGCAGTGGCAGGAATATTTTCGCTTAATCTAATGGATTAAGTGGCTGTAACCAGAAGAAGTGACAATGAGGTTATATTGAGGATCTCAAGGTCATTGTTTTGCAACTCTGGACCTGCTGATGCTATTAATTGGAGGCTTAAGTACCACTACTCTGGGGTTGAGAGCTTCCCTGTCTCCAGCCCAGCCCCTCTGAGAGAGAGAGAGACCGACCCACCCACCCCTGGGCTGGCTGGTGTGTGGCTGTCTCCACCCCAAACCCGACTCCCTTCCAGCCCAAGGGTTCCAGTCTCTTCCCACTCAGAGAAGCCCCAGCCAATGCTCCGTTTTCAGTGTGTAAGATTGTACCTGATGGGAAAAATCAGTTGTGTGAGGAGTCAAGAATCTGTCCTGATGAGGTCATCTTTCTGGGCGTGGGTCCTGTTGACAGGGTAAGTCATAACGCTCTTATCTTTGCTGTAGTCATTGTGTCTTGCATATCTTTATCCATGTCAGGGAATTCATTTTTGGAAACTGCAGTGGGCTCATGGGGTCTTTGTGCATATCTGGTAATTTCCAGAAGATTATTAATTATTGGGGTAACATAAACCTCCTCTGTAGATGCTGGCTGCACCTACCAACACTGGCCGGCCCCATTCCCAGCCCAGCCCACACCCTGAACAGTGTGTCCATGTCTGGACTCTGCAGAGTTCACAGTGGGCATCTCAAGCTTGGCTCAAACCAGCTTCCTTTCCTGTAAGGCTTCAAGAGCCTTTGTTTCATGTAATTGTTATCTCAAAATGTCTGGTCTTAGAACTACCAAGTGTGTGGCAAGAAGAAGAAAGAGGGGAGTACAACAAACTGAATCTCCTCACTTTGGAAAGTTATAGATTGGCCACCGTTTAATTCTTCCCCAGAAATGGTGTTTGAAATTGCCATATACAATGCAGTGCCTAATTGAAGTTACAGCCATTATCACATAATAATTTGAAACCCAGGCCGGGCACATGGCTCACACTTGTAATCCCAGCACTTTGGGAAGCCAAAGCAAGTGGCTTGCTTGAGCTCAGGAGTTCGAGATCAGCCTGGGCAATGTGGCAAAACCCCATCTCTACAAAAATAAAATGAAATATAAAAATTAGCCAGGCATGGTGGCATATGCCTTTGGGCCCAGCTACTCAGGAGGCTGAGGTGGATTGCTTGAGCCCAGGTCAAGGCTGGAGTGAGCTGAGATTGCACCAGTCTGGTGGACAGAGTGAGACCTTGTCTCAAAATAATGACAGTAATAATAATAGTTTTAAACCCATGCCAGTGAAATATTCTAGTTGCTCAGTTTCTTCAAAAAGACAGAAACGTCAAGGACCCAGTTCATAAAAATATATTAAAGGAAAAGTTTAGAGTTGGCAAAGCATTTTCAAAGGTGTCATCTTATTTGATCTTCACAACCCTTCACAACTTCATAACCCTTCACAGCTTCACAACTTTGGATGAGGTAAAGTGACTTAGCCAGGTCAAACCTCCAGCAGGGACAGGGGCCCGGGCCTTTCCACCATGTCGCCTACTCCTGTGGAGCTCCAGGCCTGGAAACCATCAGGATGTGGGGAGATTGAACAATTTCAAGTTCCAGTGTAGGAAAAACACATCTCCCCCAAATATTTATGGGTTCAGGAGGCCTTCTTGACTCTGCTTCACCCTCATGGGAACCCTATGGAGCATTATGAGGCCCTTGAAAATTAAAGCAAGTCTTTAATTTATGCCCAGCCGCACTGCCCCAGGTCAGCAGGGAAAAGTGTCTGCTGGCTGAGAGATGCCGCCGAGGCTTTTGGATGAGCTCCATGACAGTTTTCCAAAAGCAACGACTTTTGGAAAAACTCTGTTTAGCCTGCAGTATTGGCATCAGCCTTGCCCACATTTACCAGATCTGTTCCCCAACACCCACACTTTCTACTACACTCTGGAGCCTGCACTGAGAAAGGATATGCAGCTCCGCATCACAACTGCATTCTGCGTTTCCTCCCAGACCTGATGCCTTCTCATGAACACCAAAGTCAGGATGTCAAGAATTGCTCCTCTGACTCCTACTTCTTTTGGGATGCTTCCTGGTTTGTGACACACTGCTGGATTCCCCAGAGACCACCTCCTCTCTCTTCATAGGCACTCTTGGCTATGCCATCTGGAATCCCAACAAAACAGGCCTCCGCCAGGTGAATCAGAAAAGTCCCCTCCGAGGGAGTGACTCAAGAGTTGCATATCCCAAGAGACAGCCCTTAAGACCATCATCTGCCATTTACTGACTGGTGTGTATTATAGTCAGTGCGGAATTTAGGAATGACAGGCAAAGTGCTTCCTTGTTGGTTTGCTCATCTGTTCTGGTCAAAAAAGAAGCACTGAGCTGGAATGCGCAGTATACTCTATGCATCTCGTTTCTTTCTGGAATGACGAGCTGTGGCGTGGTATACCATCTTATGCCTGTCCTTCTGATAGTGTGACAAAAAAATGCCAGAAACAAAATTACACCGCATGGTAAAGGCAGCATCAAAATGGACGCATCACAAGGAACTTCCATAGCTCAGTGACCAAGTAGTTTCTGCCCAAGGCTTAGAAGCAAGTCACAGAAAGGGTGAGGGAAGGCGTGGTGGTTTCCTGCTCCACCATGAAGGCCTTCCTCCTCCCTCCACCTTCCAAGGCGCAACAGGCAATAGCTTCTGTGTCCTGTGGGATGCAGCACTCACTCAGTCCTGGAAACCCCTCCCAGGCACGCTCTTCTCTCTTCACTGGCTTCATCAGATCACAGCCATCTCCATGTGGCCGCCCACCCTGTGGGCCTAACGCCAGCAGACAAGTCTTGGGATCAGTTTCCACTCCTGAAAGCCTTCAAGCAGAGTTTGAGTCTATGACAGTCCATAATTTACCAGTTGTGGGATTTACTTCAGAGGATATACTTCAGAGGAGAGCCATTCCAGGCTCTGAGAGAGGCTGCCTCTCTCAAAGCAGGGCTGCAGGGACCATGAAATGGCTGCTGGTCTCTTAGCCTCTCTGTTCTCCAGCTTGTGAGCACAGAGGTAGATAAGGCACCTGGTGGCTGGTGAGGAGTTGGTGTGACAGGCCAGATTTCCCCCTCAAAGGTCTGCTGCTGAGCCTGGGGCAGGTGGTTCCACAGCTCCCTCTCTGACTCTCAGAATCTAACACCTTGTCATGGGACTCAGGCTTTCCACTTTTGGGGGGCTGCCCAAATCGTCTTATCTGTCAAAGCCACAGTAACTGGAGCCTTCACTGTGGCCGGAGAAAACGGAGGAGCAGAACAGAGGGAGCTTCACTTGATACCTGCGTGCGATGGAGCAGCTGGCTGTCAGCACCCTGTGCGGGTGACTGCGGCTGGCCCCAGGCTCCACTCTTTGATTTGATGCTGTTCACTTTGATAATCTGCTGAGGTGACTGGAAGACCAGACCCAGGGTTCCTCCCTGTCCCTCAGTGTGGCCACTCTGACATCTGATCTTCCAAATGGAGTGGAGCGTCAATGGCAAATGAGGGGCGCTCCCAGCCGAGCGCCAGGCCTGGCTAGCTGTGATGCTGAAAGAGTGACCCTCACTCTGGATAGCTGGGGTGGCCTGGGCCTGCCGGGAGCAGCTTCCTCTGCTCACTCTTGCCATTTCTGTATAAGGTTTGGCAGCATGACTCTAGGCTGGGAAACAGGCCTGTTGCATCAGGTCATTCTGAATCTGTCAATGCATCAACTTAAATGTCTCTGTCAAAACCTAGAGGAAAGGAGTCCATGAAAAACATTCCCTTTACAATTGACGTGATGTGCACTAAAATTTCTACCAGGGATCAGACCATTTTCATCAATCCTAGCAGTTTTGAGTTGAAAACAGAGAATTCTGTCAAGAATTGTAAAGAAATTTTCCCTTCTTTCTGAGTTAGGGAGCCCTCCACTCCATCATTAAAAAATATCAGAATGGTGAGGCTTTTCTAGCTCTCATTGTTGGCCTCTCAAAGCAGGAGTAGCAAAGGGGCCGTATCCACAGGACTGCCTGAGGGGCTCCTTTCATCTTAACTGCCTCAGGCTCAGTGCAGGAGATGGATGCCCTGTGCTACAGCTGTGGGAGCAGAGCCCCGAGGGGTTTTGGTCACTATTCTAAGTGAGGAGTAAGTGGCCAAACCTCAATTCAAGTGAGAGAGAAAGGTTTTCCAAGATTGGCAAAGAGGAAGAGCCTGTTTTATAAATGGGATAAGCGAATCTCTTGGTGGTTAAGAGCTATGCTGTGACTCACACTCTCTGTACACTTAACAGCTGTGTGACCTTGGGAAAAACTCCTTAACCTCTGTGCCTCAGTGTCCACATTCGGATAAAAACAATGTCTGACTCCTGGGAATATGAGGATCAAATGATCTCATACAAATAAAGCTCTTAGCACAGTCCCCAGACCTAGTAAGCATTCCAGATAGATTACCTATAATCAAAATAATAATTACTGTATCAATAATTACTCTTAAGTATTAATACTACTAAATTATGATTGTTATGATTATTATTAAAAGTGGGGAGTTAGAAAGGGGCTTAACCCCGTCCAGTTTTTCATCCTCCTGAATCGGTGCAAATGTATTGGGCTGAACAGTCCTTCCCTGCTCCTGAGGAATTGTTAGCTCCTCTCTGTAAACTGTGTTGCCTGACTTCAGAGGAAAGATGTATGGATGACACTGAATAGCCTGACAGGTTTGTTAAATTCTGAACTAAACTTCACAGATCCTGACTGTGTGGACCAAACTCCGTCTGAATATTGTGCTTTGATGACAATAATAAATGTCTACTGCCCTTGGTGTACTTAGATAACTGGTAAATAAATGGGTAGTAAAGACCTTTATAACGAGGGTGGGGACTCATTTTCAATCCAGATAAAACTGTGTTCCAGATGGAGCCTTTCCTTTTCCAAAAATTTTAAGCCTCTGTCCTTACTGAGGGCTTTTGTTATTCCAGGTGCAATCGCTGGTATAGTCGATCAGCCGATGCAGAACTTCCAGAAAACATCTGAGGCACATGCTTCAGCAGGACACAAGGCCAAGGGTGTCATCTCAGGTGTGGGGAAAGGAATCATGGGGGTGTTCACAAAGCCCATCGGAGGAGCTGCTGAGCTGGTGTCACAGACTGGTTACGGTAAGTTGGTGGGAAACCCATCAGGCCAACCCAGACGTCAGTGATTTGCATGATTATACCAAGGGTTCCCTAAGATAGTGTAACCTTTCGCGTGGTAGAGGAGTAAAAGATAAATAAATAGTGGCTATCTTTCTTACCTCTCTATGCTTATTTACACAGAGTAGAATTTTACTACTAATAATAAAACCGTAGAATCAGGAAACCAGTTACTAGTTTCAGTCTGTATGTCACAGAATCTTTTTACAGTACACTTGATAGACCAGTTTAGAGGTTGAGGGCAGAATGGAGACTACCACAGAGAAAAGAATTAACACTTTTTCCTATGAGAAATGTGGAAGTAGTGATAGGTTGTGGGAAGATAACTTTAAGAAGCAGTAGAGAATGAGACAGAGTGTGTATGTGCACATGAATCTTTGGGTTTGGGGTGGCGTTCTCACCCACAGACACCATCCTGCTCCTCGCAGCCAGGCCGGGGCAGAAACAAAGGGTCTGCAACTAAAATCCCTTTCGCAAGCAGACAGCTGTGGAGTGCATGGGCGCATGGCACTCCCTGCATTTGGATGGGCGTGCCAGGGCCTCTCCCCGTGCAGCAGTGTGCACACGAGTAATGGGTGCCTGTGAAAGGAAGCACCTCCTCCCAGGCTTATTTTCTGCATTCGTGGCAGAGCACATTAAAGTGACTTTCTATAAACCTGTGGCTGGAACCGTTACCATTTTACCTAAAATTGGTGTCATCATTTTGGTCATGAAGCAGGCTGTCTAGCTAGTATCACAAACCACAGAAGCACCCTCCCGTTTGTCAGACATGTAAGCACACTGTCTGCATCCACATCTGGCCATAAAGCCCACGGGATGTGTTTCAAGGGAGGCATCCTGCTCCTCAGCAGGCCTGACAAGAGGCAGCCAGATCAGGGCATAAAAACAGCGTCTGAAAGGAAGGGAGTGGAGATGAATGAGTGCCCACACTTCAGGCAGCCATCCGGAAAGCATCCTTTAAGAGACCACACAGACGCCAGCATGTGTTCCTCTTCGCTTTCCCCTCCTCACCCCCCTCATTTCCCTCTCCTTCTGTGAATGACATTTTCACTCACAGGGAAACTGACAGTAAGATGTGCTATAACCTGTAAGTGGGGAAAGTTAAACTCCCTTATGATACGGACTCCAGTGAGGTAAAGTCAAGTCATACTTCATAAATTCTTTTGGTTTTGAAAATGCCATTGTCCCTCACTGTGTTTCCCAGGGCTGAAGAATGCTCCCTTATGTAAGAAGATCTTACAGCAGAGCTTCACATGGCCTTTTTGGTTTCCATCACTCTTGTAAAACTTTTATTACCGAACTGAAGGTTTTACAAACCACTAACTCTTGGTCTAATGACTGCATCGTTTATAAACATTTACAAGCCCTCAGAAAGCACACATGCTGTACCATCTTTGGTTCTGGAGAGTCTCTGTAAAGGCCTATGTGGCTGCTGCTGGGTGCCCTCATTTGGTGCTGGCACCAGTGAGAGCATGTCATAAACCAGAGGCCCCAAGCGCACTCATAAATGTACATGGATTCGTGTTTAACAGCTGGATTAAGTCACTTAGCATTTAAATAGTGTATCTAGGCAAAGGGTGTGCCTTTGTATGTATCTGTGTGTTTTTTATTTTTTGACTAGCCTTAGCACAGATAAAGTATTAAGGAAGCTAACAATCTAGACTTTTTTTTTTTAGACACAGGGTTTGCTGTCACCCAGGCTGGCATTTAGTGACACAATCATAGCTCACTGCAGCCTCCAACTCCTGGGCTCAAGTGATCCTCCCACCTCAGCTAGGACTGAGTAACTAGGTAACTAGGACTACAGGCACGCACCACTATTTATTTTTTGTAGAGATGGGGGTCTCACTTTGTTTCCCAGGCTGGTCTCTAACTCCTTGACTCAAGCAATCCTCCCACCTTGATTTGATCTCCCAGAGTTCTGGGATTACACGCATGAGCCACCATACCAGACCTAGCTAGACTTTTTTAACGTATCAATTACAAATGATGTCTAAACTATTGTTCATGACCAGCTACTTTCAGTGTTGTTGCTTCTTCTAATTGCTGGTCTATGCTTGGACTGTGTAACACATTCATATTTTAATTTTCTAATGCAAGATCACCAAGGTTAAGAGCATTGTAATGTTTAAAGATGATCTATACACTTGCTTCCAAAGATGTGACATCACTTTGGATCTGTAACATTTTCTGGATGGCTCTGAGCAGATGACATCATTGCAGCATGAAACTGTTTTCCAGAAAACAAGTAGTAAAACTCCCTTGCTTCTCTTACCACAGGTATTTTACATGGAGCTGGACTTTCTCAGCTTCCCAAACAGCGCTATCAGCCAAGTGATCTACATGCTGACCAGGCTCCAAACAGCCATGTCAAATATGTCTGGTAAAATTATTGAGATACTTGCTCAACTTTACATCCATACTGTATGTTAATAGCTCCTGGCTTGCTCTCAAGCTAATGGGCCACACTTCCAGGGAGCCCAGGAGTAGCCATTGTTGGCACTGGCATCTCAGGCAGCACAAGAGCACTGTAGAGGGACAGGAAGAGGCTGCCACTGCCAGGTTTGGGGCTAGCTGCCCAACTCCTCTGCTCCACACCTAACCACTTAAGAAAGGTCATACATTGGCAGAGAAGCCCAGTCTTGCTAGAGGGCCTGAGATTCCCTGTGGAATGAGCACTCTAATTAGAGGTGCTATTTCTAATGGGGAGAAAAGGAGCTAAGTAAAACGAAGGGAAATCTTTATTCCCAGGAGGAAGCAGGTTCTGTTAACCAGAATCAGTGTTTGAGAATTGACAATTACATTTCAAGCTAAAATGAGTAATTGGATTGGTGAGGGCCCTTTGCCCTTGGGGAGGTTGCCCCATTGGTAAATAATGAGCGCTGGTAAGTGACCATCTTTTCAAAGCTGGCCCCTGGCCTCACTTTTCTCCTTTTAAACAGGAAAATGCTTCAGTCTCTGGGCAGACCAGAAGTCCACATGGCCCTGGATGTGGTTTTGGTGAGGGGCTCAGGCCAGGAGCATGAAGGGTGCTTGCTGCTGACATCAGAAGTGCTCTTCGTGGTGAGTGTCAGTGAGGACACACAGCAGCAGGCTTTCCCCGTCACAGAAATCGACTGTGCACAGGACAGCAAGCAGAGCAACCTACTCACAGTGCAGCTGAAGCAGCCAAGAGTGGCCTGTGATGTGGAGGTATGTTTCAGAAAACAGGGCAAACAAGACTAGCTGCCAGGGAGGTTGGAGTGGCTGCTGGAGACCAAGGAGAGCTGCTACCCAGAGAGGGAGTGTGGAGGCCGGAGGGCCACTGCAAAAGGGCACTGGGAAGCCCCCATCCAGATATGCACATGAGCCCTGTACAGGAGAGCCCAGCAGGCGGCCAGCAGGACTCAAGGTCTGGGGCTAAGTCACCATGTCAGCTGAACAAGGCTAATCTGGCTTGGCCGTCATGGGGCTGGGGTGCTCAATGGACAGGACAATGGAGTTACAAAATGAGTGGGTCGGTACAGGAAGGGCCAGGTTTGGGGCAGCAATTCCCAGCAACTGCTCCACAAAGGAGGCCCCCTGGTCTGAAAGCCTAAAGTCAGGTCCTTGGCTGCCTGAGGACTCCAATTGGCCGCAGGGTGCTGGAGGTCTGTGGGTGCTGGAGAGGACCACTGCAGGAGCAAGGGGCATCATGAAAAAAGACTCTCCACTCCGTCCCCTATCCCCAAACCTGGTGACTTCAAGGGTCAACATTTTGTGAGGTGCTCTCTCTCTCTCAAATCCACTGCTTTGTACTCTGTGGCTGTGTTCTTTCCCACAGGATGGTTTCCCACCCCGTAAGTACCATAGAATCCCCCCCGGGGATGATACTTAAGGCTCTTGGGGCAGCTCCATGGCTGGCTCCTGGCCTGCATAATGTGGAACAGATGCGCAGGCAAGGCATACTGGGTGTCAGGAGTCAGAGCTGAGCCCCAACCAGAAAGACCCCAGCTTCCTGTAGTCCAGCCTAGGGTAAACAGGTGCACCCACTGGAAAGCTGCTCTGTGCTCTTCCTCCTTGGATGATGGCCTGATCCATAAGACCCTAATTATTTACATAAGAAACAGACATCTTTTTCCCACACAGCAAGATGGTGGTGGATCAGTGGCAAACTGGAGTCTGCAGGTCCTAACCTGGGCACTGAGTGGCCCCAGCAAAGGACAGCAAACCTGCCCCCAGTAGGTTCTGCTTGATCCTCCTTTCATGATTCTCTTCCTGCGATGGGGGCATGTATCTCCCTCACACCACTGTTTGGGTAAAATTATCTGAGAAGATGGAAAGCAGCCAACCACAACAACTCTAAGATTTCTCTAGTTTCTTGGATCATGATCATAGTCAGGCTTTAAGCTAGGCTTTGGCACCAGGACTACATTGCTCCTTCAAGTTGATGACTTTCTGGGAATAAACAGAGGTCAGATGTCCAGGCTGACTTTATTAGATCTGCCAAAATCTTCTGATCAGTTGACAATAAAGCAGCAGTGATTTGGCAAGGGGTAATATCATTACAATTAAGTCTTTAGTCCTTAATGAGAAACCTCCAAGGCCCTGTGACCATCATTATTCCTTAGCTGCTTGGGAAATATTTCAGATCTTAAACTATTGAGACTGGAGATTCTTTTGCTGTTGAACTGTCTTCAACTGTTGATCCTTCTCTCATATTTTTGTTTGAGGCAGGTATTGTGGAGAATCATCATAGGCTGGAAGGAAACAGACCTCAGTTTCCCTAGGGGTTGAGATAGTATCTGGAGTCACCACTCCTAAAAGTTGCCAAGATTATTGGGACTGTGGAATGAGGAAGCAGCACTGAAGCTCTGGATACCATTTTCAACACTGATTTTCCATTGCTGTCCAGGGCTGAAAGAGGGTTGGGATTAAGGAATGCCTAAAACAGAGGTGGGAAGACATGACTGAGAGCAGGAGCACTGTGCCTGCACGGCCAAGGCCAGGCACTGGCTGGAAGGTGGATGGGCCAGTGCGCCTTCAGCCTCCACATTCTGCTTTCTTTATTCCACTTTCTCTCTCATTAATATTCCTATTAATGACTTAATAGGAATAACTGCTGCCGTAATCCTGTGTCTGTAACCCCAACCTCTCCTACTCACCCCTAAGAAAACTCAAGCTGCAGAGCATCTTTGAGACTAAACCCTCCCAACTGCTATAATCCGGAGTATTTTCAACATGAGGGGGTGGGGGAGGGTAGCCAGCAGTGCTGTCTTGTCAGGGAGCTTTCTTGAGCTGTCTTTTAGTGCATCCCAACATAATCCACAGACATAAGGAAGCCTGTCTGCTGTGAACACTTCCAGTGAAGACTGAAAGCAGTATTTTAAGATCTTCTATAAATGACTTTCTGGTTTTTAGCTTTTGCCTTAGATGCTAGGAAACACAGGTCCTTTGAATTTTGGAAGGAATTAATTTGTAGATGACATCATGCAGTACATTTAAATATGGCAGGATTGAGATTTTTTTTTTTTTAAGTCAGCATTTGCTTTTCTTGGTTAAATGCAACCAGTTTAGGGGTAATAATTGCTTAATATGCTTGGCACATTATTGAAATCCCTTATGAGAGGCTCAAAATGAGTCAGAAGGTCAATTTATTCCTTGGCTGGGTTCCTTTCACAACACGGGTTTTCCTGTGCTGCTGTTCAGGAGGAGCAATTAAAACTTTTTGTGTATTCAAAGCTTTCCAGCTGAATTCTGGCCCCATCAAATGATATCAGAGCTCTGGCTTTTGCCTGGTGGTGCAGAGCTTTCATCTGTTAGTGAATCTTTGGGGACCGTTTTTTCCCAAGCTTAAAAACACAAGATCCAAACTCTAAGGGACTCCTTACTTATTTCTCTAGCAAGCCCCTTTACTATCTCTGTGCCATCACACGGACTTTCTCCAGCTGTTAAGACACTTTGATAGCATTGTTACTGGACAACACACAGAACTAGAAAGTCTTTACATTACCATTTCTTCCAGAGTAGTCTTGCCAATGTTCAGTAGGCAAAAACCACAGAAAGTTTGGTGGCTACCTGAGATTCACAAATTAGTGGCTTACAACTGCAAACTTCCCACTCCACTTGATCTACACACTAGATAGCTAAAGGACTTCAGGGTGGGAAGAATTTACAGCTTCAGCTGCCTTTGAATGATCTGATGAGCGCTTTCTCAGAAAATCTCAGTGAAGAACCTAGTATATCTCAGTTCTATTTGTGTTCCACTGAAGATGAGCCAGACTTTTTATGAACCATAAATGTAGTTTGCATCCTCTTTTTTCCATAAAAATTTCCCCTTCCGCTGCCCAGTTTTTCTATTTTCTCTGGCTTTAAATCCTAGGATTTATAAAAGCAGAAAATGTTACAGTTCAAAAGGTTTTTTAATGCTCTGTCCAAAGCCACTGGTTTGAAAGAGGTGTTCTCCACTTTAAGATGTTCTATCTGAAGAGGTATGGGGAGCTAGGCAAACAGAGCTTTTATTTCAGTGCTGAGTTTAATGTTGAATAGATTTATGTGGAGGAAAGATTTTTCTCCTTTTTTCTTGGGCTGGTTGCTACAGAGCAATGACAGATGTTTTAATGGTTAGTGAGTAGAATGTTATCAAATCGTCAACTTCAAACATGGGAATTTTACACAACACCAAATGCTTATTCAAAGGAGGCTGTCCTAAGTCTCATGCACAACTTTTGTTACACTGCTAAAATTGCATTGTTATCATTGCCGTATCTCAGAGGAAAAAAGGAAACATTTTGGATTAATGGCTTTAATAGATGACCTAAAAGGCATAGTGTACAAATATATCAAGGCAAAAGAACTAATTTTGTTCTGGAACTCTCATAAGGGTCTGGCAACTAATCTTTATTTTTGGATCCTAGGTAGATGGAGTCCGAGAGAGACTGTCAGAGCAACAGTACAACAGACTTGTGGACTACATCACAAAGACATCTTGTCACCTGGCCCCTAGCTGTTCTTCCATGCAAATACCATGCCCTGTGGTGGCTGCCGAACCTCCCCCCTCCACTGTTAAAACATACCATTACTTGGTTGATCCGCATTTTGCTCAGGTCTTCCTTAGTAAATTTACCATGGTGAAAAATAAAGCCCTGAGGAAAGGGTTTCCTTGAGTCCCCTCTGAGGTATTGATTCCTACTTGTGTGATTTAGTTTTTGGGTTTCTTTGAGACAGGAGCTCACTACATTGCCCATGCTGACATCAAATTCTGTGGTTCAAGCAATCCTCCCACCTCAACCCACAAGTAGCTAGGACTGCAAGCACATGCCACCATACAGGGCTGCATTTTTTTTAAAAAAAAGCCTAGGCAGCTCTAACATCTGATATGGGCACAAGGCCAACAGTTTCCTTATTTAAATCCTTACCTCTAAAAGATACTTCAAAGTGACAAAAACGTGTTCCTTTCCCACTTACAATGATTAGCAGGTCCCTTACCACATACAGAGGATGCATTTCTTTTTGCTCTACGACACTTGCAAAATTTTCAACTGTAATTTGGATCTATTAACTCCCTGTTCCATCATAGAATGTGGCCAGGCCTTACAATGGAGAGCCAGAGTTAAAACTTTTAAAAGAAGTTTCGTATGTTTTTGGGCCGAGTCACCACGTTTGCCTCATGCTCTTTGGTCTGCAAAGGCCTAGGATTCTTTAAAATGCCTAGGACTTTGCGGCTTATTACATTTGTCACTTAACTGCAATGCTGTTCTTTGATTGAAAGCTGCTATGTGTATTTTCTCTGAAGTCTGCATTTTACCAAAATTTACAAAACAGTCTGATTACTGTCCAGGTACATTTTAGAAAAAGTGTTTTTCCAGTTTGTGTTTTACTAAGCAAACGTTGAGTAAATCCTTTGTCCTATATTGAATCCAGTCCCAAAGTGCTCAGGTGAGTTTCTCTAGTTCCATAAACAAAACATACATAGTGGGAACTCCCTGGTATGCCGTAGAGCACACAAGAACCCCAATATTAATGCTAATAATTATACCAGTCCATTTCCTTTATTCTGTGGAATTGACTTGATAAAGCATGAAGATATTCCCAGTGTCTAATAATAATTTGCACCTAAGAATGGGTTTGACTCAAGATCTTGGGTTACCAAGATGTCTTCAATGTTCAGTAAATATCTTACAGTCCAGTAACTTAGAACATGTTCGCTGATTACATTTAAATTTGGGGCTACAGCTTGTTACCTACAACTTTGAGATGCTAAGATAATGCAATTTTAAATGCCCACAGGTTTTACTTGTTTTGGAGACAGACAGGGTCTCATTCTGTCACCCAGACTAGAGTACAGTGGAACCGTCATGGCTCACTGTAGCTTAAGCTCACTGCCCGGGCTCAAGGGATCTCACTCCAGCCTCCCAAGCGGCTGAGACTACACCACCATACCTGATTTTTTACATTTTTTCTAGAGATGAGATCTCGCTATGTTGCCCAGGCTGGTCTCATACTCCTGAGTTCAAGCATTCCTCCCACCTCCGCCTCCCAAACTGTTGGGATTACAGGTGTGAGCCACCATGCCCAACACCCACTAATCTTCAACTCTCACATGCTGGGCATAAGAAGTCACTATATAATTGTTACTGGAAAGCAAGATTTAATGAACAATTCTGACTATGAAAAATGGCTCTTTCAGTTTGTTCTGTAAATAACTCATTTAGAAAAGTGACAGCTGTCAACCTCAAGAGTATTTCTAAAAATGTAAATATGTATTAATCCTTGTATCTTTTATGGCAATTTTGCATATTGATATGAATTATATAAAACTGTTTAAAAGGTATCCTTGAATTACTGACCACCCATACATGTCTATTGTTACCAGGTTTTACAATGCAAATTTTCTCTAATACCTGGGTTTAATACAGCTCACATCACTGAATTTTACACGAGTTTAAATGGGTTAATATACAGATTTTGTTATAATAAAGTTACTGATTAAATTAGCTTTGAATAAGCGTCGTTTTTTGAAGTTCTCCAGTATCACTTTGCTCGCAATAAACACGAAGTCCTAAAAAGACCTCTGAAAAAGTACCATACCTTGCTTGTCATTTAGCAGACATTACTCAATTCTTTTTTTTTTTTTTTTTTTTGACATTACTCAATTCTAATTAAGTAACCTTTTCTGGATTAGATATATATCCAAATTCTATTACATACTGTTAGCTTGTTATTAATAAGGCAATATTGAGTAAGAAACCCTACATTTGAATTACCTATTTCAACTATCTGGTGGTGGCACAGCTACCAAATAGTGGCAGTGATGGCCAAGGGATAGATTTTATTAGGATTCTCTCTCTTCTTAGAGCCCACAGTACAGTAGTTTTACAGGCTCATGAAGAACACTTTAATCCATGGCCCAAGACCAAGTAACTGCAATGAAACGGACAAACTATCACAGTTAAAGATGTGCTAGAACAATGAAATTTTAAAGAACACGGAAATCAAGTTAGCTTCATAAACAGTTAAATCCCAAACCAATTCTGATGCTATTAAGTGCCCTGCATTATCATTAAAAACTAAGAAAGACTTACTGTCCAAAGTATTTGTTAATTGTTTATTTATCAAGAGGAACTATTTCTTAGCCCACATATTCATGTGTCATAGTTCAGGAGTCAGTGACAAACTTCTCGGTAATTCAACCTGAAGAAATTCTGTGAAGGGAAACACAAAGGCTAAGTTAGTGATAAACACTCTCAATACTCACCATCTTTGAGGATCAGTTGAGGTCTATTCCTACTAGTAGACTTCACACCTTGATCACTCACCCTTAGCCACAGAAAAAGCACAGTTCAGGCTACCTGGACTCCAAGTTTCCCTCTCCTTTAAGCTCCTTTAAGCTCCCTGACCACTCTGAATAGCCTCTTTTCCATTTTGGGCATACCACACCTTACTGTCATTGCTTGTGTGCATTGAACAAATTCTTTTTTCCTTCTCCTCAATTCTACGCCCACCACCGCCCCCACCCCACCGCCATTCCCCCTTAAAGCCACATATTGTTTCTGTTCCAAGCCATATTTTTGTTCCTGTCTCCAAATATGTTCTCTCATACAGGTTTTTAAACATCTTAAAAATGGTAAAAATCTAACAAATTTAGCCTATTAATATCTTCTGATTATAAAACGCATGCTCCCTGTAAATTTTGAAAATTTCAAAGTTAAAGCAGATAAGATTATAAACAACCATTAGTATTTTATTGATCTTTTTTCCTTAATACACATGATACCCAACTTATGATGGTTTGACTTACAATTTTTTGACTTTCTAGTGGATTTTCCAGGGTCTTACATGCATTTTTGACTTATGATATTCTAACATATAAGGTTTATTGGGATGTAACCCACATATATATAGTGCAACTGAAATGCTTATTTAGGAATACTGCCAAAATAGCAGTTTCATATTCTCTGTATCACAGCAAATTCATTTACAAGGCATAAACCCAGACTGAAGTGTCAAAAAGAAACTTTACATTGTTCTTTTTTGTTAAATATACACATAAGATTCCAGAGTAGGAAGTCTCATCAGGTACTTCACACATGCTATCAAATCAATTTAGATGTCTTTTCCTCAGCACAGCAGTCAGTCCTTTTCTAGATATAGAACTTTAATTCACACTGTCCATGAGGCATAAGGACTTGTGAATACAACAGACCAAACCAGACCTATGGAAAGCCAGCTAGTCACTCGTGGACACCCACCTAACAAACTATACTGTCCCAAATACTTTTTTTTTAAACAGTGACTTCTAAAACTGTAACATTCATAATGTCAATCTAGCAATTAATAGCATAACCTATAAAAATGATTTTAAACATAAAAAGTAGTTTCATGTCAGCAAGATAAGACTGTGAAGCTCCAGGTCCCCAAACCCTGACAAAAAATAATGAATAAACATATGGACCAAAAATTTAAAAATGTTTAGCTTTATAAGAACTCTAGAAATCAGCTGAGCAGCAACCAAAGGAACCACCTAACCAAGAAAAAGTCACACTCAAAGTAGCAGGAAATTTCATGGCATTTTTGCTCACTCTTGCCAAATGCCCTCCTCAGGGCAATACAGTCAGAAGAAAACTACCCTGTCTCTTCCCTTAAGACATAAGGTAAAGAATGAAACTAGCCTGCAATGTTCTGGTTTGTATGGAGCTGGCCTGAATCAGAGTGCTAATGGGAACAATGGCATAGTTTGGACAGGAGGTTGGAAAGAGCTGAAAGCAATAATGGGTACCATGGCATGAGTGAGCTGCAGGGGAACACAGACCTACAGAAACCTGTGGGCAAGAGAGCAGAGGCAAAAGAATACAACAGAACAGCTAAGACTCCAAGAGGAAGCTGGAGGCAAACTCAGGAAAACTAAGAAAAACTAAACGCAGCTGTGTATAGGAGGAAACTAAAACTAATGCATATGCACAGGCCCAGGGAAGATGGCATCCCCAGAAAAAGTTTGAGAGGACACCAAGCCTTATGGTGCGCTAATCAGTGAAGGCCTTTCCATGCACAGAGTCAGTCTGCACAGGGAGAGGTAGCTGGTTTTGCAAATGCCTGAATTTCACAAAAGATCACAAGGCACATAAAAGAAATACGGAAACACGAACGATTGAAAGAAACAAATCTCCACAAACCAACTCTAAAGAAACAGAAGCTGCTGACTTACTCTAAAAAACTTAAGAACAACTATCTAAAAAATGCTTAATGAGCTAAAGGAGAATGTGGACAACTAAGCAAAATTAGGTAGACATTATATAAACAAGTGAGAATATAAACAAAGAGAAAATGATTTCTGAAAACCAAACACACTCTGGAGGTGAAAAATATAGTAACTGAATGGGGGGAGAAGGGGTAGGAATCACTAGAGGGATTTAACAGCAGACTCAGGCAGAGGAAAGAATCAGGAAACTTGAAGACATATCATTTGAAGTTATCAAGTCTGAAAAGCAGGCCAGACATGGTGGCTCATGCCTGTAATCCCAAAACTTTGGGAGGCCAAGGTGTTAGGATCACCTGAGCCTAGGAGTTCAAGACCAGCCTAGGCAACATGGTGAAACCCCGATCTCTATCAAATTAAATTTTTAAAAGTCTGGAAGAGGAAAAAAAAAAGTAACTAGCTTAAGACATCTGACTACACCAAGCAGACCAATATAGGTATTTTGGGAGTCCCAGAAGAGAAAAAGGGCAGAGAGCTTAAAAAACCAAACAAAACACCTGTCAACTGAGAATAATACATCCCACAAAACAGTCCTTCAAAAATGAAGGAGAAATTCCCAGATAAAAAAGTCAAAGGAGTTTTATCATTAGATTTGCCTTACAGAAATGCTAACGTGCTAAAGGGAATACTTCAAGTTGAAACAAAAAGGACACCAGTCAGTAACTCAAAGTCATGTGAAAATATAAAGTTCTCTGGCAAAGAATACAGAAACTTGTATTAAAATTTGGTTTGTGCCAGGTACAGTGGCTCATGCCTGTTATCCCAGCACTTTGGGAGGTCCAGGCAGGCAAATCACTTGAGGTCAGGAGTTCAAGACCAGTCGGGCCAACACGGTGAAATCCCATCTCTACTAAAAATATAAAAATTAGCTGGGCACAGTGGGGCGCATCTGTAATTCAAGCTACTCAGGAGGCTGAGGCATGAGAATTGCTTGAACCCACGAGGCAGCAGTTGCAGTGAACCGAGATTGCATCACTACATTCCAGCCTGGGTGACAGAGTGAGACTCCATCTCTTTAAAAAAAAAAAAAAAAAAAAATTGGTCTGTAAATTCACTTTTAATTCTTTTATAGGATTTAAAAGACAAAAGCATAAGAACTATAGGTCTATGTTAATGGATACATAATATATAAACACATAATGTGTGATACCGGTAACACAGGAAAAGAGGGTGGGTGGTGTAAAGGAGTTGAGTTTTTATATGCAATTGAAGTTGTTGTAAGTTTAAAATAAATCATTATAACTTTAGCATATTTCATGTAATTCCCATAGTAACGAAAAAGAAAATACTGAATACAAAAGGAAAGACTGAAACATGTCCCTATAAAAGAATGAGGAAAGAAATGAGGGACAAAGAAGCTGTAAGACATACAGAAAACAAAATGGCAATACTGTGTCTTTATCAGTAATAACCTTAAATGTAAATGGATTAAACTCCCCAACCAAAAGACAACGACAGAGTAGATTAAAAACCTGGATCCAATTATATGCTGTCTACAAGACTCACTGTAGATGTAAGGACACACAAGTTGAAAGTGAAAGGGTGGAAAAAGGTGTACCACACATATAGTAACCAAGAGAACAGGGGTAGCTACACTAAATCGGACAAAATAGACCAAGTCTAAAATGTTACAAGAGACAAAAAAGAACATTCTATAATTTAAAAAGATTAATTCTAGATCTAGCAATTATAAATACATATGCACCAAACATCAGAGCTCTAAATATATGAAGCAAACACTGACAGAATTGAAGGGAGAAGCAGACAGTTCTACAATAGCAGTGGAGGACTTCAATACCCCACTTTCAATAACTGATAGAACTAGACAGAAGGATTAATAAGAAAACACAGGACTTGAACAACACTATAAATCAACTGGACCTAACAAAACACTCCATCTAACAACAGAATACACATTTTTCCCAAGAGCACATGGAACATTCTCCAAGACAAACCATATTTTAGGTCACAAAATAAATCTTAAATTTTAAAAGACTGGCAATCATACAAAGTATCTTTTCTGATCACAATGGCATGAAACTAGAAATCAAAAGCCAAAGGAAAAGAGGAAAATCCACAAACGTGTTTCAGTTAAACAGACTCGAACAATCAATAAATTAAAAATAAATTACAAGGAAATTTTAAAAGAAAAACTATATCAACCTAAGAACTAGAAAAAGAGGAATTAAACCCAAATGTAGCTGAAGTAAATATTAGAGATAAAAAAATAGATTACAATAGAGAAAAATCAAAGCCAACAGTCAGTTCTTTGAAAAGATCAAATCAACAAACCTTTAGTCACACTAATAAAAAAGAGAACCACCAAACAACAGAGGGAACATTACAACTGATTGTACAGATCTAAAAGGAGTGAGAATGCTATGAACAATTACATGTAAACAAATGGGATGACCTAGAAGAAACAGAAATACACAACTCAAAAAAGAAAATTTTGTGGGGGATGGAGACAGCATCTCCCTCTGATACCTAGGCTGGAGTGCAGTGGTGTAATCACTGCTCACTGCAGCCTTGACCTCCTAGACTCCGGTGATCCTCCCAGGTAGCTGGGACTACAGGTGTGCGCCATCACACACATTATTTTTTGTATTTTTTTTTGTAGAGACAGGATTTCACCATGCTGCCCAGGCTGGTTTCAAACTCCTGGGCTCAAGCAATTCACCTGCTTTGGCCTCCCAAAGTGCTGGGATTAGAGGCTTTATGAGCTACCACACCCACCCTAGAAATACAACCTAACCAAGACTGGATCAGGAAAAAAGTAATGTGAACATTTATAACTAGTAGGAATTTTTAGTCCGTAGCAAAAACTTCAACAAAGAAGAGCCCAAGACCACATGGTGAATCCTACCAACCTTTTTTTGAGATAGGGTCTCATATTCTGTTATCCAGGATGGAGTGCAGTGGCACAATCTCAGCTCACTGCAACCTCCACCTCCTGGGTTCAAGCAATTCTCCTGCCTCAGCCTCCCAAGTAGCTGAGACTACAGGCATGCACCACCACACCCAGCTAATTAAAAAAAAAATATATATATATATATACTTTTTTTTTTTTTTTTGGTAGAGACAGGGTCTTGCCATGTTGCACAGGCTGATCTTTAACTTCTGGGCTATAGTGATCCTCCTTTCTCAGCCTCCCGAAGTGCTGGGATTATAGGCATGAGCCACCATGCCCAGACCTCTACGAAACCAGCACCAATCCTCCTCAAGTTTTTCCAAAAACAGTGAGAAAAAGGGAACATTTCCACATTCATTCTATAAGGCCAGCATTATCCTGATACCAAAGACAAACACACAAGAAAACTATAGGCCAAATCCTTGAACACAGATGCAAAAATCCTCAACAAACCACTAGCAAACCAGATTTGACAGTGCATTAAAAGAATCATACACCATGATTAAGTGGAATTTATCCCTAGGATGCAAGGATAGTTCAATATATGCAAATCAATAGATGTGACATAACACACTGACAGAATGAAGGATAAAAAACACATCTCAAAAAAATGCAGAAAAAGTATTTGACAAAATTCAACATCCTTTCATGATCAAAACTATCAACAGAAGGAATGTACTTCAACCCAACCATGGCCAAAAAGGACAAACTAATATACTGAACACAGAAAACGTGAAAGCTTTTCCTCTAAGACCTAGAACCAGACAAGGATGCCCACTCTTGCCACTTCTATTCAATGTAGTACTGGAAGTCCTAGCCAGAGCAATGAGGCAAGAAGGAATAAGCAGCACCCAAAAAGGAAAGGAATAAGTAAAACTATCTGTTTACAGATCACATAATCTTACCTCCAGCAAACCCTAAAGATTTCTCACACAGAAGTGTCAGAATAAATGAATTCTGCTAAGTTGGAGGATACAAAAATCAGCTCTTTCTATATACACCAACAAGAATGAAATAAAGGAATCCCTAATAAAGGAAATTAAGAAAATAATTCTATTTATAATAGCACCAAAAATAATACTTAGGAATGTATTTAACCAGGAATATGAAAGACTTAAACACTGACCTAGATGAAACAGATATATACCTGTACACTTAGCAAATCTGAATCATGCAATCCCCACAGTAACCACAAAGAAAATACAGAATACACACAAACGGAAATAGGAAGGAAACTGAAACACGTCACTGCAAAATAAAGGAAAAGTACGGAAAGAAATGTGTGTCCTTGGACACACTGTTTTGATTACAGTAGTCTTTCATCCAGGGTGGTATGTTTCAAGACACCTCCAGTGAATTCCTGAAACTAGGGATGGTACCAAACCCTACATAGCTATGTTTTTTCCTATATACACACACATCTATAATAAAGTTTAACTCATAAATTAGGCATAGTAAGAGATTACCAACACTAAAAAATTAAAGATGCAAAATACTGCTAAAAGAAATTAAAGATACAAAGAAAGACATCCCATGTTCATGGATTGGAATACTTAATAGTATTAAGATGTCCATACTACCAAAAGTAATCTACAGATTTAATGCAATTCCTATCAAAATCCCAATGGCATTTTTTACAGAAATAGAAAAATCCATCCTAAAATTCACACTCTTAAGGAACCCCAAATAGCTAGAACACTCTCGGGGCAGGGGGAAAAAAAGAACAAAGCTGAAGGACTCACACTTACTGATTTTAAAGCAAACTACAAAGCTACAGTGTAGTAGACATCCCTTATTTGTGGTTTAACCTTCTACCACTTCAGTTACCCACAGTTAACTGCGATTCAAAAACAGGTGAAGACAGTACAGCAAGATATTGAGAAATCACATTCACCTTTTATTACTATACACTATCATTGTTCTATCTTGTTATTGTTGCTAATCTCTTACTATGCCTAATTTATGAGTTAAATGTCATCATAGGTAGGTATGTATAGGTAAAACAACATAATATATATAGGGTTTGTACTATCTGTGGTTTCAAGAATCCACTGGAGGGGTCTTGAAACATATCCTAGATAAAACAGACTAGTGTAATCAAAACAGTGTAGTACTGACCTGAAGACAGACATACAGACTAATGAAATAGAGAGCCCAGAAATAAACTCTCACATTTAGAGTCAAATGATTTCACCAAGGTACCAAGATCATTCCATGGAAGACGACAATCTTTTTTGTTTTTTTTTGTTTGTTTTGTTTGTTTATTTTTATTATTTTTTTTTTGAGACGGAGTCTTGCTCTGTCGCCCGGGCTGGAGTGCAGTGGCCGGATCTCAGCTCACTGCAACCTCCGCCTCCCGGGTTCACGCCATTCTCCTGCCTCAGCCTCCCGAGTAGCTGGGACTACAGGTGCCCGCGACCTCGCCCGGCTAGTTTTTTGTATTTTTTAGTAGAGACGGGGTTTCACCGTGTTAGCCAGGATGGTCTTGATCTCCTGACCTTGTGATCCGCCCGTCTCAGCCTCCCAAAGTGCTGGGATTACAGGCTTGAGCCACTGCGCCCGGCAGAAGACGACAATCTTAACAAATGATTTTGGGAAAACTGGATACCACATGTAAAAGAATACAGTCAGCCCTTTACACCCTAGACAAAAATTCAAGTGAATCAAAGATCTAAAGATAAGAGCTAAAACTATAAAAGTCATAGAAGAACACATAAAAAAGACTTCATGACACTGGATTTGGCAATGACTTACTGAATATGACACTAAAAGCACATAAAACAAAAGTAAAAATAAATTCGACATCTAAATTTCTGTGCATCAAGGGACGCAACAGAGTGAAAAGGCAACCTATGAAATGGGAGAAAATATTTACAGATCATATCTAATAAGGGGTTAACATCCAGAATATATACAGAACCACAACTCAACCAATAAACAAAAAACCAAATTTGAAAATAGGCAGAACTGAATAAACATTTCTCCAAAGATAACATACAAATGGCATATAAGCACATGAAAAGATGCTCAACATCACAAATAATCAGGAAAATGCAAATCAAAACAATGTGATAACACCTCGTAACTACTAGGATGGCTACTATCAAAAATACCAAAATTATGTCAGGCACAGTGACTCACGCCTGTAATCCCAACACTTTGGGAGGCCAAGGTGGGTGGATCACCTGAGCCCAGGAATTCAAGCCCAGCCCAGGTAATACAGTGAAACCCTGTCTCTACTGAAAATACAGAAGTTAGCCAGGTATGGTGGCACATGCCTACAGTGCCAGCTTCTTGGGAGGCTGAGGCAGGAAGATCCCTTGAGCCTGGGAGGTTGAGGCTGCAGTGAGCCATGATCACACTAGAGCCTGGGTGACAGAAGGAAATCCTGTTAAAAAAAAAAGTGTTGGGGAGGATGGAAAGAGTGTAAAATGGTGCAGCCACTATGGAAAATGGTATGGCAGTTTCTTAAGAAATTAAAAATCCTATGATTCCAGCAATTCCACTTTTGAATATATCCCAAAAGAACTGAAAGCAAGGCCTTGAAGGAATATTTGTATGCCTAGGTTCACAGTATCACTCGCAACAATCAAAAAGTGGAAGCAACCCAAGCGTCTACTGATGGATGAATGGATAACAATGTGACACAACTAAAACAGATCATTCAGCTTTAAAAAGAAAGGAAATTGTGACACATGCTGTAACATGGATGAACCTTGAGTACATTACACTAAGTGAAATAAGCCAGTCACAAGAAAACAAATACTGTATGATTCTACTTACAAGATGCCTGGGGTAGCCAAATTCTTAGAAAGTAACACAGTGGCTGTCAGGGTCTAAGTGGAGGTGTGAATGCGTTGCTTAATGGATATAGTTTCAATTTCGTTAAGATGAAGAATTCTGGAGACTGGTTGCACAACGTGAATGAACTTAACACTACTAAACTGTACAATTAAAAATGATTAAGATGGCAAATTTTACATTACAGATACTCCTTAACTTACCATCAGGTTACATTCTGATAAAACCATCATAAGTTTAAAATATCTTAAGTTGAAAATGCATTTAATACACCTAACCTACATCATAGCTTAGCCTTCCCTATCTTAAATGTGCTCAGAACACTTATGTTAGCCTGCAGTTGCAGAAAATCATCTAACACAAAGCCTAGCTTATAACAAAACACTGAGTATCTCACACAGCACTACAGAATACAGCATCAGTTGTTTACCCTTGTGATTATGTGTCTGACTGGGAGATGTGGTCATTGCTGCTCCCCCACATCACAAAAGTATTGTGCCACTTATTGCTCATGTGGACAAAGATCAAAATCCAAAGTATGGTTTCTACCAAATGTGTATCACTTCCACACCATCATAAAGTCAAAAAATCTTAAGTCCAAACATCGTAAGTCACGGATAGTCATCTGTATTTGCATTTTACCACAATTAGAAATTTTTTTTTTAAGTAACTTCAAATAACCATATTACCTTTATATTCCAAGGATTACTTTACACTCTGAAAGATACCAGCCTTCCTCATCTCCTCAAAATCTTTCATGGCATCATAGTTTCTGTAGAAATCTGCGTATGCCTTCTTTCTTTTATCAGCCACACCAAACTAAAAAGCAACCATCCATTAGTTTATTTTTCAGATTACTGGAAATTAGATTTCAGATTATAATACCTAAAGACAAGGTAGAACACATGTTTTTGTTCACCCTTTAATTTAAACCCTACATTTTCTAAGGGGTGGAGGTCGTGACAGATAAAAAGGAAGACAAAGTCTAAGAAACTGTTAAATTTGCAAAGAAAAGAATAGGGGAATAAGGTGTCTATTTTGTTTTGTTTGAGTTTTCCGTACACAAAGGGCGGGCGGGGTTCAACAGAGAAAGAACAAATGAAGATTCAAGACAAAAATGGAAAGTTTAAGTGACTTTACTATTATTTTTTTTTAAACATGGGGTCTCCCTCTGCAGAAATACACAAAAATCATGCTACCTGATGGAATAATATAGTAAGAATCCTTTACCTGACCAGTTTTACTACTTCACTTCTACTTGAATTACCAATTTCTTCCCAGTAATAAATCAAGAGGCAGAGGCCGGGTGTGGTGGTTCATGCCTATACTCCCAGCACTTTGGGAGGCCAAGGGGGGCAAATCATGAGGTGAGGAGTTGGAGACCAGCCTGGCCAACATGATTAAACTCCATCTCTACTAAAAATACAAAAATTAGCCGAGCATGGTGGTGGGCAGTTGTAATCCCAGCTACTTGGAAGGCAGAGGCAGGAGGACTGCTTTAACCCAGGAGGCCTCGGAGGGTTCACTGAGCCAAGATCGTGACACTGCACTCTAGTTTGGGTGACAGAGCAAGACTCCGTCTTGAAAAAAATAAAATAAAGAGGCAGAAGCGCAAGTGCTGGGGGCCATCATTACACGTACAGTTAATTTGGACTCTCCCTACTTCATTTAGTCATCCATCTGACAGACAGGAGACAGCCAACGGTCCTGGAAAAACAGCCTGAAGGCTGAAAGGCCAGACTGTTGGACCCAGATCCCAAAACCCTGAGGGAGAACTGCACATTTGCCTGCCCTTTCAGGACTGATTCTTTTTGGCTAATGGCCACAGGCACACTGGGGGTAAACAGGGTGGAGCCAGGAGAAGGTGCACCTTTTGCAGTGGGAAGGACCCTAGTCTCTTCAGCTCCTGTGTGGTGGCTTGGTATTCAATCTATGAGGTGGGAGCCTGTCAGCAGGACACCCCCTCACTTTGCCGAGAGTCCGTTTTATTTGTTCCTTTTCAGCCAATAAATTCAGCCCTCCTCACCCTTCAGTGTGTCCATGTGCCTAATTTCTCCTGGTTGTGACACAAGAACCCAAATTTAGCTAAACTAAGGAGCAAAAACTGCATCACATCCATCCCTTCTACAAACATTTACTTCATGCCCACTATATGCCAGGCAGCAGGAATCTCAAGGACCAAAAGATTTTTTGTGCTTGTCTCTCCAAAGAGTACCAAAGCATAGGTCCACTTACTGCTTTCTCAGTGTTCCATCTCCTCTTTGCTCTCCCAGTTCTCCCCATTTTTTTTTTTTTGAGACAGTCTGGCTCTATCACCCAGCCTGGAGTGCAGTGGTGCGATCTCGGCTCACTGCAACCTCCGCCTCCCCATTTTTTTTTTTTTTGTTTTGAGACAGAGTCTCGCTCTTGTTGCCCAGGCTGGAGTGCAGTGGTGCAAACTTAGCTCACTGTAACCTCTGCCTCCTGGGTTCAAGCAATTCTCCTGCCTCAGCCTCCCAAGCAGCTGGGATTACAGGTACCCGCCACCACGCCCAGCTAATTTTTTTGTATTTTTACTAGAGATGGGGTTTCACCATGTTGGCCAGGCTAGTCTGAAACTCCTGACCTCAGGTGCTCTGCCCGCCTCTGCCTCCCGAAGTGCTGGGATAACTGGCGTGAGCCACTGCACCTGGCCTCGCCTCCCAACCTTGGCTGACACCACTGCTTCCCAGGCTCAAGCCAACCTCTCACCTCAACCTCCCAAGTAGCTAAGGCCACAGGCATATCATGTATTTTTGTAATTTTCGAAGAAATGCGGCCAGGTGCGGTGGCTCACGCCTGTAATCGCAGCACTTTAGGAGGCCAAAGTGAGCAGATCATGACATCAGGAGATCGAGACCATCCTGGCTAACACGGTGAAACCCCATCTTTACTAAAAAATACAAAAAAATTAGCTGGGCATAATAGTGGGCACCTGTAGTCCCAGCTACTCGGGAGGCTGAGGCAGGAGAATGGCGTGAACCCAGGAGGTGGAGCTTGCAGTTAGCCGAGTTCGCGCCACTGCACTCCAGCCTGGGCAACAGAGTGAGACTCCGTTTCAAAAAAAAAAAAGAAAAGAAAAGAAATGCCCAGCTAATTTTTGTATTTTAGTAGAGATGTAGTTCCTCCATATCTCCCAGGCTGGTCTTGAACTCGTGAGCTCAAGCAATCTGCCCACCTCGGCCTCCCAAAGTGCCAGGATTACAGGCATGAGCCACCAGACCCAGTCCCTTGCCCTAACTTGCAAGGCTCAAATTCTACCTCCTCTATCAAATAGCTATGACCCACAATAACTGTGACCCACAACATCCCCCAAAACCATTCCTTCAGTTATGTTCTATCTTGCAATGTCTTCTAATTTTTTTTTTTTTTTTACCTCCCCAACTTGACTCTAAGTTCTTTAAGAACAGAGATTTAGATACACGTCTTTTGTGTCCTCCAAAGCACTTGGAACACTACATTACCTAACACCGTACTGAATTTTATACACTGCCTCTTATTCAACAAGTCCTTTTAAGAACCTATTTGTGTGTCCAGCACCCAACAATAGGGTGACACAGTAAACAAAAGACATGGTACCTGCCTTAATGAGGCTCACAGCCCAGTAAAGAATATAAACACTAAACAAAAATTAAGTACAAAGAGTTTAAAAGCAAAGCTCTGAATTCTTTCATGGGGTATTATGACAAGAATGATAAACATATGTATTATCAAAAGCATTTTTATGGAAAAGTTGTAAATATGCAGCCTTTGATTAAAAATAAAAGGCGTAACAAAATCCACATTAGGGAGAGTGTTAAAATACAATTCTGTGACAATTACTCAAGGTGTCAAACAGAACCATAATCAGCCGACCATTCCTGCACCTTCCACACTCATGGATTCAGCCAACCAAGGACTGAAAATATTTGAGGAAAAAAATAAAAAATGCTACAAAATTAAAAATACAGTATAAACTACTGACATAGCATTTATATTGCATTAGGCATTATAAGTACTCTAGAGATGATTTAAAGTATCGTCAGGGCTCCTGAACCAATCCCCCATGGATAGAGGGGCAGAGCCCCTCTGCATACTAGCTTCTGTAATGGGTTGAATTGTGTTTGACCAAACTTCATGTGTTTAAGTCCTAACTCTCAGTACCTGAGAATCTAAACGTTTTTGGAAATAAGGGCTTTAACGAGATAACTAAGTTAAAATGAGGCCATTTAGGGTGGGCCCTAATCCACTATGACTGATGTTCTTTTAAGAAATTCAGCAAGCCAGGTGCAGTGGCTCACGACTGTAATCCCAGCACTTTAGGAGGCCCAGGCAGGTGGATCCTTGAGCCCAGGAGTTCAAGACCAGCCTGGACAACGTGGCCAACTCTGAAACCTCATCTCTACAAAAAATATAAAAAGTAGCCAGTTGTGGTGGTGTGTACCTGCAGTCCCAGGTACCGGGTGACAGAGTAAGACCCTGTCTCAAAGAAAGAAAGAAAAAGGAAAGAAGGAAAAAAAATGAAAAGAAGGGCAGAAAAAGGAAAGAAGGAAGGAAAGGGAAAGGAAAAGAAGTTCAGCCACAGATATATGCCCACAGAGGACCCTGTGAAGACAAAAGAAGGGAGCCATCTACAAGCCAACAGAGGCCTCAGAAGGCATCAGCCCTGCCAACAGATTTCTAGCCTCCAGAACTGCGAGCAAATTTAAGGCACCCAGTCTATGGTTCTTTGTTATGGCATTCCAGCAAACTAACAAGTTTCATTTAAAGATGGAGGACAAGCTATAGTTCCTGTCACACTGAGGTGAGTGCAGAAAGTGTTAGAAGGAAACACATTACAAGGGGGATTTCTTTAGAAGATTTTTCAACCAAACACACATACTTTATGACCTTTGGCACAAAGTAAAAAACATACATACCTTATACAAAGCTGCAACTCCGAGGGATAGCACGAATGCTGTAACCATATGAAATCGCAGGCGCTTGGCCAGAAGGCCACGCATCTGAGGTTTTGGCAAAACTTCGGGTGCCATGGTAGTTGCCGTCCTTGATACGTATGCCAACCTTAAGAGATTCAGAAAATATGATTAAGTACAGAGTTTATTTAAGCCATAAACTTGAGAATGGTCACCTGGAAGCATTGGAGTTGTCCTGAATATAAACTCCGATTAGCAGCAGTTACAAATGAAATGTTTTTCTTTTTTGGCAGAAACAGGGTCTAGCTGGTCTTAAAAACTCCTGCCCTCAAGTGATCACCCTACCTCATCTTCTCAAAGTGCTGGGATTCCAGCCTACAAGTGGGTTAAGAAAAAATTAGAGGCAATTCCTAAATTGTTCATCAAGAATTTACATTTAAATAACATAAACTATTGACTGACTAAACGCTGTCATTTGTGTCACAAATCCAGGAATAACATTTGGGTTGAGACATGGGTGAGGGGCGGGACTGAAGTCCAATACTCAGGTCTCTGGGCCCTACATATCTCATGTAGCTCTCCCTACTGAGCTTTTTTTCCTTTCTCGGGTAAAATAATAAAAGAAAAGCTCTGAAGAAAATAATATATCAAAAGAATTCTCATGCACAGTACATTTTACTACCTAGAGAATCACAGCACGACAGTGGATGGATTCCTCTCACAAAGCCTAAGCTGTCTCTTGGCTTAGCTTGTTTCACCTCTCCCTCCCCCGGCCCCCATACACTGAGCGACTACCATAAATAAAGGCGACTAACTGCGGCACACTAGTAATGGTTGAGCAAAGGCAACAAAAATCTTTCCCAACAACAAGAAAAACAAGCAGTAGCTCCACATTGTAATTAACGATGGCAAACCCATTTATGGAACATTTACTCTTCTAAAAATTTTCTGTCCACTCGTTAAACCTTCGCGACAACCCTGTCAGATCATGAGACAGGTGTTTTCCACGGTCACACGATATACCATTAAAACCTGGACGGGAACGCGGCAATTGCCATGAGGGCCCAAATTACCTAACTACTCCTTCGCCCAGCCTCACCCGGGGGCCCAAAGACCCTTGCGTCCCTGCAGGCCTTCAGCTAACGCGGCCGGGGGTAGGATGGGAAGCCGTGGGGCGAGGGAGGTTGCAGGAAGCCCATCCTTTCCCTCCTGCGACAGGCACGGTGACCCTCCTCCATCTTCCCAGCTCTAATTTAAAACGCTGCCACACAGCGAGCGACGCTGCCAGCTGCTTCGCCTACACTGACCCTTGCGCCTCACGACCAGCTGCAGAAGAAACCACTAACCCTTTTCTCACGGGAGAGAAACACCGGGGCCAAATAGGTCAAATGACCTCACAAGGTCACGATGGCTGGGAAAAAGTGCAGCGGGTACTGGCCCCGGGTCGGCTCACTCCGAAGCCCGCTGGGTCCTCGAGGGTCCCGCAGCCCACCCGGCTTCGGTGGGGCCGTCGCAACCCACCCGGTCCCTGTGGTCCGCCCGCCGCCCTCCTGAGGCCGCAGCGGAAGTGTGAGGGGGTAGATGCGGAAGAAAGGCCCGAAGCTTCACCACGGCCGAGACACAGAGTCACGACTAAATCCGAGGCAGAGAGAAAGCGGGAGGCTGCCGTTGTGACAACCCGAAGTGTCGCGGTGGAGATGCAACACGGACCACACTTACCTCAATACCAACGTCCTTCCCGACTAAAGGAAAAATGGACGGCATTCCAGCCGCGCGCAGGCGCAGAATAACAGTGCACGGAGAGAACCTGGCGACGGTAGCCGAAGGAGTTCAAAAGACCTTTAGCGCGCCCACCGCAGGTGACAGCCGAAGTTCTTTTTCGTGGTCTGCTTCTTTCCTGTGTGACCTTGCAAAACGAGCTTGACCTCCTTATCTATCGACCTCTTTATCTTCTTAGTAAATTGAAGATATTAGTCGTACTCATACACAGAGTCCCAAAACACGTGCACAAACCGACATTTTAATTATAACCAACCTTATGCGAATAACTGTTTGGCTTGGGTAAAAGGTGAAAAAGCCGACTTCTAGGAGCTCAGAGCCCAGAAGATGAGAAAGAGAAACAGATTAATACCGATCCTATGAAGTGGGCACTACCACAGAGACGTGGCCCAGCTACTGCAGAAGCAATTCTCTACCTGGCAAAGCTGAGGACGTTTTGACAGAGGGGCGGTATTTGTGTGGGGTTCTTAAGAAAGCACAAGGGTTTTGAAGGAAGGCAACTGGAAGTTCGTGGAAAGTGGTGTAGACGGGTGAGGCTCTTGTGCCTTAATGATGCCGAGCTGTTTTTATTGAAATAACCTGAATTTGCAAAGTGTTATTTAAGTCAACCCATCAAGCCCTGTGGAAGATAGCTGGGACACAACAGATGCATGATATTGAGTCAATACACTGAGTACCTACTACGTGCCTGATTCTGCTAAACAAGAGGACAGAGGACACTCATTCTGGTCAGGGAGTCTTTGTCCTCAACCTATTAACAAACACTCTGGAGGTGAAACCTTTGAGCCACGAAGAAAGGTACTAATTGAAGCTCAGAAGTAGGTTTGGACTTTACCAACGTTTTTCAGGCCTCTTATCAAGCAAGGGTCTACCCAGCTGAAAATCTTTGCATGGAATTTGTCCAAAGAGTAATTTGTTTCTACTCTTTCCTTCCCAACCCCGACTATTGGCCCAAAGAAGAAGTGGTGAACTTCAGAGTTCACACGGATTAGTGTATGTGAAACCATCAGGAAAAGCTTCAGACAAGATGTGGAAGAGATAGAAGCAGAACTGAGTTTCAGTCTAATGGAAAGGCTGGAAAACTGGAGAAATTGGAGAGACAACATTGGCTGGGAGAAGATGGCAAAGACAGGCACACTCAGGGCACAGAGCCTGAACTGAGTGAAATACTGAGTGTTTATTCTGTGCTTCCCTAGCTATCCAGTGAACCATAGTGAATGACTGAGGGTGACACATGAATAAAACCTGAGCGGTAGGAGTGAAGAGAGACATGCTACATATAGGTTCTGTCTTAGAACCGAACAGACCTGGATTTGAGACCCAGCTCATCAACTTGTAGCTGGCAAATTTCTTAATCTTTCTAAGTCTGCTTTCTCCTCTAAAAATAGTACCCATTTTGTTGGGTTGTGATGTAAATTAAATGGGATAATGTATATGCAGCTTGAGTATCCCTTATCTGAAATGTTTAAGACCAGAAGTGTTTCAGATTTTGGATGTTTTCAGATTTTTGAGTATTTGCAGAATACATACCAGTTGAGCATCCCAATAGGAAAATCTGAAATCCAAAATGCTCCACTGAGTATTTCCTTGAGCACCACATCAGTGCTCAAAAGTTTTGAATTTTGGAGCATTTTGGATTTCGGATTTTCAGATTAAGGGTGCTCAACCTATACAGTGCTTGACAAACAGGCCTTCTGAATATGCATTCCTCCCTGTGTACTTTTACCTGTCCTGCATTCCTTCCATCTTCCTTTTAGTAGCAGTGCTTAATTGTCTTTCAAGTAATCAATCCTTCATCACTGCTAGCCATGTGATTCTACAACAGTCAAATCTTATTCCAAACTGGGTGTGGTGGCTCACACCTGTAATCCCAGCACTTTGGGAGGCCAAGGCAGGTAGATTACTTGAGCCCAGGTGTTGGAGACCAACCTGGGCGACACAGTGAGACCACCATCTCCACAAAAATATTAAAACTTAGCCAGGCATAGTGTGGTGTATGCCCATAGTCCCAGCTACTCAGGAGACTGAGGCTGGAGGATCACTTGAGCCCAAGAGTTGCAGGCTGTAGTGAGCTATGACTGCACCATTGCACTCCAGTCAGACAGAGTGAGACCCTGGCTCGAAAAAGAAAAATCATTATTCCAGTTGAGCAGGCGACCCAAGAGTAGCCAAGCAATGTGGCCCATCCCCTTGGCCACAGTAATTTGTTGGGGATGGGCACAGGATTCTGGCCAGGCCAGTGAAACTCAATTCTATGACTTATGTTGAAACTATTGGGGAAAAGGATCTCTTTTTATAGAGAGAAGAGTTTGCACTGGGTTGGAGTAGGGATCTTGCAGATCTGTGAGAGTATAAGGCCAGAGGGTACTGTGTGCCTATAATGCATCAAGCACAGCATATGACAAAATGACATGAAAAGCCTCATGAAACTTTCATTCTAGTGGGCTTCGAGGAAAAAAACCAACAAAAATAAAAAAGGTATCTGAAGGAGGTAAGTGGAATGGAAACAACAGAGTAGGTATTAAGAAAGTCTGTGTGAAGAGGTATCTTTTTTGTATTGAAAGATTGATGAAACAACCCATGAAAGAAGCCCATGGTTTACACTAAACTAAAAGATGGCTCAGTGTAAAGACTGGGTTTGTTCTACATAGCCCTAAGGAATAAAGTAGAATGGATGAGTGGAAGATACTGGGAGTTAGATGTCAGTTAAGTATTCACCATGGCTAGAAATCAGTCCCTTTCAAGGTCATCCTCAACCAGAGACACATCCAGTTGGGGGAGACAAGGATCCCTTAATTGGTAAATTAAGGGATTCACGTGGTAAATCCCTTAATTGGTAAATTAAGGGATTCACGTGGTAAATCCCTTAATTGGTAAAAACACGACCAACAGTCTTGTTGCTACTATGTCCTTCCATTCTGGCCTTGACAATCACCAGGTCAGCATGTTATCTTAAAATGTGTTGATAAGATGCCCTTTTTAAATACAAACTTAGGGGGAACTTGGGTCCACGGCAGGGAAACAGCTGGTTGCATGGCAATAGTGATGCCATCTTGAAGAAAAACTGCCATGATGACCGATGTTTGACTACTGCATACCAAGGTGTTTCCATTGCATGGATAGACCCTCATAAAGATGTTTATCTAACCTCCCCAGTGGTCACAAGTTTTGGTAGAAAGTCTGAGGCATGCAGCTGCACATTTTACCAAAAAAGCTTGCTATATAGAGGATATTTTCTGGAGCACAGGTGCGGGAATCTACCATCCCTCAGCCAACAGAGAGATTGTTTCTGTTCCTAAGTCCCTTTTAAATGTTTCTTCCTAAGAAACTGGATTTGTCAGTCTCTTTCTTCAACCTTTGGGGGCAAGTTTGCGTAGACCTGCTCACCACTGTAGCTTGTTAACTGTGAATCCTGCACTTAGGACAAAACACCCTTGACCATGAATCTTTCCCTTGGGCAGATTTATCAGCCTCTTTTTCAGCCTTTCAGCTTCCTCAGATTTTTGGGGGTAGGTTTGCCTAGCTGTCTACCGCAGCACACCCAGGAACATCCTGGCTCCTCCATCACTATCCTGCTCTGAACATGCTTTTGAGAAAACCTGACCTCTCACCTGTGCTGCAGCCTTTCCTGTTGTGAAAAGTGTATGTAACACCTAGAAAGGCAATTACAATGCCAACAGCTAAAAGGAATGAAATGGACCCTGAAACAAATTAGGCAGTAGTCACTCGAAACACTGGAAAACTTTCAATCCTTTCAACCATAAGATATATCACTGATACGGTATCAATGGGAAGGGCCATAAATAATTTTATGGATTAAGAAAATATGAGGGGCTCAGAAGTTAAAAGGTAACAACAAAAACAACCTCTATCTGAGGTAAAATAGCAGTGTCTGCAATATTTGACAAACCTCAGAGGTAGATCTACTGACTCTTTTACATATAATTTATTTCCACTTTCAAATTTAACAAATAATGAGTGTGTTGAGTCAGAGTTAGATCCTAGAGCTAAGAGACGACAGGCTGGGTGTGGTGGCTTGCACCGTAATCCCAGCACTTTGGAGGCCAAAGTGGGAGGATAGCTTGAAGCCAGGAGTTCAAGACCAGCCTGGGCAATATAGTGAGACCCTGTCTCTAAAAAAAAAAAAAATGTTTTTTAATTAGCCTG
The DNA here is from genome assembly GCF_000951035.1 of Colobus angolensis palliatus. Lineage (NCBI taxonomy): Eukaryota > Metazoa > Chordata > Mammalia > Primates > Cercopithecidae > Colobus > Colobus angolensis. The sequence continues at coordinate 8,188,613 of NW_012113253.1, read as the reverse complement.
GTGTGGTGGCTCACACCTGTGGTCCCAGCTACTCAGGAGGCTGAGGCAGGAGGATCACTTGATCCCAGGAGTTCAAGACTACAGTGAGTGAGCTACACTGCACTCTTGCCTGGGTGACAGAGCAAGACCCTGTATCTAACAGAGAGATAGAGAAAGAAACAGAGAGAGAGAGAGATTTTTCTCTTTACTATTCATTATTACCAAGAAAATCTAGGATTTCAGAGATGCAGCCCAATAATGTAACTAGACTTCCTATTCTGTCTCCCCACTGATTAATAAACAAGAAATCACCAGCCAGATTCAACAGAGAAACTTATCTGACCCTGAAAGTGGACAGGAAAAAGGAGGCATATTCTTTCCCCTAGAATTATCTTCTAAGAATTCAGTTGAGGATATGGACCCTCACAAGGCTTGAGTCTGGGGTACTTTATTTGACCTGACTATATCCAATATGTAAATAAGGATCCAAGGGAACTCATAAGGGCTAAGAGTTTCTTATGCTGAGGGAATTTACCTCTTGTTTATGTCAATTAGCCCATATAAAACTGGTTTTGTTATACATTGTTTTGCTTAAAGTCACAGTTTCCAAGAACCTATTGATGACATTAAGTGAGGACTTACTGTACGTCTCAATTCAGACTAGCCACATTTCAAGTTCTAAGTATGGTTTCTTTGTGACATTGTTATTGACTAAGCAAATGCTGTGAGTGATGATTTGCAAATGACCCCCTGCTCTTAGAGACTGATGACATTCAACATAGTTCCAGGCGAGGTGAGGTTTGCTGGCTCTACATGCCTCCAAAAAGGGAAGCCTGTACCAGAGAGATCCTTCATTATCACTGACGCTGTTTGGCATGGGGCTTGGGAGGTCCAGGAAGACCCGGTGTAGTTTATGAAAGCCCCTGGAGGAATGTTCCAAGCTCTTCAGTGGCAGCAGTGTCCCATGTATAGAGTTCACTGCAGCTTATGACAAACAACAGTGACAGTTCAGAGGAAACCTGACTCCTTTCTCAAAGATGGTCCTACACCTCACCTTAAATAGGAGAGGCATGGTGAAAGCTCCAAATAACTTTTTTTTTTTTTTCGAGACAGAGCCTCACTCTATAAAGTCTCACTTTCGTTCAGAGCCAGAGTGCAGTGGCATGATCTCAGCTCACTGCAAACTCCGCTGCCCAGATTCAAGTGATTCTCCTGCCTCAGCCTCCCAAGTAGCTGGGATTACAGGTGTGTGCCACCATGTCCGGCTAATTTTTGTATTTTGGGTAGAGATGGGGTTTCACCATGTTGGCCAGGCTGGTCTCGAACTCCTGACCTCAAGTGATCCACCTGCCTCGGCCTCTCAAAGTGCTAGGATTACAGGCATGAGCCACCACAACTGGCCCCAAATAACTTATTAAATCAGTTGTGTGATGAATAAGTATTTCAATGTAAAATCTTATGTAGGCCAGGTGTGGTGACTCATGCCTACAATCCCAACACTCTGGTAGGCCAAGGCTGGAGGATTGCTTGACCCCAGAAGTTCAGAATCAGTCTGGGCAACATAGAGACCTTGTGCTCTGAGCTAGCTCCAACTTCCAGTGACCCTGAACTGAAATAATTGGGTAAGTAATTACCTTACTTGTTTATTTTTATGTTTTTAATTTATTCTTTTTTTTTTTTTTTGAGACAAGAGTTTTGCTATGTTGTCCAGACTTGTCTGGAACGCCTGGACTCAAGTGATCCTCTTGCCTCAGGCTCCCAAAGTGTTGGGATTACAGACATGAGCCACTATGCCTGTCCTTGCTTTTATTAATCTTTCCAAGATTTATGTATTTATTACATTTTGTATTACGTTTATTTCAATTTTTAATATTAGAAGTGTTTTGGTCCTTATGTAAAAGTTAATGATGTTTTTGTAAACAGAAATATGCCGATGGAATTTACCTCTTGTTTATGTAAATTAGCATGGTAAAACTGGTTTTGTTGTACATTGTTTTGCTTAAAGTCACAGTTTCCAAGAACCTATTGATAACATTAAGTGAGGACTTACTGTATGTCTCAATTCAGACTAGCCACATTTCAAGTTCTAAATAGCCACATGTGACTGTATTGGACAGCACAATTAGAACATTTTAGTCATAAGAAAATGCTCATGAGTCATTGCTAAATGAAAAGGCAAGCTGCAGAGCTATGCCACGTGATCTAATTTTGTAACATGTGCATACACTTATACGTATGTATGTATATATAAGCAGGAAATAATACTGAAAGGATATATACCAAAAACTTGCAAGTAATTTTTACATTTTATTTTTATGCAATCCAAATTTTATCATGTCTTACTTTTGTGGTTAGAAAAAAATTAATAATAAATGTGAATTTTTTAAAAGAGAGATGTATTCGTTTCCTATTGTTGCTGTAACACACTTCCACAAATTTAGTGGCTTAAAACCACACACATTCATTATCTTGCAGTTCAGTAGTTCACAAGTCTGACACAGGTCTCACTAGATTCAACTTAATGTGTCAGCAGGGTCGCATTCCTTCCAGAGGTTCTAGAAGAGGAGGAATCTGTGCCCTTTTCTAGCTTCAAGGGGCTGCCTGCATTTCTTGGCTTATACTTCCCTTCTTTCATCTTCAAAGCCAGCTCCAACACATCTCTTTCTCTGCCTCTCCTTTTCTCCCTCCCTCTTCCCCGTTCTCCCTTGTGATTATATTGGCCCCACCTGGATAATGGGGGAACAGTCTCCCTATTTTAGTGTCACCTGGTTAGCAAGCTTAATTCCACCTGCAACCTTATTTCCCTTTGCTATGTAACATGTCATAATCCAGGGATTAGTACGTAGACATCTTTGAAGGGCTGTTATCCTTCCTACCACAAGAGGTATAATCATGATTAGTACTGTATAACTAATATTTCCATTCTCCTTTCAGACACACAGTAGGGTTATATTTCTTTGCTCCCTTCAAAGCAGCCACGTGACTTGCTTTGGCCAATGCAGTATGAGTGGAAGTGGCGTGAGTCTTTTCCAGGTAGATGCTTTATAAGACAGCATGTGATTTACTACATTCTCTTTGCCCTGCCTATGATAGGATGGAAGTATTGATGGAGATGGCACTCATGTCATCACCTATGTCTCACCTGGGTCTGTGAGACACTAGGATGAGCAGAGTCCTCCTACCAACCTGTGCTGGCCAGATATGGTGAGGGAGAAATAAGTGGTATCTCACTCCACTGAGCTTCAGGGGTTGTTTGGTCCTGCAGACAAACAGCTCATCCTGACTGGTACAGGAGGTTAAAAAAAATACAAGCATATAACTGGCAAGAGATGGTATCTCATTGTGGTTTTGACTTGCATTTCTCTAATGACCAGTGATGATGAGCTTTTTTTCATATTTTTGTTGGCTGCATAAATGTCTTCTTTTGAGAAGTGCCTGTTCATATCCTTTGCCCACTTTTTGATGGGATTGTATTTTTTCTTGTAAATTTGTTTAAGTTCTTTGTAGATTCTGGATATTAGCTCTTTGTCAGATGGATAGATTGCAAAACTTTTCTCCCATTCTGTGGGTTACCTGTTCACTCTGATGATAGTTTCTTTTGCTGCGCAGAAGCTCTTTAGTTTAATTAGATCCCATTTGTCAATTTTGGCTTTTGTTGCCATTGCTTCTGGTGTTTTAGACATGAAGTCTTTGCCTATGCCTATGTCCTGAATGGCATTGCCCAGGTTTTCTTCTAGGATTTTTATGGTTTTAGGTCTTACATTTAAGTCTTTAATCCATCTTGAGTTAATTTTTGTATAAGGTGTAAGGAAGGGATCCAGTCTCATTTTTCTGCATATGGCTAGTGAGTTTTCCCAGCACCATTTATTAAATAGGGAATCCTTTCCCCATTGCTAGATTGTCCCAGGTTTGTCAAAGATCAGATGGTTGTAGATGTGTGGTGTTATTTCTGAGGCCTCTGTTCTGTTCCATTGGTCTATATATCTGTTTTGGTACCAGTACCATGCTGTTTTGGTTACTGTAGCCTTGTAGTATAGTTTGAAGTCAGGTAGCACAGTGCCTCCAGCTTTGTTCTTTTTGCTTAGGATTGTCTTGGCTATGCAGACTCTTATTTGGTTCCATATGAAGTTTAAAGTAGTTTTTTCCAATTCTGTGAATAAAGTCAGTTGTAGCTTACTGGGGATGGCATTGAATCTATAAATTACTTTGGGCAGGATGGCCATTTTCACAATATTGATTCTTCCTATCCATGAGCATGGAATGTTTTTTCTATTTGTTTGTGTCCTTTCTTATTTCCTTGAGCAGTGGTTGGTAGTTCTCCATAAAGAGGTCCTTCACATCTCTTGTAAGTTATATTCCTAGGTATTTTATTCTCTTAGAAGCAATTGTGAATGGGAGTTCACTCATGATTTGGCTCTCTGTCTGTTATTGGTGTATAGAAATGCTTGTGATTTTTGCACATTGATTTTGTATCCTGATACTTTGCTGAAGATGCTTATCAGCCTAAGGAGATTTTGGGCTGAGATGGTGGGGTTTTCTAAATATACAATCATGTCATCTGAAAACAGAGACAATTTGACTTCCTCTTTTCCTATTTGAATACTCTTTATTTCTTTCTCTTGCCTGATGGCCCTGGACAGAACTCCCAATACTATGTTGAATAGGAGTAGTGAGAGAGGGCATCCTTGTCTTGTGATCATTAAAGAGTCAGGAAACAACAGATGCTAGAGAGAATGTGGAGAAATAGGAACGCTTTTACACTGTTGGTGGGAGTGTAAATTAGTTCAACCATTGTGGAAGACAGTGTGGCTATTCCTCAAGGATCTAGAACCAGAAATACCATTTGACCAAGTAATCCTATTACTGGGTATATACCTGAAGGATTGTAAATCATTCTACCATAAAGACACATGCACACGTATGTTTACTGCAGCACTGTTCACAATAGCAAAGACTTGGAACCAACCCAAATGCCCATCAATGATAGACTGGATTAAGAAAATGTGGCACATATACACCATGGAATACTATGCAGCCATAAAAAAGGATGAGTTCATGTCCTTTGCAGGGACATGGATGAAGCTGGAAACCATCATTCTCAGCAAACTATCACAAGAACAGAAAACCAAACACTGCATGTTCTCACTCATAAGTGGGAGTTGAGCAATGAGAACACTGGACACAGGGAGGGGAACATCACACACCGGCCCCTGTCATGGGGTGGGGGGTTAGGGGAGGGATAGCATTTAGAGAAATACCTAATGTAGGTGAAGAGTTGATGGGTGCAGCAAACCACCACGGCACGTGTATACCTATGTAACAAAACTGCACATTCTACACATATACCCCAGAACTTAACATATAATAATAATAAAAAAGAAATCTTACGAAAGGCAAAGTGATGGTGGCAATCTCATTGTGCTTTAATCTGAAGTATATAAATTACTGTGATAAATTAAACACAGACAAATTTCCTTAGAAAGCCATAAAACACTAGAATTTTCCCAGAAATAAGATATTGAGTTTTTGCTCTCCAACCCCCAAATCAAAATGTTACAGTAAAATGTTTGTTTTAATACATGTTTTCTCCTTTGCTGTAAAATAAATAAATGAATAAATGTTTAAAAAAATACAAGTATCTGTTTTAGTCAGGGATGCATGTGTGTGAATGCTGAGGCAGATAAACTGAGTGACAGAGACAGTGGGAATGTAAAAAAGTAATGGGGACATTAAGATGGGCCTGGAAATAAGCTATGTTGATCATTATGATGTCTTCTAAATTGAAAACAAAATTGAATGGTGGAGCCCAGCCCTTCAACATTAGGGGCTTCCCTGTGCTCAGCCCTGACTGACCTCTAGAGAAGCTGTGAAGAGACCTTGAGTTTTGAAATAGAATCTGTCTTCTGCTTAAGAGTCCTGCTTTGCTGCTGACCTAGGGGAACGCTGGATGTTTGGGTCCCTTCGGGGGTTGAGTGCCTGAGGCACCAGCTTCCCAAGACTTCTGATGGAGTACTGAATTCTAGGGGACCCTGAGCTCCCCTGAATCTTGTTCGTGGATTGGGGACAATGTTTTCTAGCCTCTCCAAGGGCTGAGTTCCTGCCTCACTCTATTTGTAAGCCCTGTTTAGCCCCTAGTCATTTGTAAAACATGTTCACATATGTTTTCATTTTGTCCTCTCAATAATCCTGTGAGATATGCAGGAATTTCTTTATTTTATTTTATCTTATTTATTTATTTAGAGAGAGTCTCACTCTGTCACCCAGGCCCGAGTGCATGGCGCAATCACAGCTCACTGCAACCTTGGAGTCCTGGGCTCAAGTGATCCTCCTGCCTCAGCCTCCTGAGTAGCTGGTACTACAGATGCATGCTACCACACCCAGCTCATTAAAAAATTTTTTTGTTGTTGAGACAGGGTCTTATTATGTTGCCTAGGCTGGTCTCAAACCCCCGGGCTCAAGTGATCCTCCCATTTCAGCCTCCCAAAGTGCAGGGATTAAAGGCACGAAACACCACGTCTGGCCTCTGGTTTTTAGATAAACAAACTGAGGGTCATAGTGGTAGAAAAACAGAAACACTGGGACTGGAATCTAGAGTGTGAGAATCCAGAGATTCCCTTCCACAGCAGGGCTGTGGAAACAAATCCATCTCAGTGGATAACACTCATTAGCCTAGGATAGTTCACTGAACACCGATGGTGTGCCCTGTGTGGTTGTCCCTAATGGCTGAGAGGATAGTCCCAAGTCACTGAGGACACTTCCTAAATCAGTAGATCATTCCAGAGCCTTCAGTTTCTTTTAGTTGGTTAAATTCTCCTAGGTCCTACTTAGAAAATCAAAGAGGTTATTTATTCAGATGATGAGGTCTGTTCTATAACTAAGTACCAGATATTTGTGTTCCTTTGGGTATTTCAGAAGCAGTACTAATTAAAAAGATTTTCCCAGAATCGGGCTGACGTCAATCACAGAAGCTACACACAGAGATGACCTAGCCTGATAATGGCCTTTATGAAATGAAGCTGTTAAATGAAAGAGTCGCGTTAAACTCAGCTTCATTTTGAATACAGAGACAGCAAAAAATCCAAGTTTACTAGATGAGGAAAAAAAAAAACCAAGAGGAGCTGGAAATACCTATTTTAACTTCCAGGAGGATACAGCAAAGTCAAAAGATACAAATTATCGTTCTAAGATAGGACACTTGATAATGACTTTTAAATTGATTTTTTTTTTTTTTAAAAAAGGATGTCTTAGTAGTTTCTTTGGAATTCCACTTTGAACTTATGTTTATTTTAATTTATGGATGTGGTCAACTAGTCAAATTCAAACATGGATACCTTTAGCTTCCACATGCTCTTCTGAGTAAATAGTAACTGTGTTGACAGCAGGACATAGTTGTTAGAATATTGTATGGTCACCCTGACACTGCTACATTTAAAATCTGGAGGTGTAGGGCACAGTGGCTCATGCCTGTAATACCAGCACTTTGAGAGACCCAGGCAGGAGGGTCACTTGAGGGCAAAATTTCAAGACCAGCCTGGGCAACAGAGCAAGACCCTGTCTCTACAAAATAGTAAAAAATTGAGCCAGGCATGCTGGCATGTACCTGTAGTCCCAGCTACTCAGAAGGCTGAAATGGGAGGACTGCTCAAGCCCAGGAGGTTGAGGTTAGAGTGATCCATGATCATGCCACTGCACTCCAGCTTCGGTGTCAGATTGAGACACTGCCACTTAAAAAAATAGAAATACATGCTGAAATATTTACCAATCAAATGATATGATGATGATTTGCTTCAAAATAATATGAGAGTGGGGTAGGCAGGTGGGCAGATGGGAGTGGAAGGTGTTAATCATAGGCAAATAAAACCTAGGTCACCAACTTTCTCTTTTCTTTTCTTTCTTTCTTTCTTTTTTTTTTTTTTTTTTTTTAAATATAAACAGGGTCTTGCTATGTTGCCCAAACTGATCTCGGGCTCAGGCTCCTGTCTTGGCCTCCCAAAGTTCTAGGATTACAGGTGTGAGCCACAACTTTTTTTTTTCTATAAAGGGCCAGATAGTAGCTGTGGGCCAGAGTCTCAAACTGTGTTGCCCACCACTCAACTCTGAAATTGTAATGTGAAAGCAGTCACAGACAAAATACAAAGAAACGAGTGTGACTGTGTTCCAATAAAACTTTATTTACAAAAACATTCAGTTGGCTGGATTTGGCCTTTGGGCCATAATTTAATCCCCTCTGGTAAAATAATCATTATTTTAGCTGGATCAGGAGTACATGGGAGTACATAAGTACTATAAAGTTCTGTCCACTTTTGCATATACAGGAAGTTTGATGCTTTCCATTTAAAATGATAGAATGTTTTGAGCACTATTCGCAAGCCCCAGACCACTCCTCAGCCTTCTTGGCATTCTTACAAGTGAGTATTCTTCCTATATCCAACTTGGGTCACACAGTAGAGACAGAGTCTCATTATATTGCCCAGGCTGGTCTGGAACTCCTAGGCTCAAGCAATCCTCCTGCCTCAGCCTCCCAAAGTAGTGGGATTACAGCCACCACGCCCAGCCTGGTAATTCTATTTTTTATTCCCAAATGCACTTTCTTAATCTGAGTCTATTCCCATAGCATTGTGTTTTTGTTTTCTGATATATCTTTATAGATCTATATTTATATAGATATCTGAGGACACTAATTATACATTTTTAAAAACTATTTTTTCCTTGAATCAACTATGTTTCCTAGAGAGTAGTTTTTGTTTGCATACATCTGGGTCTTTTTCCTTAATACTCCACACTTCTGTTTATCATGCCCACCTACATTTAAGAATGAGGCAATGTAAACACTAATTATCAGTTATATGTCATGTCAGGGCTTGCCATCTGACAGGAGTCACTTCAGATGAGCAGATAGGGAGCAGCCATTAGTCTTTGGATCTTGAAAAACAGAATGAGGAGGGCTATGCCCTGAACTGGGCACTAACTCACACTTTCACTGTCCAGTCTTTCACCAGACACTTTTTTTCATTTCTTTTGTAAATCAATAGGTCAATCAATCTCTCCTCTCTCACTCTCATTTTGTCTCTCTGTCTATATTTAGGAAGAGTGAGGCATTCTGTGCTGAGATATGTTTGAGTTGAATGTTCTGCCTACACACTTTCCAGTAACTCCTCTGTTTTCAGCCTCATGTTTTGCTGTCTCTGCAGGACCTAGAATTTCTGAATCCTGAGCCTCCCCAGGCTTCTGAGGGGCAGCTGTATGGTTTCCTCAGCAATAGTATCCATCATACGTTCTTTAAGTGAGGTTTCCTCCTCCCTGCTTCCCCCACACTTACTCCATTATTCACTTTCAGTCTCCAGAAATTTGTTGAAATCCTTTTATTTTTTATTTTTACTTTTTAAAATATATTTTTTCCCACCCACCCCTGCAGATGTTGAAATCTCTTAATCAACTGATGCCTTCTATTTATTTTTGTGGATTTATAACTTTAGACTTTACAGTCCTTTTTTGGAGCTGGGAGGGAGAGGAGCTAAACACATGTGCTTAATCCACCATATTGAATTACAGTCTGAAAGTGTCGTTTAGAAATCTTACCGTTTCTAGCACTCTTCTTCCTTCCTGCAGATGCAAGCTGCCATCTGGGATCATTTCTCTTAAACCCTGGGAACTTCCTTAGTATTTTCTGCAGTGCAGATCTATTACCAACAGATTCTCTCAGCTTTTGTTTGTCTGAAAAATGTCTATATTTGGCCTTCATTTTTCTGGTTTTTAAACTTTTTACTTTCAACTAATTTTAAGCTTACAGAAAAACTGCAATAACACCAACAACTCCCAAGTACTCTTTTCAGCTGGTAACATTTAATTGTTAACATTTGGCCACATTTGCTTAATCAATCTCTCTGTCTCTTTGTATATGTGGATATACTTAGAACACTACACACACATCTTTTTTTTTTTTTTTTTTTTCTGTTTTTGAGACAGGGTCTCACTCTGTCACCCAGGCTGGAGTGCAGTGGCATGATCTCGGTTCATAGCAGCCTCGACCTCCTGGGCTCAAGCAATCCTCCTACCTTAGCCTCCCAAGTAGCTGGGATCACAGGCATGAACCACCATGCTTGGCTAATTGTATTCTTTGTAGAGATGAGGTTTTGCCATGTTTCCCAGGCTGGTCTCAAACTCCTGAGCTCAAGCAATCTGCCTTCCTCAGCCTCCCAAAGTGCTGGGATGACAGGCATGAACCACCACACCTGGTACATAATTTTTATTTATTTATCTATTTTTGAGACAGCATCTTGCTCTGTTGTCTAGGCTGGAGTGCAATGGCGCAGTCTCAGCTCACTGTAATCTCAGCCTCCTGGGTTCAAGCAATTCCTCTGCCTCAGCCTCCCGAGTAACTGGGACTACAGGCATGTGCCACCATGCCCAGCTAATTTTTTGTGTGTTTTTAGTAGAGATGGGGTTTCACTGTGTTAGCCAGGGTGGTCTTGATCTCCTGGCCTTGTGATCCGCCTGCCTCAGCCTCCCAAAGTGCTGGGATTACAGGCGTGAGCCACCACACCTGGCCCATAATTTTTTTAAAAAAAATTTTGTAGCGATGATGTCTCACTATGTTGCCCAGGATGGCTTCAAACTCCTGGCCTCAAGCAATCCTCAAACCTTGGTCTCCCAAAGTGCTGGGATCACAGACATGAGTCACCACACCCAGTCAGACCCACAGATAATTTTTAAATTGTTTAAAAATAGGTTGTAGATATAATGACCCCAATTCAGGGAATGCATACTGATACAATATTATCATCTAATCCACAGGTTCCACTCAAATTTCACTTTGTCTTGATAATGTTCTTCATCCCCTTCCCCAGCTTTATGAAAATGTAATTGAAAAATAAAAATTGTACGTATTTACATTGTACAACATGTTTCAACATATCTTTTGTAAAATAATTAAATCAAGCTAATTAGCTCACATATTTTTGAGGTGAGAACATTTAATATCTATGTTTAGCAGTTTTCAGGTACAATACATTATTATTAACTAGTCACCATGCTATACAATAGGTTTCCAGAATGTATTCCTCTTGTCTAATTCAAACTTTGTGCCCTTTGACCTGCATCTTCCCATTCCACCCTTCCCCAGACCCTGGTAACCACTATTCCACTCTTTGTCTATGAGTTCAACTTTTTCAGATTCCACATGTAAGTGAGATCACACGATATTTGTCTTTCTTGTCTGACTCATTTTACTTAGCACAATGCCCTCTGGGTCAATCTATATTGTCGCAAATGACAAGATTTCTTCTTTTTTAAGGCTGAATAGTACTCCATTGTGTATATATGCCACATTTTCTTTATCCATTCATCTGTTGATGGACACAGGTTGATTCCATATCTCGGCTATTGTGAACATGCTGTAATGAACGTGGGAGTGTAGATATCTCTCTTGGACATATTAATTTTATTTCCTTTGGATATGTACCTGGAGTGGGATTGCTGTATCATGTGGTAGTTCTATTTTTAGTTTTTTGAGGAACTTCCATTGTATTTTTCATAATGGCTGTACTACCCAAGAGTGATCTTTATAAGTCTAGCATCTAATCTGTGATCACACGTCACATTTAGTTATCATATATCTTTAATTTCCTTCAATCCGGATGAATTCCCTTTTTTTGTCTTTCATCACCTTGATAGTTTTCAGGAACACATACCAATTACTTTGTAAAATATCATTTAGTTTGGATTTGTCTGATATATCCTTATTATTCAAGATAGGTTATTCTTTTTTGTGTGTAGTTTTGTTTTGTTTTTGGCAGGAATACCACAGAAATGATTCTGTGTTCTTCTCAGTGCATCATGTCAGCAGACATGTGTACTAGTCTGTTTTCACACAGCTATAAAGAAATACCCAAGACTGGTTATTTATAAAGGAAAAAGGTCTAATTGACTCACAGTTCCGCATGGCTGGGGAGGCCTCAGGAAACTTAACAATTGAAGGGGAAGCAAGGAGCTTCTTCACATGGTGGCAGGAGAGAGGAGTGGGGAGTAAAGGGGAAAGAGCCCCTTATAAAACCGTCAGATCTTGGGAGAGATCACTATCACTAGAACAGCATAGGGGAAATGCCCCCACGATCCAATTACCTCCCTCCAGATCTCTCCCTAGACACATGAGGATTATGGGGATTACAATTCAAGATGAGATTTGGGTGGGGACATAGCCAAACCATATCATATGCCAAGCCATATCAGCATGTAACACAGTCAAACCATATCAGCATGTAATATCAATTGTCCTCATTACAGGTGATGTTAACTTTTATTATTTGATTAAGATAATACAGGCCCTTGGATAGCCAAAACAATCTTAACTAAGAAGAACAAAGTTGGAGGAATTACATTTCCTGATTTCAAAACTTACTACAAAGCTACAGTAATCAAAACAATGTGGTACTGGCATGAAGAAATACATGTAGACCAATGGAATACAATACAGAACCCAGAAATAATCTGTCTATATGAGGAAATGATTTTTAACAAGGGTGCCAAGATCATTCAATGGAAAAAAGAACAGTCTTCTTAACAAAAGGTGTTGGAAAACTGGATATCCACATGCAAAACACTGACATTGGACCCTTACCTTACATACATAAAAATGAACTTAAAATGGATCAGAGACTTAAAGGTAAGAGCTAAACTATAAAATTCTCAGAAAAAAAAACAGAGTAAAAAGCTTCATGATGTTGTATTTGGCAATAATCTTTTAGCTATGACATTAAAGGAACAGGAAGCAACAAAAAAATTAGAGCAACTGGCCAGGTGCAGTGACTCACGCCTGTAATCATAGCACTTTTGGAGGCCAAGGAAGGTGGACCACTTGAGGTCAGGAGTTCGAGACCAGCCTGGTCAACATGGTGAAACCCCATCTCATACAAAAATTAGCTGGGCATGGTGGTGCATATTTATAATCCCAGCTACTCAGGAGGCTGAGGCAGGAGAATCGCTTGAACCTGGGAGGCAGAAGTTGCAGTGAGCTGAGATAACGCCATAGCACTCCAGCCTTGGTTGCAGAGTAAGACTCTGTCAAAAAAAAAAAAAAAAAAAAAAAAAAGCAACTGGACTACATCAATAAAGTGAAAGGCAACTTGCAGAATGCTAGAAAAAATTTGCAAATCACATATCTGATATTCAGAATTTATAAAGAATTCCTACAACTCAACAACAACAACAGCAGCTCCAATTTGCAAATGAGCAAAGGGGTCTGGCATGGTGGTGCACATCTGTAGTCCCAGCTGAGATGGGAGGATTGCTTGAGCCTGGGAGTTCAAGGCTGCAGTACACTATGATTGTAGTGAAAAGCCTCTCCATCCTGGGCAACATAGGGAGCACTGGTTTATTTAAAAAAAAAAAAAAAGAGGAGGAGGAGGAGGAGGAAGAAGAAGAAGAAGCAGCAGCAGCAGCAGCAGCAGCAAACAGGCAAAGAACTTGAATAGACATTTATCCAAGAAGATATACAGACACCAATAAACACAAGAGGTTCAACATCACTAATCATTAGGGAAATGCAAATCAAAACCACAAAGAGATGCCACTTCACACCCATTAGGATGACTATTATAAAAAAACGAACAAACAACAAAACAGAAAATAAGTGTTAAGGATGTGGAGAAATTTGAACCGTTTGCTCTGCTGGTGGGAATATAAAATGTTGCAGCCACTGTGGAAAATAGTATGGCAGTTCCTCAAAAAATTAAATGGAGAATTACATATGATCCTGCAATTCCATATATACCTCAAAGAATTGGAAGCAGAGACTCAGTTACTTCTACACCCATGTTCATAGCAGCCTATTCTCAATAGTCAAAAGATGGAAGCAACCCAAGTTATCATCAATGTATGAATGATAAACAAAATGTGATATATACATATGACAGAATATTATTCAGCCTTTAAAAACAGGAAATTCTACCACATGGATGAAACTGGAGGACATAATGCTTAGTGAAATAAGTCACAAAAACACAAATACAGTATGATTCCACTTATATGAGGTACCTAAAGTAGTCAAACTCATAAAGACAGAAAGTAGAATGGTAGCTGCCAGGGTCTGGGGGAAAGGGAGAATGGGTAGTTGTTGTTTAATGAGTACAGAATATCAGTTTGGGAAGACAAAAAGGTTTTGGAGAGAGATAGTCATGATTGTTGCACAATGTTGCACATTGTTGTGAGTGTACTTAATGCCACTGAACATACACTGAAAATGGTCAAAATGGTAAATTTTGGCCAGCACAGTGGCTCCCGCCTGTATTTCCAGCACTTTGGGAGGCCGAGGTGGGCAGATCACGAGGTCAAAAGATCGAGACCATCCTGGTCAACATGGTGAAACTCCGTCTCTACTAAAAATACAAAAAAAATTAGCCGGGCGTGGTGTCAGGTGCCTGTAGTCCCAGCTACTCGGGAGGCTGAGGCAGGAGAACTGCGTAAACCCGGGAGATGGAGCTTGCAGTGAGTCGAGATCACGCCACTGCACTCCAGCCGGGCAACAGAGCGAGACTCCGTCTCAAAAAAAAAAAAAAAAAAAAAAATTAATACATTTTAATTATTTGGATTTTACCACAATTTTTAAAAAGATGGCATGTACCTTACTTCTCCACTGTAAAGTTAATAAATATCTGTACTTATCAACAATTATTAAGTATTTTGTAGTAAGATAATTTGAAATTATATAATTTCAAATAATTCACACCAATAGTTCGAATACCAATCCAACACCACAAGATTTATTCTAACATCCTCTGTTACTATATTTGTAATTTCTCCAACACTGAAAACCTAGCTCCTATTATCCTCAATATACTTTTTGGCAATCCCCATATGTAATCAATCTCCTAACTATACAGGCCATCTTCCTAAACCTGTCTCTGCCAAACCTGCCAGCTAAATTCTTGACCCTGGTCCCATTGATTGTACCAGCCTAATTCTTGGCTCTGACAAAGAGGAAGAGGAAGAGGAAGGTGAAGTGAAGGCCCTCAATTTTGAAGATTATTTTCACTGGATATAGAATTCCAAGTAGACAAATTCTTTTCTTCTTTCATCACTTTATTTATTTATTTATTCATTTATTGAGACTGAGTCTCACTCTGTTGCCCAGGCTGGAGTGCAGTGACATGATCTCGGCTCACCTCGACCTCCACCTCCCAGGTTCAAGAGATTTTCATGCCTCAGCCTCCTGAGTAGCTGGAATTACAGGTGTCCATCATGACAACCAGCTGATTTTTGTATTTTTAGTAGCGGTGGCATTTCACCATGTTGGCCAGGCTGGTCTCGAACTCCTGACCTCAGGTGATCCACCCATCTTGGCCTCCCAAAGTGCTGGGATTACAGGTATGAGTCACTGCACTCAGCCTCATCACTTTAAAGATGTCTTTTCATTCTAGTTTTCATTGTTGCCTATAAAAAATTAGCCATCATTTTTATTGTTATACCTTAAAATGTACTATGTATTTTTCCTTTGGATGCAGTTAAGATTTTCTCTTTATCTTTGGTTTATAGCACTTTGACTACAATGAGCCTAGGTGTGGTCTTCAAATAATTTATTTGAAGTTCTTGATTTATTGGGGTTCTCTGAATTTCTTGGACATGTAGGTTGATATCTTTCATAAAATGTGGAAAAACTGAGGGCATTTTATCTTCAAATATTTTTTCTACCCCGTTCTCTCTCCATTATACCTGTTAGATTATTTTATATTATCCCACTGTTCTCTATAACTCTGTCCTGTTTTCCTCCTTTTATTTTCTCTCTGTGCTTTAATTTGGATAATTTCTATTAGCCTGTCTTTAAGTTTCCTCTTCCCCTTTTCAGCTGTGTCCATCTGCTGGGAAGCCCATCCCCTGGATTCTTCACGTCAGATTACCATATTTTTCCTTTTTAGAATTTTCATTTGATTCTTTTTAGAGTTTCTCTTTTTCTTTTCTTTTCTTTTCTTTTCTTTTTTCTGAGATGAAGTCTCACTCTGTTGCCCAGGCTGGAGTGCAGTGGCATGATCTCAGCTCACTGCAACCTCTGCCTTATGGGTTCAAGTGATTCTCCTGCCTCAGCCTCCTGAATAGTTGGGACTACAGGTGCACGCTGCCACACCTGGCTAATTTGTTGTTTGTATTTGTAGTAGAGATGGGGTTCACCATGTCACCCAGGCTGATCACAAACTCCTGAGCTCAGGCTATCTACTCCTCTTGGCCTCCCAAAGTGCTGAGATTACAGACGTGAGCCACCACACTCAGTCGAGTTCCTCTTTTTCTATTGTAATTTCACCCATCTCTTTTGCCATTTATTCAGTCTTTTCCTTTACATATTGTAATTTATTGTCTCACGGTATCTGGTAGGTCAGAAATCTGCATGTGGTTTAGCTGTCTTAGCTAGATGACTCTGGATCAAGCTCGCTCATAAGGTTACAGTCAAGCTGCCAGGCAGGGCTTTGGTCTCATATAAGGTTCCACAGGAGAAAGATCTTTTAAATTTTAAAACATTTATGAGTTTAAACTCCTTCTACATTAATTCCAAAATCTTGGTCATCTGTAAGTCTCTTCAGCTGACCACCTTTTCCCTTAATAATGGGTCAGTTTTTCCTCTGCTGCTTTACATGTTCAGCAATTTAAAAAATCTTATGCTGGGCATAGAAAAATTCTGGATTTTGTTATCTTCCACTGAAGAGTGCCAAATATTTTTCTGAAAGAAAGTTAAATTACTGGTAGATCACTCTGATTCTGTTGAGGTTTATTTTAGGCCTCTATAGTGAGTCTATTTCTGGTTTTCCTTAGTTCTGGGATTTGGCTCTTACTCATATGGCATGGTCCTTACACCTAGGGCACAGTCTTTTTGGTGTCTCAACATGGTATCTCTACTCTTGAGTGGATCAGAACTCCAATGTCTTCATAGCTTTGTGCAACTTCTGAAATCTAGGTTTGGTTTTCAGCTCCTCCAGCTGTTTTTTGCTAGTATAGCTTACAGAATCTTGCCAAGCATATACGCAGTTTAGCATTTGGCCAAGGGCCCAAAGGAGACTCCTATGTGGATTCCTGGGGCTCCTTCTTTGTCACTCTTTTCTATCTACCTACCCTGTCCTGTAATTTCCAGTAACCTTTGCAGGCCCAAACTCCAATTTATTTATCTATTCCAATTCTCTGAAAGTGGTTTGGAAAATTGCCCCCCAAGGTTGAAAGTAAAATTCTCATTTTGAGCTCCTTTTCTCTCAAGGATTATAGTCATGCACTGTGCCTTATCCCACGCCCAAAAGAAATTGTTTTGTACATTTTGTTTAGTTTAATAGTTGTTTATGGCAGGAGGGAAGGTCTGATGCTAGTTACTTCATGATGTCCAGTACAAGAAGTCCACAAATACTTCTTATGTTTTTATAGACCAATCCTATTCTTATACAGTGGAAAATTAAAGGTAGGCAAACAAACCTACATCATATAATTTCCAGTTTAGTCCTCTACATGATAAGAAACACATGTGGTGCTTATCGTTGTGCTTCCTGTAAGTCTGGTTTTTTTTTTTTTTTTTTTTTTTTTTGGAGACAGAGTTTCACTCTGTCATCCAGGCTGGAGTGCAGTGGCAGGATCTTGGCTCACTGCAATCTTCGCCTCCCGGGTTCAAGTGATTCTTTTTTTTTTTTCTTTAAAAAAATAACTTTTATATAGCTTCTTCAAACAAGTTAAAAGGTGGCAAAGTATCTGCTACAGTAGTTTGGAGGACTAGAGGACTGATGGGTAAGTAAGGGTTGTTTTGTTGTTAGGTAAGTAGATATTAGGCAGCCCATTTCTAAAATATGCCTGATGAGGCTAGATACCCAAAGCTACCCTTAGCTCCAGGAATGAGTATCTCCCATCTCCATCAGAATCAAATGCTCTCAAGCTCTCTGGTTTTGGCATAGCAGAACCTAGGGAGGTCCAGATTTCCTGGTAGGTCAGCTTCCCATCCACGTCCTGGCCAGTCTTGTGGAATAAATCCTGAAGATCTTCAATGCTGGAAACTCCTAGTAGAGAGACAGGTCTTAGTTGGGCAGCTTTCTCAACTGGATCTCCAAGAAACCGAAAATTTTGGCAATGCTGATGGCTTTGATGTGAAACTCTGTACTTGCTCTTCATCGGCGGTCGCTGGAGGCCTGTTGCTCTCAGGTTTGTTTGTACGAGCACTGATCAGCTGGAGTTTCTCTCTTAGCTTGGATACCTCAGAATTTGAACTATCTTCTTTCTTTATGCTTTGGATTTTTACCGTATCTGTTTTGTTAGTGACTTGATCCAAAGACGCTCTTTTCAGAGTGGCAGATCTATCACCCATCTGTTTCAAATTCTCACTATGGGTTCTATTTTCAAGTTCTGATGTGGTTGAAGGTGATGGAATGATCTGGTTGCTTCCAGGAATCTCCTTCAAGATGTGCTGATTCATATCACTCTGCAGTAATTCCATCGTTTTCTTGTGTTCACCCACAGTTTTCTGTAGTGCTTCCACAGCAAGATGGACACTGTTTAAAGTATTGCCAATGGAAGCTACGCTCTTCTGAAGTCCCTCTACAGTGGTAGGCAGGCTAATCAAGTCTGCAGCTGACTTAATATTGGCTTTGAGGTGGTTCACTGCAGAAGTCAACAGAGAAATCTGCTTATTCTTTTCTGTGATGTTTATCCAGACTTTGTTCAAACCCATCTCTCCAGATTCAATCTTCTCAAGTTGTTTTTGCTTGCTGAGTAGTTCTTCACTAAGTTTGGGGATTTCTTGGAATGAGCTTTTCTGATTAGACTCCATTGTTCGAAATTTTTCCTTGAGGGCTTCCAGATCCTCCTTGAGAGCAACCTGCATCCACACCAAGCCAACACAGGCCACAATACAGGCAGCAAGGATGACAAAACCACAGAGCGGATAACAGATCTTGCAGCATCGTAAATAGTCTCCCTTGGTAAAGCGAGAGCGATTTCCAACCACACCAAATTCCTCTTCCTCTTCGGAGCTGGACTCAGAGTCTAAGTTAGGAGGCTCAGTGCGAAGCAGGCGGTGACTGCTTGGGCCTTTCTTGGGCTTCTTTCTCCGGCTGTCCCCAGCCAAACCAATCAATGCATTGAGCTCTTTACGCTTTTTCATTTTTTTGTGTGGGGTGAGTGGAGCCCTGACTCCTAAGCTGCCAGGTTCCCACCCAATGCCCAATTCTCTTCCTGCCTTGGAGCTGCCTTCCAGGGTTGGGGATCCTGGGCCAGAGCCCCCTAGTCACTCCCACCTAGGGGTGGGACTGACCAGATCCGCCAGGGACTGGAGATTGGAGCCCAGAGGAAACTGGAACTCAGATGGGTGGGGGAAATCACATAGAAATGGCCAAGGAGCTGGTGACTCCAAAGGATAAGGCCTTGGGCACAGAGTGTTAGTAGAGGGTGGAAAGGGACTTTTATCTTCCAAAGGGCAAAAAAAAGGCCAACTCAAAAATGAAGGATTCTCAGCCCGGATAAGTAGGCAATACTTCTAAGGGTGCTCCAGGAGCTGAGGAAGGGCACCCTTAAAATAGGTGTTTTGGACCTCCGGGGGAGGATTTCCAATGGGGAAGGAAGAGAAACTTGTTCTTGAATGGGAAGAGAGTGGGGAGGTGCAGAGCAAGAACGTGGGAACGCGTCAGTCCCTTCCTGGCAGGACAGGTGGCGGCAGGAGGGGACTCCCAGCAGCTACAATCCCAACGCTGCTTGGCCGCAGAGGAAATGCCCGGCCCAGGAAGCCGGATGGGGTGTGTGATGATCACCGTTCTCCGTCCTCCATCCTGAACGTGAAGGAGGCCCGAGGCCGAGGAAGATCCGGAGCCCGGCTCAGAGGGTCTGCCTGAGAGAAGCCAGTACTGTGCCTGCTAGACCCCCAACCTGCTGTCTGGGCCTTGGGGACACAGTGGGCTCCAGACCCAGGCCATCGCTCCAGCCCCTGAAGTGATTCTTATGCCTTGACCTCCCGAGTAGCTGGGATTACAGGTGGGAGTCACCAGGTCCAGCAAATATTTTTTTGGATTGGGTCTTCTAATAGAGATGGAGTTTCACCATTTTGGCAAAGCTGGCCTTGAACTTCTGGCCTCAAGTGATCCACCCACCTTGGCCTCCCAAAGTGCTGGGATTATAGACATCAGCCACCGTGCTTGGCCAAGTTTAGTAATCTTAACATGCACTGAGGATACAGGAAGATGATCTACGAATTCTTGAAGATAAGGGTAAAACATTAAGAATCCATAGAAGTAGTACCTGGGTGCCATTCAATTATTGGAATATGAAGACAATTTAGTAATCCCATTCTCCTTTGACCACTGGCTCTAAGACTAGATCTACTGCAATCTGGAAGCTGCTAAGCCCTAATAATCCCTTATGTAGAAGAGGGAGAGTACATACTGAATTAGGGACATTTTACATTTTGTATGAAACTGTAGCTAGTCACAACATAGTTGTAGTTTGTACCTCTTCACTTTTCTGTCCAAGAAGTTGCCTTTCCACTGAGGCAGAGACAGTGCTATGTGTTCACCAAACTCCATTTCATTTTCCTTAGGTATACCAGATTTCTACATTTCCCAGCCTCTTGTGCAACTGTATTAGGGGAATGTCACTGAATCCTGGACAATAGGATGTGGAATAATATATACTATTTCCATTCCCTTCCCCCTTCCACCACTGTGCGATTGCTTCAATTTCCTTCCCCTTCCACAGTGACCCAAAGGTCATGGTTTTAGGATGGTGACCTCACAGATAGAAGGAGCCTAGAAATTTAAGTTACTGCTTGAAGGAGACCCATGGAAGAGAGATGACTGACCCACTAAGACTGTGATAGGAAACAAACACCTTGTGATTTTTTCTTTTTTTTTTGAGACGGAGTCTTGCTCTGTCGGCCAGGCTGGAGTGCAATGGTGTGATCTTGGCTCACTGC
>NW_012113253.1:8120751-8167673 GCF_000951035.1 Colobus angolensis palliatus | reverse complement strand
GCATTTCACCATGTTGGCCAGGCTGGTCTCGAACTCCTGACCTCAGGTGATCCACCCATCTTGGCCTCCCAAAGTGCTGGGATTACAGGTATGAGTCACTGCACTCAGCCTCATCACTTTAAAGATGTCTTTTCATTCTAGTTTTCATTGTTGCCTATAAAAAATTAGCCATCATTTTTATTGTTATACCTTAAAATGTACTATGTATTTTTCCTTTGGATGCAGTTAAGATTTTCTCTTTATCTTTGGTTTATAGCACTTTGACTACAATGAGCCTAGGTGTGGTCTTCAAATAATTTATTTGAAGTTCTTGATTTATTGGGGTTCTCTGAATTTCTTGGACATGTAGGTTGATATCTTTCATAAAATGTGGAAAAACTGAGGGCATTTTATCTTCAAATATTTTTTCTACCCCGTTCTCTCTCCATTATACCTGTTAGATTATTTTATATTATCCCACTGTTCTCTATAACTCTGTCCTGTTTTCCTCCTTTTATTTTCTCTCTGTGCTTTAATTTGGATAATTTCTATTAGCCTGTCTTTAAGTTTCCTCTTCCCCTTTTCAGCTGTGTCCATCTGCTGGGAAGCCCATCCCCTGGATTCTTCACGTCAGATTACCATATTTTTCCTTTTTAGAATTTTCATTTGATTCTTTTTAGAGTTTCTCTTTTTCTTTTCTTTTCTTTTCTTTTCTTTTTTCTGAGATGAAGTCTCACTCTGTTGCCCAGGCTGGAGTGCAGTGGCATGATCTCAGCTCACTGCAACCTCTGCCTTATGGGTTCAAGTGATTCTCCTGCCTCAGCCTCCTGAATAGTTGGGACTACAGGTGCACGCTGCCACACCTGGCTAATTTGTTGTTTGTATTTGTAGTAGAGATGGGGTTCACCATGTCACCCAGGCTGATCACAAACTCCTGAGCTCAGGCTATCTACTCCTCTTGGCCTCCCAAAGTGCTGAGATTACAGACGTGAGCCACCACACTCAGTCGAGTTCCTCTTTTTCTATTGTAATTTCACCCATCTCTTTTGCCATTTATTCAGTCTTTTCCTTTACATATTGTAATTTATTGTCTCACGGTATCTGGTAGGTCAGAAATCTGCATGTGGTTTAGCTGTCTTAGCTAGATGACTCTGGATCAAGCTCGCTCATAAGGTTACAGTCAAGCTGCCAGGCAGGGCTTTGGTCTCATATAAGGTTCCACAGGAGAAAGATCTTTTAAATTTTAAAACATTTATGAGTTTAAACTCCTTCTACATTAATTCCAAAATCTTGGTCATCTGTAAGTCTCTTCAGCTGACCACCTTTTCCCTTAATAATGGGTCAGTTTTTCCTCTGCTGCTTTACATGTTCAGCAATTTAAAAAATCTTATGCTGGGCATAGAAAAATTCTGGATTTTGTTATCTTCCACTGAAGAGTGCCAAATATTTTTCTGAAAGAAAGTTAAATTACTGGTAGATCACTCTGATTCTGTTGAGGTTTATTTTAGGCCTCTATAGTGAGTCTATTTCTGGTTTTCCTTAGTTCTGGGATTTGGCTCTTACTCATATGGCATGGTCCTTACACCTAGGGCACAGTCTTTTTGGTGTCTCAACATGGTATCTCTACTCTTGAGTGGATCAGAACTCCAATGTCTTCATAGCTTTGTGCAACTTCTGAAATCTAGGTTTGGTTTTCAGCTCCTCCAGCTGTTTTTTGCTAGTATAGCTTACAGAATCTTGCCAAGCATATACGCAGTTTAGCATTTGGCCAAGGGCCCAAAGGAGACTCCTATGTGGATTCCTGGGGCTCCTTCTTTGTCACTCTTTTCTATCTACCTACCCTGTCCTGTAATTTCCAGTAACCTTTGCAGGCCCAAACTCCAATTTATTTATCTATTCCAATTCTCTGAAAGTGGTTTGGAAAATTGCCCCCCAAGGTTGAAAGTAAAATTCTCATTTTGAGCTCCTTTTCTCTCAAGGATTATAGTCATGCACTGTGCCTTATCCCACGCCCAAAAGAAATTGTTTTGTACATTTTGTTTAGTTTAATAGTTGTTTATGGCAGGAGGGAAGGTCTGATGCTAGTTACTTCATGATGTCCAGTACAAGAAGTCCACAAATACTTCTTATGTTTTTATAGACCAATCCTATTCTTATACAGTGGAAAATTAAAGGTAGGCAAACAAACCTACATCATATAATTTCCAGTTTAGTCCTCTACATGATAAGAAACACATGTGGTGCTTATCGTTGTGCTTCCTGTAAGTCTGGTTTTTTTTTTTTTTTTTTTTTTTTTTGGAGACAGAGTTTCACTCTGTCATCCAGGCTGGAGTGCAGTGGCAGGATCTTGGCTCACTGCAATCTTCGCCTCCCGGGTTCAAGTGATTCTTTTTTTTTTTTCTTTAAAAAAATAACTTTTATATAGCTTCTTCAAACAAGTTAAAAGGTGGCAAAGTATCTGCTACAGTAGTTTGGAGGACTAGAGGACTGATGGGTAAGTAAGGGTTGTTTTGTTGTTAGGTAAGTAGATATTAGGCAGCCCATTTCTAAAATATGCCTGATGAGGCTAGATACCCAAAGCTACCCTTAGCTCCAGGAATGAGTATCTCCCATCTCCATCAGAATCAAATGCTCTCAAGCTCTCTGGTTTTGGCATAGCAGAACCTAGGGAGGTCCAGATTTCCTGGTAGGTCAGCTTCCCATCCACGTCCTGGCCAGTCTTGTGGAATAAATCCTGAAGATCTTCAATGCTGGAAACTCCTAGTAGAGAGACAGGTCTTAGTTGGGCAGCTTTCTCAACTGGATCTCCAAGAAACCGAAAATTTTGGCAATGCTGATGGCTTTGATGTGAAACTCTGTACTTGCTCTTCATCGGCGGTCGCTGGAGGCCTGTTGCTCTCAGGTTTGTTTGTACGAGCACTGATCAGCTGGAGTTTCTCTCTTAGCTTGGATACCTCAGAATTTGAACTATCTTCTTTCTTTATGCTTTGGATTTTTACCGTATCTGTTTTGTTAGTGACTTGATCCAAAGACGCTCTTTTCAGAGTGGCAGATCTATCACCCATCTGTTTCAAATTCTCACTATGGGTTCTATTTTCAAGTTCTGATGTGGTTGAAGGTGATGGAATGATCTGGTTGCTTCCAGGAATCTCCTTCAAGATGTGCTGATTCATATCACTCTGCAGTAATTCCATCGTTTTCTTGTGTTCACCCACAGTTTTCTGTAGTGCTTCCACAGCAAGATGGACACTGTTTAAAGTATTGCCAATGGAAGCTACGCTCTTCTGAAGTCCCTCTACAGTGGTAGGCAGGCTAATCAAGTCTGCAGCTGACTTAATATTGGCTTTGAGGTGGTTCACTGCAGAAGTCAACAGAGAAATCTGCTTATTCTTTTCTGTGATGTTTATCCAGACTTTGTTCAAACCCATCTCTCCAGATTCAATCTTCTCAAGTTGTTTTTGCTTGCTGAGTAGTTCTTCACTAAGTTTGGGGATTTCTTGGAATGAGCTTTTCTGATTAGACTCCATTGTTCGAAATTTTTCCTTGAGGGCTTCCAGATCCTCCTTGAGAGCAACCTGCATCCACACCAAGCCAACACAGGCCACAATACAGGCAGCAAGGATGACAAAACCACAGAGCGGATAACAGATCTTGCAGCATCGTAAATAGTCTCCCTTGGTAAAGCGAGAGCGATTTCCAACCACACCAAATTCCTCTTCCTCTTCGGAGCTGGACTCAGAGTCTAAGTTAGGAGGCTCAGTGCGAAGCAGGCGGTGACTGCTTGGGCCTTTCTTGGGCTTCTTTCTCCGGCTGTCCCCAGCCAAACCAATCAATGCATTGAGCTCTTTACGCTTTTTCATTTTTTTGTGTGGGGTGAGTGGAGCCCTGACTCCTAAGCTGCCAGGTTCCCACCCAATGCCCAATTCTCTTCCTGCCTTGGAGCTGCCTTCCAGGGTTGGGGATCCTGGGCCAGAGCCCCCTAGTCACTCCCACCTAGGGGTGGGACTGACCAGATCCGCCAGGGACTGGAGATTGGAGCCCAGAGGAAACTGGAACTCAGATGGGTGGGGGAAATCACATAGAAATGGCCAAGGAGCTGGTGACTCCAAAGGATAAGGCCTTGGGCACAGAGTGTTAGTAGAGGGTGGAAAGGGACTTTTATCTTCCAAAGGGCAAAAAAAAGGCCAACTCAAAAATGAAGGATTCTCAGCCCGGATAAGTAGGCAATACTTCTAAGGGTGCTCCAGGAGCTGAGGAAGGGCACCCTTAAAATAGGTGTTTTGGACCTCCGGGGGAGGATTTCCAATGGGGAAGGAAGAGAAACTTGTTCTTGAATGGGAAGAGAGTGGGGAGGTGCAGAGCAAGAACGTGGGAACGCGTCAGTCCCTTCCTGGCAGGACAGGTGGCGGCAGGAGGGGACTCCCAGCAGCTACAATCCCAACGCTGCTTGGCCGCAGAGGAAATGCCCGGCCCAGGAAGCCGGATGGGGTGTGTGATGATCACCGTTCTCCGTCCTCCATCCTGAACGTGAAGGAGGCCCGAGGCCGAGGAAGATCCGGAGCCCGGCTCAGAGGGTCTGCCTGAGAGAAGCCAGTACTGTGCCTGCTAGACCCCCAACCTGCTGTCTGGGCCTTGGGGACACAGTGGGCTCCAGACCCAGGCCATCGCTCCAGCCCCTGAAGTGATTCTTATGCCTTGACCTCCCGAGTAGCTGGGATTACAGGTGGGAGTCACCAGGTCCAGCAAATATTTTTTTGGATTGGGTCTTCTAATAGAGATGGAGTTTCACCATTTTGGCAAAGCTGGCCTTGAACTTCTGGCCTCAAGTGATCCACCCACCTTGGCCTCCCAAAGTGCTGGGATTATAGACATCAGCCACCGTGCTTGGCCAAGTTTAGTAATCTTAACATGCACTGAGGATACAGGAAGATGATCTACGAATTCTTGAAGATAAGGGTAAAACATTAAGAATCCATAGAAGTAGTACCTGGGTGCCATTCAATTATTGGAATATGAAGACAATTTAGTAATCCCATTCTCCTTTGACCACTGGCTCTAAGACTAGATCTACTGCAATCTGGAAGCTGCTAAGCCCTAATAATCCCTTATGTAGAAGAGGGAGAGTACATACTGAATTAGGGACATTTTACATTTTGTATGAAACTGTAGCTAGTCACAACATAGTTGTAGTTTGTACCTCTTCACTTTTCTGTCCAAGAAGTTGCCTTTCCACTGAGGCAGAGACAGTGCTATGTGTTCACCAAACTCCATTTCATTTTCCTTAGGTATACCAGATTTCTACATTTCCCAGCCTCTTGTGCAACTGTATTAGGGGAATGTCACTGAATCCTGGACAATAGGATGTGGAATAATATATACTATTTCCATTCCCTTCCCCCTTCCACCACTGTGCGATTGCTTCAATTTCCTTCCCCTTCCACAGTGACCCAAAGGTCATGGTTTTAGGATGGTGACCTCACAGATAGAAGGAGCCTAGAAATTTAAGTTACTGCTTGAAGGAGACCCATGGAAGAGAGATGACTGACCCACTAAGACTGTGATAGGAAACAAACACCTTGTGATTTTTTCTTTTTTTTTTGAGACGGAGTCTTGCTCTGTCGGCCAGGCTGGAGTGCAATGGTGTGATCTTGGCTCACTGCAACCTCTGCCTCCCAGGTTCAAGTGATTCTCCTGCCTCAGCCTCCAAAGTAGCTTGGATTATAGGCACCCATCACCAAGCCGGGCTAATTTTTGTATTATTTAGTAGAGATGGGGTATGGCCACATTGGCCAGGCTGGTCTTGAACTCCTGACCTCAGGTGATTCACCTGCCTCAGCCTCTCAAAGTGTTGGCATTAGAGGCGTGAGCCACTGTGCCTGGCCTCCTTGTGATTTTAAACCACTTAGATTTCAGGGTTAATTACAATAGTAGAGCTTGTCCTGTCTGGACATAAGTACCAATCATAGCATGTAATAAGACTACGACTATTTTTTTTTTTTTTTTTGACACTGAATCTCGCTCTGTTGCTAAGCCAGAGTGCAGTGGCACGATCCCGGCTCACTGCAACCTCTGCCTCCTGGGTACAAGTGATTCTCCTGCCTCAGCCTCTGCCTCCTGAGTAACTGGGACTACAGGCATGCACCACCAAGCCCAGCTAATTTTTGTATTTTTAGTAGAGACGGGGTTTCACCGTGTTGGCCAGGGTGATCTTGATCTCTTGACCTCGTGATGTGCCCACCTTGGCCTCTCAGAGTGCTTGGATTACAGGTGCCACCGCACCCGGCCAATAAGACTATTTTTTAAAAAGTAAAAAAGAAGCTACAAAGTATCCACATTGTTCATCACCCATGAACAACAATACCATGAGGATATGTGTAAGCATATTTGGATGGCAAAGTTCAGATGTGAAACCCACCCTGACACACATGCATGGATGCACACATACACAACATACATTTAAGTTCCCATGCCATTAAAAGGGGTCTCAGAGATCATTCAAAAAATAACTTCCACATTTAAAAGACTGACTTTCTCACTTCGTACTTTGAGAGTTCAAGTAGCTAATCAATTCTTACATGACCAACAATACAAAATTATACCTATAAGCATTGTCTTTTCAAATAACATTTTACCAGAGGATAAAAAAAAGTCTTCAAAGTCAATGTTTCCTTAATTATTAGAGAAATGCAAATTAAAACCACATGCCTGTAGTCCCAGCTACTCAGGAGGCTGAGATGATCCTGGGAGGATTGCTTGAGTCCAGGAGTTTGAGGCTGCAGACAGTTATAATCGCGCCACCATATTCCAGCCTGGATGACAGAGGGAAACACTGTTTCCAAAAAAAAATGTAAAAAATAAAGAAAAAAACAACAGATATTGGCAAGGATGTGGAGAAAAGGAATGAAGGGATATACGCTTATACACTGTTGGTGGGAATGTAAATTAGTTCAACCTTTATGGAAGACAGTATGGAGATTTCTCAAAGAACTACAAATAGAATTACCATTTGATCCAGCAATCCTACTAGTCGGTATGTACCCAAAGGGAAAAAAAATTATATCAAAAAGATACTTGCACTCATATTTTATCACAGAACTATTCACAATAACAAAAATGTGGAATCAGCCTAAGTGTCCTCAACGAAGGATCGGGTAAAGAAAATGTGGTATCTATGTACCATGGAATACCATAAAAAGAATGAAAACATGTCTTTTGCAGGAATATGAATGGAACTGGAGGCCATTATCCTAAATAAATTAACTCAGAAAGTAAAATACCACATGTTATCACTCATAAGTGGGTGCTAAACAAGGGGTACACATGGACATGCAGAGTGAAATAACAGACACTGGAGACTTCGAAAGTTAGGAGGGTGGGAGCAGGGTGAGGGCTGAAAAATTACCTATTGGGTACCATGTCACTAGGGTGATGGGTATACTAAAAGGTTAAACTTCACCACTATGAAATATATGCATGTAAGAAAGCTGCACTTGTACCCCCTAGATCTATAAAAATAAAAATTTAATTTAAAAACAAAGTCACTTTTTTTTTAGGCCACGTACTAGAGTCCAAAACCAAAGTAAAGCATTACATTTTAGAAAAACCAAATACTTCTAAAGAGATTATTCTATATATCTGCCACAGAAGTATGAGACCTGCACTTACTACTTAATAGTCTATTTTATTTCTAGGAAATAAGCAATGTTATTATTAATGTCAAATGAGAAGGCTAATTTGCTTAATATGAGACTTGAACTTCAATTCTCCTCTCACACTAAATCTAAGTGCTGTAATGATTCAAATTTGAGTTGGTCTTTGATGGGATTAAAAGGGAATTGATGATGAAAGGCACTGTGCTTTTTTGTTTTGTTTTGTTTTTTAGAGATGTGGTCTCACTATGTTGTTCAGGCCAGTCTCAAAGTCCTAAGCTCAAGCAATCCTCCTGCCTTGGCCTCCCAAAGGGCTGGGATTACACGCATGAGCCACTGCACCCAGCTAGGCATTGTGCTTTAATGATATAAGCTGTAGCAGTATAACAATGGACAAGTTACTAAACCTCTTGGTGCCCCAGTTATTTCATCTATAAAATAATAATTTTCACTGATGGTTCTGGTTGTTGTGAGGAAAGCATAGAACAACCTGGTACATAAAAACTGCTTAATAAATGCTAACAATCATCATAATCATCATCAATATAGTAAGGAAATTCAGATGTTATTAGCAGTGACCATAACTTTGTCATTCACTTTGTGTAAGAATGTGAAAAAGAGTGTAAACAATACATTTTATCATTTTGGGGCTTTCTTCCTACCCCCTTTAGTAAAATAGGAATATTATAAAGGCATACATGTTACAGTATCTGAAAATTGTGTTAGGTGTTTTTAAAGTAGAAGCCAGGGAATACATTTCTGAATTAGATTTATCTATATTTCAAAAGAAATTTTCAATTAAATGCTAAAAAAATTAGAGCATGTCATCTTGGAAAAGACATTATAAAATTATGAGGAAAACAGTCTTAAGTAAGTACATACAGGTTTTCCCCCCATACTTTTAAAAATTGTTGTTTTGGAACTAACTTGTCGTTCCTTTGTGTTTGCGTACACACACACATTAGACAGAACACAGGGACTACACTAACACAAACACTGCCAATCAGAGCTCAAGGTAAATGTACTATAAATTATCTTTTCACTAGCTAATCTTAGATCTTTGGGTTCTTGGGAGTATGGTGGAATCACATTTATCAGAAGGTCTCAAGGGACACATAAAGCTTTCAAATACATGAGGATTTGGATAAGGAGGGAATCTGGCAAATAGGGCTTTGAACTTGGCAGTGCAGATTGCACCATCTACAGCACAAATTGACAATGCATCCTTTCCATTTCTCTTGGTTTATAGCCAGCCAACTAATGTAGCCAAGTCAGCACACCAAACAAAAGTGTTATGTTCCAGGCACAATGAATTTTGAGTTTCAAGAGTGGTTGGTCTTTCTTTTCATTTCATCACTTTGCTAGGGTTAGATAAATCTAAGAGTCAAAAACTTAACTATAATCTCACATTCTAAAAAATGCTCAGCTATTATAAAGCCACGCAACTCCTTTTCCAAAGGTTTTAAACCTACTAAATAAGCCCTACGTGCTGCTCAAAAAATATGGAATTCACATGTAGTTACATTATTACAAGACCGCATACAGGTTAAGTGAGCTTCGAATCAACCAAAAATATACGGTCCCTTCTGGATCTGCTACAGATTTGGTAGGCAAATAAATAATTTTAGGTTTATTCCACTCCAACTAAAATATGATAGATGCACCATAGCACTGATTAAAATGTATTGAGAAGTTGGTCATAGACATAGTTTCTATACGCATAAAGCTGCAAATCTAAGCTTGGCTGCCAGCATAGAGTTTCTAGGCAGGCCAAAGACCTATGGAACTGAAATTTGTCCCTTAAATTAGTATTGCTTAATATAGTCATAAGGGATTTACAAAACCCATAGAATTGCCCACTTTTTAAAAGCTGGAGTGCTGTTAGCTTAAGTATTATTTGGGACTTTAAAAAATCATAAAATGGCCTGTTTTTACTTTATTGGTTTGCTTGAAAAAATCTAATTGGGAAAAAGTAAATCTCATATTTCTGTTGCATTGAAAGGTTTGAGCTTCATGATTGACAGTATTGGCAACAGATAACAGTGTAAACAGCCCTCCTTAAATGCATTTTGATTAAATGTATTTAAGGTTTCACTTAAGATGCATTTTGCCTTTTCAATATGGTACTAGACATGGATGGAAAAACAGCAGATATTTTTCCAAGCAGGAGGCATGATATTGCTAAAATACTCAGCCTCCATCACAGTATTAATTAGTGCGTTTCACCAACCAAGGCTGTAAGACTTATAAATGAAATTCTAGAAGGGGCATCAAACTAGAACAGGATATGGAAGCCAAATGGAAAACATGAACCAATAAAATAAAAAAGCTAAACTAGCTAGAAGTCTAAGTCTAGTCTTTGAAGTCAGTTCAAGTCTTGCATGCTTTAATTCTGATGTAATCTTAAAATGGTGGATACAAACAAGAACTCAGAAACAGCTTTTGTAACTTTTGGACCAACTGCACATGAATCAGTTTGTTGATGGCTATAATGATTACACAGTGGTCTTTGCTGAATTATATCTAAATTAAAACAGTCATTTTCTCTTAGGCTAAAATGTAATAATGAAGACTTACCAACAAGAATAGCCATTCTCCAAACACATACACCCACACACACACTTACAAAAATTTTTACACAGTATGTTACATTTTGTTGATATATCAAATTATTTGTCTTAACAGCAGTAATGCATAAGCTCTTGCACGCTAGCACATTCTTCCTGTATGACAATGTGTTTGTTCCTTGTTTGTTCTGCCATTTGTCTCATTTCACATTCTAGTTAATGACATGATTGCTCTTCTGTGTGCAAGAATTTTTTCTGAGAAGAAATAATTCTCTTGATTTGAAAAAAAATAGATTTCTGGCAGGATGGGAACTTCAAACACATATGGTGTAAAAAGACTACTATGCCCATAATGGTCTTAATGGACAAAATTCCTTCAATTAAAAATCACAATTCATTAAGCGCATTCTCCTTTTCTGCCAACAAGCCTTAAAATGAATAGTACACACAATGAAAATGTACACTCATTTTTTTGTAACAATCCATTTAAAATCCTCAGATGAAATAAGTGTTACCACTATGTTATAAAGTGTTTTTCTTATGAGCCAAATTATTCTTTTAAAGAAATTTAAGCTATTTTCTTCTTTTGATGATAAACAGAAAAGTTCAGTAAATCAGTACTACCTTAACTTAGAAAGATACATAAAAGCTGAAACAGATTTGATTGAAGATACATAATCTCAGTATAACTTGTGATGAGAATTGAATATGTGGGTTAATATTTCTTTGTAAGATGAGTATGTAAATAACAAGTAAGGAGATTCAACTAAGAACTATTCGGTTGAACCTATTAGCTTTAATGGCAAAGACCACGATTACTTTTGCACCAACCTAATACAATTATAAGGAATAGAGTATCCCACATCTATAGTACAGGGTGACTCAATGGCAGCAGTACTGTGTTTAAACCATAGAAAACAGTCCACAGAAGTAAGAAGAAACAGCCATTGCCACGATTTTCTGGTAAATAACTATAAAATTTCAGTCCCATTAAATTATTCAGTGTCCAATAAGTGCTAAGGAAATAAGTAAGACATGTAAACAAAAAATGCAATACTGTTGTTTAGTTCCAAAGCAGATATATGTGTACTATGGCAAGACAAAAGAGAAAAAGATCAACTCAGTTGGAGAAGAAAAGGGAATGGGTCAGGGACAGCTTTACAAAGGAAACAATTTTCAAGTTGGACTTTTGAAAAAATGGGTAGGAGCGCTGCAGGTTAAAGAGGGAAGGAATTCCCCAACAGATGAACCAGTTATGAAACTGCCATAACCCACTTGTGAGCTGTAAGTAATTTATTTTATAATAGTACAGTGGTTCTCAAAGTATGGCCTGTAAACCTCTTATTCAGGGGTTCAATGAGGTCAAAACTATTTTCTTTTCTTTTCTTCTTTTTTTTTTTTTTGAGTCAGGGTTTTGCCATGTGGGCCAAACAACTGGTCTTGAACTCCTGGGCTCAAGCCCAGACTATTCTCAAGCTCAGCCTATTCCAGCTATTGTCAAACTCTTCCAAAAAACTGAAGATGGGAGAACACTTCCAAACTTTTATGAAGCCGTTATTATCCTGATACCAAAGCCAAAGGCACCACAAGAATGGAAAACAATAGGCCAATATCCTTAATGAATATAGATGCAAAAATTCTCAACAAAATACTAGCAAATCAGGTTTAATTTAACAACATATTAAAATAATCCTACACCATGATCAAGTGGGATTTATCCCTGGGATAAAAGGATCCACCTGCCTCAGGCTCCCAGCCCTGGAATTACAGGCGTGAGCCACCATGCCCAGCCAAAACTATTTTCATAATAATACTAAAATATTACTAACAGGGTCTTGTGCTGTCACCCAGGCTGGAGCGTAGTGGCACGATCATAGTTCACTATAACTGTGAACTCCTGGGCTCAAGTGATCCTCCTGCCTCAGCCTTCCAAGTAGTTGGGACTACAACTGTGTGTCACCACACATTGTGAACTTTTTATTTTTTGGTGACTGGGTCTTGCTATGTTGCCCAGGCTGGTCTCAGACTCCTGGCCTAAAGCAATCCTCCCACCTGGGACTCTCAAAGTGCTGGGATTACAGGCGTGAGCCACTATGGCCATCCCCAGTGCACAAGTCTTTAACTTGCTTGGTTAATTTTATTCCTAAATATTTTATTATTTTTGATGCTATTTTTTGTTAATGGAATTATTTTCTTAATTTCCTTTGGGGACAGTTCTTTGTCAGCATATAGAAGGGCAATTGATTTTTGTGTGTTGATTTTGTACCTTGTAACTTTGTCAAATTCATTTATTAGCTGTAATAGTTTTTGTTTGTTCGTTGTTTGTTTCGCTGTGTGAAGTGTTCAGGGTTTTCTACATAGAAGATCATGCAAACATACAACTTCACTTCTTTGTTTCCTTCTTGCATGCCTTTTATTTCTTTTTCTTGCCTAATTGTTATGGCTAGATCTTCCAATATTATGTTGAATGGAAGAGGTGAGAATGGGCATCCTTGCCTTTTTCCTGATCTTAGAGGGAAAGCTTTCAGTTTTTCCCTGTGAAGTATAATGTTAGTTGTGGGTTTGTCATATTTGATCTTTATTATGTTGAGGTACCTTCCTTCTGTACCTAGTTTATTGCATATTTTTTACATGAAAGGCTGTCAAATTGTGTCAAGTATTTTTTCTGCATCTATTGAGATGATCATGTGATTTTTTAACCTTCATTCTATTAATGTGGTATATCACATTTATGATTTGCATATGTTGAACTATCCTTATATCCCAGGGATAAATCTCACTTGATCATGGTTTAGGATGATTTTAATATGCTGTCAAATCTAGTTTGCTAGTATTTTTGTTGAGAATTTTTGCATCTATGTTCATTAAGGATATTGGCCTATTGTTTTCCATTCTTGTGGTGCCTTTGTCTGGCTTTGGTATCAGGATAATGATGGCCTCATAAAAGAATTTGGAAGTGTTCCCCCATTTTCAGTTTTTTGGATGAGTCTGACAATAGCTGGAATTAATTCTCATTTAAATACTTGGTACAATCACCAGTGAAGGCATAAGGTCCTGGGCTTTTTCTGCTATTGTTAGGAGGTTTTGATTACAGATTCAGTCTCCTTGTTATTAGTCTGCTCAGGTTTTCTATTTCTTCATGATTCAGTCTTGTTGGATTGTGTGTTTCTAACTTCAGGAGGCCGAGGTGGGTGGATTGCTTGAGCTCAGGAGTTCAAGATCTGCCTGGGCAATATGGTGAAACCCCATCTCTATAAAAATATATATAAATAAAAATTAGCTGGGTATGATGGCACATCCCTATAGTTCCAGCTACATGGGAGACTGAGGTGGGAGGATTGCTTGAGCCTGGGAGGTGGAGGTTGCAGTGAGCCTTGATTGTGCCACTCCAGCCTGGGTAAGACAGCAAGAATCTGTTTCAAAAAAAAGTTAAAAAAAAAAAAAAAAGAATATGTATTTTTAGGAATTTATCCATTTCTTCTAGGTTGTACAATTTGTTGATGTATAATTATTCATACTAGTACTTATAATCTTTTTATTTCCGTGGCATTAGTTGTAATGTCTCCTAAAATTCATATGGAAAAACAGAAGACCTAGAGTAGTCAAAGGAATCTTGAGAAAGACGACCAAAGCGGGAGGCATATTTCCTGATTTTGAAATATATTACAAAGCTACAATAATTTTAAAAGTATGCTACTGGTATAAAGACAGACATTTAGACCAATGGAACATAATAAAGAGCCCAAAAAGAAATACATGCATATATGGTCAATAGGACTTTGACAAAGGTGCCAAGAATACACACTGGGAAAAGAACAGTTTCTTCAATAAATGGTGTTGACAAAAATGGATATCCCAATGTAAAAGAATGAATCAGACCCCTATCTTACACTATACACAAAAATCAACCCAAAATGGACTGAATTAAATTGATTTAAATTTCTTTAAAAAAATAATTAATTTGGCTTCTAAGAATTTTACAGTTTAAGTTTACAGTTTTTAGTTTACAGTTTCAGGTCTTATATTTAAAGATTAAACATAAGAAACTGAAGCCATAAAATTCCTAGAAGAAAACATAGGGGGAATATTTATTGATATTGGTTTTGGCCATTATTTCTTGGATGTGATGCCAAAAGCACAGGCAACAAAGGCAAAAACAGACAAGTGAAACTATGTCAAACTAAAACACTTTTACACCACAAAGGAAATAATCAACAGAACAAAAAGTCTAACTATAGAATGGGAGAAAATATTTGCAAGCCATATATCTTGTAATGGGCTAACATTCAAAACATGTAAGAAATTCCTGCAACTTGGCCAGGTGTGGTGGCTCAGGCCTGTAATCCCAGCACTTTGGGAGGCCGAGGCAGGCAGATCACCAGGTCAGGAGATAGAGACCATCCTGCCAACGTGGTGAAACCCCACCTCTACTAAAAATAAAAAAAAAATAAAAATTCAAAAATTAGCTGGGCATGGTGGCACTTGCCTATAATCCCAGCTACTCAGAAGGCTGAGGCAGGAGGATCGCTTGAGCCAGGGAGTTGGAGGTTGCAGTGAACCCAGATCACGCCACTGCACTCCAGCCTGGATACAGAGTGAGACTCTGTCTTAAAAAAAAAAAAAGAAAGAAAGAAAGAAAAGAAAAAAGAAAAAAAGAAACTTCCACTCAAAAGAAAATTTGAACTCAAACTGATTTTAAAATGGGCAAAGGGCTTGAATAGACATTTTTCTAAAGAAGGCATATCAATGGTCAATAGTTATCTTAAAAAGGTGCTCAATATCACTAATCACCAGGGAAATGCAAATAAAAACTATAATGAGATATCATTTAATATCTGTTGAGGATGGCTATTATAAAAAAAAACACAAAAGATAATAAGCATTGGTGAGGATGTGGAGAAATTGGAACCCTTGTTCACTACTTGTGGGAATGTAAAATGGTATACATTATGGAAAACAGTATGGAGGTTCCTAAAAAAATTAAAAATGGAACTACCATATGATCCAGCAATCCTACTTGTGGGCATATATCTAAAATAATTGAAACCAATATCTTGAAGAGATATCTGCATTCCCATGTTCATTGCAGCATTACTCACAATAGCTAAGATATGAAAAAAACTCAAATGTTCATCAACAGATGAGTGGATAAAGAAAAGGAGGCCAGGCCAGGCGCCCTGGCTCACGAATCCCAGCACTTTAGGAGGCTGAGGTGGGCGGATCACGAGTTTAGGAGATGGAGACCATCCTGGTTAACATGGTGAAACCCTGTCTCTACTAAAAATACAAAAACAAACAAACAAAAAAATTAGCTGGGTGTGGCGGCGGGTGCCTGTATTCCCAGCTACTTGGGAGGCTGAGGTGGGAGAATGGCATGAACCCCGGAGGCGGAGCTTGCAGTGACCCGAGATCGCGCCACTGCACTCCAGCCTGGGCGACAGAGGGAGACTCCGTCTCAAAAAAGTAAAAACAACAAAAACAAACAAACAAACAAAAAACCGAAAAGAAAAGAAAAAAAAAGGAGGCCAGCTACAGTGGCTCATGCCTACGATCCCAGCACTTTGGGAGGCCAAGGCAGGAAGATCATGAGTCCAGGAGTTTGAGACTATCCTGGGCAAGAAAGAGAGCCCCCATCTCTACAAAAAATACAAAAATTAGCCAGGTGTGGTGGTGCACACCTGTAGTCCAAGCTATTCAGTCGACTGAGGCAGGGGGACTGCTTGAGTGCAGGAGTTTGAGGCCGAGTGAGATATGATTGTGCCATTGCACTCCTGCCTGGGCAACAGAGAGAGACCCTATCTCAAAAAAAAAAAAAAAGAAAAGAAAAAAGAAAGAACGAACGAACGAAAGAAGATGTGGCTTATTTAGACAATGGAATATTATTTGGCCTTAAAATAGAAGAAAATCCTGCCATGTGTGACAACATGGATGAACCCGGAGGACATTCTGCTAAGTGAAACAGCCAACCACAAGATAAATACTGCATGATTCTATTTATATGTGGTATCTAAAACAGTCAAGCTTATGGGAGCAGAGACTAGAGTGGTGGTTTCCTGGGGCCAGGGGAAGGGATAAATGGAAAGTTGTTCAATGGGTGTAAAGTTTTAGTTATGCGAGATGAGTAAGTTCTAGGGATTTACTGCACAATATAGTACCTCTAGTTAACAGTGTTGTGCACTTAAAAATTTAAGAAGGTAGACCTCATATTATATATATATAAAAGAAACCAGGATACTTTTAGAGGTGGTGGCTATGTCTATACGTTTATTGTGATGATAGCTTTATGGGTATATGCATAGGTCTTAACTCATGAAATTGCATATGTTAAATATGTACAGTTTTTTGTTTATGTTATGCCTCAATAAATGTCCTTTTTAAGAAGAGTCCTCATTTGTATAATGATGAGCAATAGATAAAGATTTTTTTAAAAGCAAGGAAAAAAATGCAAAAAAGACCTCAGATTTGAGGTCTGCCAGTTTCGCTTAAGAATATCCAAAAAATTTAACTTTATTAAATATTGACCCTTGAGGACTTACCTTTTTAATATTCTGTGTGGTGAAATGGAAGTACACAGAAAGTATGTCTGCCACATACCAAAGAACAATGGTCATCTCCAGAAAAAGCACTTGTACAATTGTTTGAGTTGCCAGCTGGCCTAGCCATTTGTCTCATGGAACACCATTTTCACTTTAAGGACTTACATATGAATTATAGTTATTCAGACTTGGGTATTTAGCAGACACTTTCTCAAAAATGTACGAAGTGGGACTATCACTTCAAGGAAAACAACAGACAGTATTTTTCCCAGTGATAAAATACAAGCTTATAAGTGAAAATCAGAATTTTGGAAAACGTATCTACCATTGTGAATCTGATAGCTTCCCAATACTCAAAGATTTTTCTGATGATATTGATGGTGATATTAGCTTGTGATTTTTTGATAGTGTACAATGAAACATCAACATTTGGAATACCTGCATAACTCAGTGAACCTTTTATTTTCCCCAAAAGAACAATGATGTTACAAAATCACACATGGATAAAAGATGCATACGAAGAGCAAAACAGATTAACAGATTTTCATATGGCAGAGTATGGAAATTACTAATATGGTTTCAGTTTCCACATTGCAACTAACCTTTAAAAATCTCCTCTTTTTCAAGTGTTGGTATAGTATGAAGAAGAATGTGCATTATTATCTGAGAAGGCTATTAAAATACTCTTCCTTTTTCCAACTACATTTGTGTGAGGTCAGATTTTCTTCATACAGTGTGACCAAAACAAGATGCCATAAGATTGAAAGTAGAAGCAGATCATCTTTCTTGACCAAACATTGAAGAGATTTGCAAAAAGGTATAGCACATACAATTATGTATAGTACATAACACTTGATAATGATAATAAACAACTATGTTACTGGCTTATGTATTTACTATACTTTTAATCATTATTTTACAGTATACTCCTACTTATATAAATATTTTACAGTTACCTGTGAAACAGCCTCAGGCAGGTCCTTCAGGAGGTATTCCAGAAAAATACATCATTATAGAAGATGACAGCTCCATGCATATTGCTGTCCCTGAAGACCTTTCAGTAGGACAAGATGTGAAGGTCAACAGCGGTGATACTAATGATCCTGACCCTGTGTAAGATTAGGTAATGTGTGTGTATGACTTGGTTTTTAACAATAATGTTTTAAAAGTAATATAGATATATGTTTTCTACATATACATTTTTTCTATATATATACACATATGTATTTTCTATATATGTACATATATATAGAAAAAAGCTTACAGAATAAAGATATGAAGAAGATATTTTGTATAGCTTATGATGTGTTTGTATTTTAAGCTAAGTGTTATTAGAGAAGAGTCAAAAAGTTCTAAAAAAATTAAAAGTTTATAAGGTAAAAAGTTACAGTAAGGCTCAGTGCAGTGGCCCATGCCTGTAATCCCAGCAACTGAAGAGGTTGAGGTGGGGGGATTGCTTGAGGCCAGGAATTCAAGTCTGCAGTGAGACATGATCACACCACTGCACTCTAGCCTGGGTGACCAAGTGAGACACCAACTCAAAAAAAAAAAAAAAGAAAAAAGTTACAGTAAGCTAAGGATACTTTACTGTTGAAGAAACTTTTTTTTTGTAAATTTAGTATAGCCTAAGTGTACAGTGTTTATAAAATGTGCAGTAGTGTACAGTAATATCCTAGGCCTTCACACTCACTCGCCACTCACTGACTCACACCCAGAGCAACTTCCAGTCCTGCAAGCTCCACTCATGTTAAGTGTCCTATATAGGTGTACTGTTTTATATCTTTTATGCCATATCTGTACCTTTTCTATGTTTATATCCACAAATACTTACCACTGTGTTACAACTGCCTACAGTATTCAGTACAGTAACACGTTGTACAGGTTTGTAGCCTAAGAGCAATAGGCTATACCATATACCCTAGGCATGTAGTAGCCTATACCATCTAGGTTTGTATAAGTACATTTTGTGATATTTGCATAATGACAAAATCAGCTAAGGATTCATTCTCAAAATGTATCTCTATTGTTAAGTGACACAAGACTGTATTTGCCTGTCTCCTTTCACTTAGCATAATGTTTTTTGAGGTTCACATATGTTGTATCATGTATCAGGAATTTGTCATTTTTATTGCAGAATGGTATTCTCTTCTATACATGTGCAACATTTTATTTATTCACCAGTTGAGTGACATTTGTGTAGTATACACATTTTAACTATTAAGAATAATGCTGTGAGCCATCGTGCTTGGCCAAAATTGCCTTTATATTGACAAAAATGCCTTGTTTGACTTGTAATCATAAATACTATTCCATTAAAAAGGTACATCTTTTAAAAAAAAAAAAGAATAATGCTGTTACAAACATCAACACACAAATCTTTGTGTTTCATTTTAAAAAATGAAAATATGGTTTCATTTTTTTTTTAGATAGATTCCTAGGAGCAGAATTGCTAAGTAGTATGGTAAATATATATTTAACTTATAAAAAAACTGCAAACTTTTCCAAATGGCTGTTATATTCCCACTAGAAATGTATGGGAGTTCCAGTTTCTCCACATCCTTGCCAACATTTGTTATTGTCTTTTTGATTATAGCAATTCTAGTGAGTGTGAGGAGGTATTTCATTGTAGTTTTCATTTGCATTTCCCTAATGACTAATGATGTTGAGTATCTTTCCATGTTCTTATTGGCTATTCTTGTATGTTGTTTAGTGAAACATTTAGTCAAATATTTTGCTCATTTTTAAATTGGATTTTTCTTATTGAATTTTAAAAGTTCTTTATATAGTCTAGATACAAGTTATTTGGGAGATATATAATTTGGCCATATGTTGTCCAAGTTTGTGGCTTGTCTTTTCATCTACTTAATGAAAACAAATTGTCTTTAAAAGCACAAATTTTTAAAAATTTTATAAAGTATAATTTATCAATGTATTTTATTGATATTTTAGTTGATTTGATATCAATAAAAATTTATTTACCCCAAGGTCACAAAGATTTTTCTCCTGCATTCTTTCAAAATTTTTATCTCTTACGTTTAGGAATATGATCTATTCTGGGGAAAATTTTGTGTTTCATGTAAGATAATTTCCTCACTGAATTGCCTTGGTGCCCTTGTTGAAAAATCAGTTGACAATAAACATATGGACTTATCTATAAACTCCTAATTTTTTCACATTGATCTCTATGTCTGTCCTGATGTCAATACCACACTGTCTTAATTACCAACATATTTTGAAATTGAGAAGTGTAAGTCCTCCAACTTTGTTCTTATCAAAATTATTTTGCCATGTATCCTTTGCTTTTCCTAAGCTAAATTTTAGGATCAGCTTGTCAATTTCTACAAAAACCTAGGGGATTTTGATAGCGATTGTGTTGAATCCATTGATGTATTTCAGGAAAATAGACAGCTTAACAACATTCAGTCTTCTGATTCCTGATATGAAATGTATTTCTCTTTATTTAGATCTTCTTTAATATTTATCCGCAATGTTTTGCAGTTTACAGTGTGCAAGTCTTGCACTTCCTTTGTTAAATTTACTCTTAATTCATTTTCACGCTATTGTGAATAGAATTGTATTCAATGTGCCCATTTTTGTTTCTTTATTGCTAGTATATGGAAATACAATATTGATTTTTTTAATACTGATCCAGAATTCTGTGACCTTCTTGAATTTATTTATTAGGTCTAGTAGTTTTGGTGGATTTCTTGGCAAGAGGGAATATCCTTGCATTGATCTCAATCTTAGGGTGAAGCTTTTGGTCTTCCATCATTAAGTATAAATGTTAGCTGTGGTTTCTTTGTAGAGGCCTTTTATTAGGTTGAATTATTTCAAGGTTTATTAATAAGCATTAGTTTTTTTTCAAATGCTTCTTTGCTACTGAAAGGATCATGTGGCTTTTGTCCTTTATTAGTATAGTGGTTTACATTAAATGATTTTTGGATATTAAACTGACCTTGTATCCAATTTGCTTTTAAGGTTCTTGGATGTGACTAGTGTTTTACTTTAATTTGGGAATGTTTTTGGCCATTGTATCTTCAAGTATTTTTATTACACATTTCTTTCCCTGCCCCCATGCTGTGGTTCCTTTTATGCAACACATTCTATGCTTGATGGTGTCCCTTGGTTCTCTGAAGGTCTGTTCATTTATTTTCTTTCTTTTTCCTTTCTGTTATTCAGATTGGGCAATCTCTATTCATCTATCTCCATGTTCTTTTTGCCAGCCCACATCTGCTGTTGTACTTATGTAATGAATTTTTCATTTCATTTTCAAACTCCAGAATTTCAATTTTAAAAACTTTCTTTTTACTGTTATTTATTTAATGAACTCTTGCCACCACATTTTATTTTAGTTAAATATGATTTCCTTTAGTTATTTAAACATATTTATAATAGCTGATTTGAGATCTGTCTATAAGATCTAATATGAGGCCCCCCAAGACAGTTTCTATTGCCTGCTTTTCTTCCTGTGTATGGGTCACACTTTCCTATTTATTTGCATGTCTTGTGCTTATTTTTTGTTTAAAACTGGACATTTTAAGCTAGGTATGGTGGCTCATACTTGTAATTCCAGCACTTTGGGAGACTGAGGTGAGAGGATCACTTGAGCCCCGGAGTTCAAGACCAGCCTGACCCCATCTCTACAAAAAAATAAAAAATAAAAATTAGATGGAGGTGGTGGCATACACCTGTGGTCCCAGCTACTCAGGAGTCTGAGATGGGAAGATTGCTTAAGCTTGGGAGGTCAAGGTTATAGTGAGCTGTGACTGCACTGTTGCACTCCAATCTGGGTGACAGGGCAAGGCTCTATCTCAAAAAACAAACAAACAAACAACAACAACAAACTGGATATTTAAGATAATATGTGGTAGTATTTCTGGATTCTGATTCACCTCCCATCCTGGGTAGTTATTGTAGTTTTGTTATTTATTTCAGTGACTTGCTTAGACTAATTCTATAGTCTGTCTTCCCTACATTGTATAGCAACTTACGTCTTTGCACAGTTGTTTTATTCATTTTTTTTATGTTTAAGTCTTGTTGCCTAGGGATCACCTCTGGGTTAGCACAGCTCAGTGGTCAGTCAATGATTAGTCAGAATTTACACTTAAACACCCTGAGCTGGAGCTTCTGGGGCGGTTGAACACATGGAGGTGCTGCAAGGCTGGCATATCCAGTGAGGGCATAGAAGCTCCCGGTCCCTTCCCACACTCCTTGCTAGATCCATCTCCTTTAGAATTTAAAAAATGAGAGAATCTAACACGAATGATTCCATCTTGTTTCTAACTTCATAGGCTAAATTGGTTTTTGTATTATTCTAGTGTGAAGACCATGAGAGAAATTTAGTTAAAATTTTGAGGCAAGGAAAACTGACCTCCCTCCTTGTTCAGAGACTGAAGTCACATTCATAAAACAAGGTTAGAATTATGGTAGAGTCCTGAAATTCCTAAGAATAAGCATAGTTAAACGATAATCTGCCATGGCTTAGCTTGCTTTTCTACAGTCTGCTTACTGCCCCAGAGTCATATAACTGGAGGTCACAAGATTTGTAACTTCCCCAACTGCTCCTATAGGTAACATCACTATTGTGAAACCTAAAGAACTAGTCTTTGAGATATTTTTCAGATTTAGCATTTGGGCAGACCAAGAGATGAGTCCTGAGGGGATATCCCTTCTTGGGAACTGACTCAGCTGTGCAAAGACAGTTTAGACACTCCCCTAATTTCATTCCCAGCTAATCAATTGTTTCAGTTCCCCAGACCTCTGCTAACCAGGACACTCTTAAAAACCTTAGCCTTTGAATTTTTGGGCAGGCAGATTTGAGAAATTTCTTCTGTTCCCCTTGCTTGGCTGGTCCTATGATTATTAAACTCTTTCTTTGCTGCAACACTTGCTGTTCTCAGTGAATTGGGTTCTTTTCAGGCAAGCAGACAAGAATAACTCACTCGGCTGTGACGTGAAGAAATGCAAACTAACAAGAAAATGGTGAAATATTCAATCTCTTGGTATTGTTATCTGTAATAATTGAAATGAAAAGAGAGTGAATATATTTGGGTTGATGGAGGACCCATAGCTCACTATTGAACAATCATCTATGGCTTTATGTGATCTAGACACCCAGGAGATTAATCATGAGGGAGAAGCCTGGCTGCTGGATTGTAAAGTATGTCTACCCTTTAGGGAGGAGGACTGCCCAATTCCCCTGTAAATGCCAAGTAGAACACCCTAGTTGAAATAGCTGATATTCTCAAATGAAAGCCATGTGGCACTGGCTTTATAATGACCAGGATATTCACTTGCTGAAAATGCCCATTACTCAAGTCATAGTAAATGCTATAACTAAGGGGCTGCTTTTGCATGGATAGCCTATGTGATCTTACTGCTGCAAAACTGAGCAACAGACTAGGAAGCCTTACTGAATTTGCTGGCTCAGTTTCCCTTCAATGGTCTTATAGATGCTAATTAAAACATTAGATTAATTAACAAAAGAATGAGAAAAGGCAGAGGGGAAAGTCAAAGGCATCTTCTAAACTAACAAGGTGGAAATTTTAAAATGATTTTTAAGAAACAGGTGAATATAGCAAATATTGATGGGTACAAAACAAAGACGAGAAAGAAAGGGGAGAGCCAAGAGACCTGTCCAGTCAGAGTGGAAATCTTTAAGTGGTTGTTACAATATTGGATGAATAAAATGAACATTGATAGGGTTAAAACAAAGGTCTTACTACAACATTATGGAAGGTTGGTCAGGCTAAAGGAATGTCCAGCTGGTTCCCTAACATCAAATCCATTCTATTACCACATATGAAGAAATTTTAAAAGGCAGAGGGCAAAGATGACAAGGAGAAACTTGACCCCAAATGGCTTAGGGCGATGCTTAAGAAGATAAGTCAATATGAAGACACAATGGTCAGGGTCTCCTGGCTCAAACCCTTGATGGGGATCCAAAGCCTTTCGCCCGTGAGTGGGAAAATAGGTCAGGGGGTAAAGAAGAGAAGTTTCTGGGACTCCTTGATATGGGAGGCCCACGTATTATGGTACTGAAACCCATTTGTGAAGCCCTAATACAAGCTACAATTAGATTGAGAGGCTGGACAACCAAAATGAGTGATTGAGGCATAAGTCTCTGAACTTATCAAATCACTGAAGTTCGCTGAGCCAGCTTGAGGGTGCACCCGGGAAAACGTGAGTCAGACATATCTGTGGCTCTTTTTTCCGAAGAGGTTCTCAGGGGATTTAGTATTTATACATTTTCCTTAAAAATAGTGACTTGTAAATTTACATTTT
This sequence comes from Colobus angolensis palliatus, assembly GCF_000951035.1. NCBI lineage: Eukaryota > Metazoa > Chordata > Mammalia > Primates > Cercopithecidae > Colobus > Colobus angolensis. The sequence continues at coordinate 8,143,658 of NW_012113253.1, read as the reverse complement.
CGGTAAGTTAAGGTGAACATTTGAAGAAAAAGAGATACAGGAAGTAGCCGTCTCTGGGAGGGGTAAACGCATGAGTAATCTCATCTTATTTTTGTTCTGTACCTGGAAAGATAAGCTAGTATTGAACATTATCAGTGTGGAGTCTGATAAATTAAGTATAGCCTAAAGCTGACTCCTTGCATATTTTAAGCTCAGCCTAAAGGTTTCTTCATACATAGTAAACTGAAACCTTAACTGCATGAGTACACAGACTAACCTACTCTTGTGCCGATCACTGAGTTTTCGCCAGTTGATGGTGGCCAACTGTTCAAACCATGTTCAAATAAGGCAAACGCCGAGCTGTAACCAATCCAGTGGTTTCTGTACCTCACTTCTGTTTTCAGTAGGTCACCTGCCTTTTTCTGTGAATATATTTTCCATCATGTAGCTGCACTGGGGTTTCTCTGAGCCTACTTGGATTCAGGAAGCTGCCTGATTCGTGAATCATTCTTGGCACAATTAAATTCTGTTAAATTTGTCTAAGGTTTTTCTTTTAACAAGTCTTTTGAAAGGTTTGGTTTCTGTCTAGCCCTTAGGAAAGAAGATGGTTAGCAAGAGAAGGGGTAGAATGAGGTCCGTCTGTTAACTCAGCTTCCAAGGTTTCTCTGAGGTTCCTTTGGCCAGGAAGAAGTCCATTCAGTCAGTTAGGGGCTTAGAATTTTATTTCTCATGATGTAGAATCATAAGGGTTGACAGGCTTCAGCTGCAAGTCTGGATGAAAATTGGAATGTTTAAACAGGTTTTATGTAAGGAAGTTGTCTCCTATACCTGAATGTTATATGAAAATGGGTATTATGTCATACTGGGGAACATTTCCCCTTCCTACTATTGTTAAATCCAAAACCTGCTGAAGTTCCAGTGAAGGCTGTGGTTAGGAATGAAAGGGTTGATGAGCTGAAGGTGAAAGTCTGGAGACAAACTAGTGTGTCTGAACAGGCTTTATGTGAAGTTATTGCAAGAGTGGATTCCTCAAAGAAAGATGGGCTTGAACCCCTTTTCTCTCTCTGGCGTATGCTCTCTCACCATGTGCCTTTCTGCCAACATTATGATGCAGCAAAAAGACCCCTTCAAGATGAGGCCCCTCAGTCTTGGACTTCCCACTCTGCAGAATCATGAGCCAAGTAAATCTGTGTTCATTATAAGTTACCCAGTCTGTGGTATTCCATTATACCAGCACAAAATCAACTAAGACAGAGGATATTGACGTAAATCAGAGCAGAGAATAAAAACAATATGATTATGATGCTTTGAAAAAGAATGAGTGGGCAACAAACACACAGTAATCACAATTCATCTTCTAGGTAGGAACTGTGAAGACACGATGTTAGATACTGAATCTACTCCATGGGAAAAACTCTCTGTCCCTAGTTCTCTGAGACCCTTGGCTTTACCTCCAGGGAAAATTTTTATCTATTGTTCTCTAAGCCAAGTTTGAGGTTGGCATTGAAGAGTGGGCCTCTTTGGGTACGGTAAAAATTTCATTACCTGCTTTTTGATCATGTAAATTTGGGAGCCCTGTGATTATTTCAGAGATTGAAAAATTACAGGTATTTTTATGCCAGGTTTGTGGTTTTGCTGGGAATACAATTCTATCAAAATTTTAGTAAGCTTCAAGTCTATTTACTACCAGTCAGTTCCATGTCAAAATCTCTTCTGGTCATAGTTCTTAAGGCTGCGAAGTCTCTTATTTTTCACATTTGTGTTTAGCTCAGTTCTCTCTCTATTATTTAATGGTGGCTATTTTAAGGTAATCTAAAACAATAGGCTAGATTAGGATGGCAACACCTTTACTTTGACCTTTATTACTGGGCTACCATTGTCCAGATGAAAGGTCTTACTGAGAAACTTTTGTAAAGGGCAATGACCAAAGGCTCAGCTTTACAGGGAATAGTTGCTCCCAACTTTGAGGCTTCTAATTATTAGATTTTACACCAATTTTAACTGCAAGCCACAGTCAGAGAATGTGCCTCCCTTAGTTGAGTTGTATTCTCTTCCATTTCTACTTGTAAACTGGTTAATGCTTGACTGATTTATCTTCATCGTATCTTGCTAAAAGCAGAAAGGGGCAACCAACACACAAACACACACCAACATTCTTTTTTTAACCTCTTCCTTTACAAAGCTATGGGCTTACTAGTCACATGGTCTGCCTTCCAAATTATCACAAGTAACAGTTTTACCAAGTATTTTGTCATAGTATTACAAAGGTCACCATCTTCACCTTTTTTTAATTTTTATTTTTAGAGACAGGATCTCACTTTGTCACCCAGGCTAGAGTACAGTGGCACAACCACAGTTCACTGCAGCCTCGACCTCCCAGGCTCAAGCAATCCTCCCACCTCAGCCACCCAAAGTAGCTGGGATTACAGGTGGTGTGCTACCATGCCTGGTTAGTTTTATGATTATTATTATTTTTTGTAGAGACAGGTTTCACTATGTTGCCCAGGCTAGTCTTGAATTCCTAGACTCAAGCAATCCTCCTGCCTCAGCCTCCCAAAGTGCTGGGATTAAAGGCATGAGCCAAGACCCCCAGTCTGGCTACCACCTTTCTAGCTTGCAATTATCTGTTGCCTTGCTGCCCACTGACTGACTGCTTAATCAATGCCACATATTTTAGGTTTTTGTTCTGGTAGTTCCCTAATCCTGCAGGCAATTTTTGCATAGTTAAGGTATAGGATAAGCTGCTGTAACAAAAGGCACACAAATAAAGTGACTTAGACAAGACAGGGATTTGTTTTTATCTCACATAGCAGTCCAGTGTGTGGCGGCTCTCTTTCATGAGGTCTTCCAGAGACCCAGGCTCCATAATTCCTTAGATGCTCCATCTACTCCATCTACATAGTGAAAGGTTGCCAGCCAGCATCATAACTATGACCCAGCTTACAGAAAGGGAAAAGAGAGAAAATGGTTGGCGAGCATTTTCATTTATTTAAAAGTATTGAACAGACATCATACACTTCTCTTCACAATCCCTAAGCCTGAACTTGGTCAGATGGCTGTATCTACCTGCATGGTAGATTGGGAAATGACAGTTAACTCCAGTTAGGTCACCATGGGCACAACGAAAACTTGGGATTCCATTACTAAAAGGAGTAAGAGTAGAAAATATGTTGGGAAACACATTTTCTGTCACTGTTACAATGGGGGTAAGGAGGGAGAGTACCACTTACTATTATCATGTACTGTTGAATTTTTTTTTTTTTCTAGAACAGTAACTATTTTAGGGCCAGGCAATACCCTAAGTATTTGACTCTGTAAAAGGAAATAGTATAGAAGTTAAATTCTTTTGGTTTTTTTTTTGAGACAGAGTCTTGCTCTGTCGCCAGGCTGGAGTGCAGTGGCACGATCTTGGCTCACTGCAACCTCTGCCTCCTGGTTCAAGTGATTCTCCTGCCTCAGCCTCCTGAGTAGCTGGGACTACAGGCACGAGCCACCATGCCCAACTAATTTTTGTATTTTTTGCAGAGATGGGGTTTCACCATGTTGGCCAGGATGGTTTCGATCTCCTGACCTCGTGGTCCACCTGCCTTGGCCTCCCAAAGTGCTGGGATTATAGGCGTGAGCCACCATGCCCAACTGAATTATTCTTCTCAGAAAAATTTGATCTAAGACTCTAATTCAAAATATAAAAATAAGTGCCCATTGAAAAATAGACCAAAACTCTATAGACAGTTATACATTAAAAAGCTTTAATGTTATAAACTCATAGAATCACATAACATTAGAGCTAAAAAAGGACCCTGAGTTCTTTATAAAAAAAAAAAAAAACAACTGTGGCTTAAAGGGGTTAAATAAATGGCCCCAAATCAGAAAGGCAGCAACAGATCCAGGACCAGAATCAAATTTTTCTTTTCTTTTCTCTTTTTACTTTTCTTTTCTTTTTTCTTTTCTGAGACAGGGTCTTGCTCTGTCATCCAGGCTGGAGTGCAGTGGCATGATCATAGCTCACTGTAACCCTGAACCCCTGGGCTTAAGTGATCCTCCCACCTCAGCCTCCAGAGTAGCTAGGACTTTAGGTACTCAACACTGCTTTTAGCTAATTTTTAAAATTTTTGTAGAGACAGCGTCTCACTATGTTGCCCAGGCTAGTCTCAAACTCCTGGGCTCAAGCTATCCTCCTACCTGGGCCTCCCCAAGTGCTGGGATTATAGGTATGAGTCATGGTGCCTGGTTCAGAACCAAATTCTAGTGAATCATTGGATATATAGTATCTATTTTTTGAGGCAGAAATTTCACTGTAATTCTAGAGAGTATGCCAATTTAAAAATAAAATGCAATTTTTCCAGATTATGTACTATTAAGTAATTTTCAATTATATGACAAATGATGAACATACACATTTAAGAAGTATAACATAAATTGGCCGGGCATGGTGGCTCACGTCTGTAATCCCAACACTTTGGGAGGCTGACGTGGGCAGATCATGAGATCAGAAGATCGAAACCGTCCTGGCTAACATGGTGAAACCCCATCTCTACTAAAAATACAAAAAATTAGCCTGGCATGGTGGCACACACCTGTAATCCCAGCACTCGGGAGACTGAGGCAGGAGAATCACTTCAACCCAAGGGGCAGAGGTTGCAGTGAGCTGAGATGACGTCACTGCCCTCCAGCCTGGGGAACAGAGTGAGATTCCATCTCAAAAAAAAAATAAAAAGAAATATAACATAAATTAATTTATGCCTTTAATACTAAATTTGCTTATTTTAAAAAATTATATACAAGCTGAATCTGATCCAACTGGCCACATTACTTTCGGATTATTTCACCATTGTATTTATTTCAAAATATACTTATTTCACTGATGTTTGGTTGGTTTAAAAAAACTTCTTAACATATACTTATTTACTTCAAATAATAATGTAAACACACAAAGTATGAGCTCAATTTACCCTGTTTTGAAGAATATAAGTTGATACAGTATACCTAGTACTTTCTGGGGTTGTTTTGTTGTTGTTGTTTTGACAGGGTTTCCAGGCTGGAGTGCAGTGGCATGATCATGGCTCACTGTAACCTCGACCCCCCAGGCTCAAGCAATCCTTTCACCGCAGCCTCCTGAGTAACTGGGACTACAGGCATGTGCCACCATGCCAGGTAACTTTTTGCATTTTTTCTAGAGAAGGTGTTTCACCATGTTTCCCCGGTTGGTCTCCAACTCCTGGGCTCAAGCAATCCACCTGTCTTAGCTTCCCCAGAGTGCTGAGATTACAGGTGTGGGCCACTGCACCCAGCCTTGTCTGTTTTTAAATCCTAGGAACATTCCAAAAGGGAGCTTTCTTCAAGAGAATTTATAATATCAAGCAGCACATCATATGCAAAAACATGGCACTATTATAATTTATTTACTTATTTATTTATACACACCCAAATCAGATTTAAGGGCACTTTTAAGATTACCTAAAATATAGTTTATGTTACCGTAAGTGTAAATAGAAAACTTATTTTAAGTTTTATTAACTCAACAAACATTGGCTAGCATCTCTGTTAGGCATTATGTTTTCAAAGATGATGTAAAAGCAAATAAATTATTCAAGTGGCTTTAGTATAGATACTCACTAAAACAAATGAGTCATCACTGATTTAGAAGACACTGTTGGTAGTTTTACAGAGCTAGCAGGTATGATACTTTTAAAAGTATATAATATAGAATTAGAATCTAAAGATTCCATTGCCATCAGAGATTTCAAAAAATACAACATAAAAATGTCCAAAAGTCCAAAGCAGTGGTTTTCAACTAGAGACGATGTAGCAAAATATCTAAATATATTTTGAGTTGCCACAACTGGAGAGGTGCTACTGGCATAATGGGTAAGAGGTCGGGGACGTTGTTAAACATCCTACAATGCACAGCACAGCCCTCCACAATAAATAGTTACCTGGCCAAAAATGTCACTAGTGCTGAGGTTGAAAAATGCCAGCCTAAAGTGATTTAATGTGATTCGAGAAGCATTAATTTATTAGCTTAGAGAAATGACACAGATATGAAAAATGATGTAGATAGGACAAAAGTTTCACACTTCACATAAAATTCCATATTACTATATATTTATAATTATAAAGACTATTAATGGCACTTTTTTATGAATAGCATTACATTGAACTTTCTTAGATGAGCAGTGATTTTTACCTTGCTGGAATTTTATAGTGGAGCTATTTCCTTCATCTTTTTCAACAAATATTTAACATACATCTATTTTAAATGTTCTATATAAGGTGATAGAATGGAAACCCAAATAACTGTATTAGGGTATATACACATATAATTTAAAAATTACAATCATTGTGACTAACGCTGTATTACAGAACAGTGAACAAGACAGTGATAGGACAGAAGAGGATAACTTCTGTAGTTATTTGGGGCATCTGTAGTAAGGGAAGAATACCAAAGATAGCTTCCCAGAAGAACAAATGCCTGATCCGAATGTCTCAGAAGATAGTGTGCCTGGAATTGGTTCCTTCCGCTGAGTTCTTGGTCTCGCTGACTTCAAGAATGAAGCCTCGGACACTCGCAGTGAGTGTTACAGTTCTTAAAGATGGTGTGTCTGGAGTTTGTTCCTTCAGATGTTCAGACGTGTCTGGAGTTTCTTTCTTCTGATGGGTTTGTGGTCTCGTTGACTTCAGGAGTGAAGTTGCAGACCTTCGCAGTGAGTGTTACAGCTCTTAAAGGTGGCACGTCCGGAGTTGTTTGTTCTTCCTGGTGGGTTTGTGGTCTTGCTGACTTCAGGAATGAAGCCACAGACTCTCGTGGTGAGTGTTACAGCTCATAAAGGTAGTGAGGACCCAAAGAGTGAGCAGCAGTAAGATTTATTGTGAAGCACGAAAGAACAAAGCTTCCACAGCATGGAAAGGGATCCAAGAGAGTGGCCACTGATGGCTCGGGTGGCCAGCTTTTATTCCCCTATTTGGCCCCGCCTACATCTTGCTGATTGGTTCATTTTACAGAGAGCTGATTGGTCCACTTTACAGAGTGCTGATTGGTCCATTTTGCAGAGTGCTGATTGGTGCATTTACAATCCTTTAGCTAGAAATAGACCACTAATTGGTGCGTTTTTACAGAGTGCTGATTGGTGTGTTTACAATCCTTTAGCTAGACACAGAGCACTGATTGGTGCATTTTTACAGAGTGCTGATTGGTGCGTTTACAATCCTTTAGCTAGACACAGAGCACTGATTGGTGCATTTACAATCCTTTAGCTAGACAGAGAGCACTGATTGCTGTGTTTTCACAGAGCGCTGATTGGTGCATATACAATCCTTTAGCTAGACAGAAAAGTTCTCCAAGTCCCCACTCGACCCAGGAAGTCCAGCTGGCTTCACCTCTCAATAGGGGGGCCTTATATGTATATCTTGCTAAATGAAGAACTTCTATTTTACTAATAACAGGTTTACCAATCATCTCAATGAAATATTTAGAGAACGAAATTTCACAAGGTTTACATTTTGGAAAGATCACTCAGGATGGTTGTAAAGTGGACAGGCAGGAGAAAGAGATACTAATTAGGACCCATATCCAAGGTGATAAGGCTCTGGAATAAGACAGTCATCCAATAATGAAGGGGAAAAAGGAGAAGATGCATTGAAGAAATGTTAAGAAAAACTCGTAGAACTACAGATGATACTTCATGGGCACATTAATACAAGGAAATTGCCTCTGGTGGCATAAACTGGGATGAGCCCATGCTGTGGGATGCTTTTAGGGTAGGCTAAAAAGGAATATGTAAATATTTATGATACAAAATTACCATCAATTTAAAATGTATATATAACACAAAACTTTTAATTATTAAATTAACCTTTTTTTTCTTTTTTTTGGAGACAGGGTCTTGCTCTGTCACCCAGGCTGGTGGGCAGTGGCATGATCATAGTTCACTGTAACCTCAAACTCCTGGGCTCAAGTGAGTCTCCTGCCTCAGCCTCCCAAGTAGCTGGGACTACACACATGCACCACCACACCCAGCTAATATTTTCATTTTTTTGTAGATATGGGTTCTCACTATGTTGTCCAGGCTGGTCTTAAACTCCTAGCTTCAAGCAATCCTCCTGTCTTAGCCCCCCAAAGCACTTGGATTATAGGCATGAGCCACAATGCCTGGCCTCTTAATTTTATCTTAAGCACAAAACTAACTACAAAATACTTTTAAAATACAGGTGTCAAACTTCAGGGCCCAAGTAAAGAATGTGGAGGTCATGATTACCATCCTCACAACAAGAAAAATGCCGAAAAAACTGAAAATCAACAACTCTTCTTGGATTTATCAAAGAATTATGGTAATAGAGCAAACTGCAGCCATTAAAACTGGAGAGATAGACGGGCAGATACATACAATGAGAGCTTAGTGGGAGCAGAAGCCTGCAGCTGCAGCCACTATCTGGAGGAATACTTGAAACTGTAATTAACAAATTTCTGGAAGCTTAGTGTCGACTAACTTGAGAATTAAAGATTCTGAGGAGGTCCAGTCTTGGGGTGCACCCACACTTTCTTGAGTTTTACCTACAGGAGGCCCATCAGGTTCTCCTGTGAAGACCAGAGAAAAATCCTCATCTGCTTAGGCAGAAGGAGGAATAAAATCACCATTTTGAAACACACCAAGAGTTTTCTATTCTTAACAAGGCCTGACTCAAGGGAAACTATTTTACCGGAACCTAACAGAAGAGGGTTTTACCAAAGCCCTAACAACCTGGGGGAAGGGAAATAAATACCCAACTTAGTTTCAATAAAACACTGAGAACCGAATCATGGGACTATAAAATGCTTTCCCCTCCTTCCACCCTACCACCATATCGATAGGTCTGTTGTATAATAACAGAGATTTTAGCTAAGAGAACTTCAAGTCTCAGGCACTGTATCAAGGAGTCTCTATGAAAAGACCAAAACAACAGAGGAGAGAAAAACAAAGGCATAGAGGAAATTTCAGCCTCTAATGCCACAGCTACAGCAAATAGTAAATACAGCCTAACTCCTAGCCAGAAAAACATGAAATTTTACACTTAAGACCTATTGACCTCATATCCATTTATCTAATACATCATGTCTTGCTTCCAAGAAAAAATTACAAGGCATGCAAAAAGTCAAAAAACAGTCTGAAGAGACAAAGCAAGCATCAGAACTAGACTCAGATAAGACAGAGATATTGGAATTATCAGAACAGAAAGTTAAAATGACTATGATTAATATGCTACAAGCTCTAATTTAAAAATTAGATAACATACAAGAACAGATGGGCAGTGTAAGCAAAGAGAGGGAAGGTCTAAGAAAAAAATCAAATGGAAATGAAGAATGCTATTGATGGGGTCATCAACAGACTACATACAGCTGAGGAAAAAATAACTGCACTTGAAGAGAGATCAATAGAAACTTCCAGAACTGAAATGCAAAGAGAAAATAGAATGAAGAAGACAGAACAGAATATCCAAGAACTGTGGGACAAAAAAAGTTGGCGGGGGGGTAGATATATATAATAGGAATACCAGAAGGAAAAGAAAGAAAGGAAGAGAATAAATATTTGAAGTAATAATGACTAAGGATTTTCCAAAATTAATGATAGACATCAAACCATAGACCCAGGAAGTTTTGAGAACACCAAGTAGGATAATGCCAAAAAAAACTATACCTAGGAATAGCATATTTCTATTTGCAGAAAATCAAAGACAAAATCTTCCAAGAAGCCAGAGGGTAGCAGTGGAAACAATTACCTATAGAGGAGTAAAGATAAGAATTACATCTGATTTATCTTCAGAAACCATCAAGCAAGAGGAGAGTAGAGTAAAATATTTTAAGTGTTGAAAGGAAAAAAAAACCCCACTAACCCAGAATTCTGTGTTCTATGAAATATCATTTAAAAGTAAAGGAGAAATAAAGACTTTTTAAGGCAAACAAAATCAAAGAAATTTGTTTCCAGTAGATCTGCCTTGCAAGGAATGTTAAAAGTAGTTCTTCAGAGAAAAGGAAAATTATATAGGTCAGAAATGCAGACCTATAAAAAGAAAGAAAAAGCATCAGAAAAGGAATAAAGGAAAAAGGTAAAATAATATGTTTTATTTTTTTCATTCTTAACTGATCTAACAGATAACAGTTTGTTCAAAATAGTAATAGCAACAATGTATTTAGTGAATATAGCTTATGGATAAGATAAATATAGCTTATGGATAAGGGAGAGGAGGGGGAGATTGGGAACACTCTGTTATAAGGTACTTGCACTACCCTTGAAGCACTATCATGTCATTTGAAGGTGGATTTTTATTAGTAGTAAATATAAATTGCAAACTCTAGGGCAATGAATAAGAAAAATTTAAAAGGTATAATTGATATGCTAAGAGAGGAGAGAAAATGGAATCATATAAAATGCTCGGTTAAAACCAGAGAAGACAGCACAAGAGAAGTCAGAAGAAAAGGAAACTTCATGGCCACTACACTATAGGGTATGTGGCACTGTAGGAGCACAGGAAACTACAGGGTTCCAATGATTAGAAAACAAACAAACAAACAAAAAAAACTATTGAAAGCCCACTGCTTTAGAAGAAAAAAATGATCTCTGAAGTAGATCTCCTAATAGTTTACCCATTTAAAATATCTAACTCTTCAGATAATCTGGAGTGGCAGTTTCTGCTTTGAAAATGCTTTCTGGGATTACACAAAACTGGAAGTCCAGTGCTTCCAATGTGGTGATCTAGGTCATATCCTCAGAGCTCTTGAGTCACAAGGCCCCCAGATGATTCTCCCAGGTCATTTCTTACACACTCTCCTTTTCTTCCAGGAAAAGTATAGGAAGGTATATGTCTGGGTTCTCTTTGCCACAGTATAGTTCCAGTTAATAAGGTAGCTTTTACCTTTTGACACTCTTTTCTTGCCACCGTAACAGTTTATTTCCAACAGCGGTTTATGGCACATTGCATCAGAATCACTTCAGGTGTCTGTTAAAGAGTGAGATTCCTGGGTCCAGCCCAAGAACTACTGAATGCGACACTCAGGGAGGGGGCTTGGGAATGTGTATTGCTAGCAAATGTCACAAGTAAGTCTTAAGCATACTAAAGTCTGAGAACCACTGCTTTAATATACAGTTCCTGGCAGGGCATGGTGGCTTATGCCTGTAATCCCATCACTTTGGGAGGCCTAGGCAGGCAGATCCCTTGATGTCAGGAGTTTGAGACCAGCCTGGCTGACGTGGCAAAACCCTGTCTCTACTAAAATACAAAAATTAGCCAGGCGTGATGGCACATGCCTGTAGTCCCAGCTACTCGGGAGGCTGAGGCAGGAGAATCGCTTGAACCCAGGGGGCAGAGGTTGCAGTGAGCCAAGATCGTGTTAATGTACTCCAGCCTGGGCAACAGAGTGAGATGCCATCTCTAATAATAATAATAATAACAACAACAATAATAATATAGTTCCTTTAGAGTTGGGGATGGGGTAGGGAAGGCTCTTCCTTTTATGTTTTGGGACAATTTATCACTCGGAATATTTGTTCCCTAATCACCTGCTGAATACATCTGCTAACCAAATACAGTAAATGCTCAAGGAATATTTGTTGAAAGATGACTTGAGGAACATAGCATTATACTTCCTTAATGACTGTGATAAGCAAAACATTTTGGTTCTTCAAACCTAGATAGTAGTTGTTTTATTCTAAATAAGTTAAACAATTCTTATAGTCTTGTATGTCATGTGTACAGAATAGCTATAATTTTAAAACTGCAAGAGTAAGACAAGCAAAATTTTCTTTATTTATCCATCTGGATAATCGAGAATCAAACTTTATTTAGATGTTAGGCTTGTTCTGATACAGACCTTCAAAAAAACAAATCACTGGAGCTTCTCATGTCAGCAAAATCTGGTTTAAAGAATTCCTGCAAAGTAAAAATAAATGGATGAAAATATAAACATCTATAGCAAATATAAATGCAAATATAAATGCAAAACAACAAAAAACTTTCATAGAGTTTCTTGATATGCTTTGGCTGTGTCCCCCTCCAAATCTCGTCTTGTAGTTCCCATAATTCCCACATGTCATGGGAGGGACCCAGTGGGAGGTAAGTGAATCATGGGGATGATTACCCTCATGCTGTTCTCATGATAGTGAGTGAGTTCTCATGAGATCTGATGGTTTTATAAGGGGCTTTCCCCCCTTTTGCTTGGCACTTCTCTCTCCTGCTGCCTCTTGAAAAAGGACATGTTTGCTTCCCCTTCAGCCATGATTGTAAGTTTCCTGAGGTTTCCCCAGCCACATGGAACTGTGAGTCAATTAAACCTCTTTCCTTTATAAATTACCCAATCTCAGGTATTTCTTCATAGCAACATGAGAACAGAATAATACAGTTGTCATAGGGATCAAAAAGTGAGCAGGAGTGTCAGCAAATGTTAGGGGGACTATGAGGCTGGCCTGAGGGGTGGAGAAATGGGCAAAAGAATGTAGAGGCTAGGGTAAACTAGAAGAGAAAAACAGTGAGTAGCCTAAGAACATTAAGGCCTACTCATCAAACCTCCCAAGAACCAGAAAACTAAGGATGTTAAGAAACCAAAAAGCTAATCTACAAGGCAAAAGGTAAAAGAAACAGGATGTTTAACTCGGTTCTTCAAGTATTAGGTCAATCAATTACACATTGTACTACATTATACTACTAGACTGCTTTGTAAGGCTTTCTTAAACTCTAACACTAGTATCCAATCAAAACTGTATAATCACCTCAGAATCTGAATGGGAGAAGGGCCCTCAATTTTTAGTTTTTTGTTTTTTTGTTTTTTTAAATTTTAAACTCCTTCTAATATTCCCAGCTTAGAAAATCTTGGGAAAACTGAACTACAGCCCATTCTTCCATATATGTTCTTTGCAGAAGAGAACAGACAAGGAGTAAATAAAAGCAATACATGATTACTCTCCAGAGGCCTTACTTCTTAGGAGACTGTGCCATTCAAAAGGGAGGCAAGGCTTTCCCCCCCATCAATTTATTAGTGGGACATGTTATATGTGTGGTATGCTGTGTGTATGTGCATGCGTGCATGTACATGAATGAGTGTATTAAGAGGACATGTGTGGGACCAACCAACATTCAGACTATGACGTACCTTGAGCCTATCAGCAGCAGGATGGAAACACTCACATGAATGCTGTCACTCTGGAAAAGACATGAAGTTTTATGTATATATGTTAGTCTTTCCTCCGTAGCAGAGGAGAGGAATCGAGACAGAGAGAAGCAGGACTTACATACATAGAGACATTCTCCTGAGTTGGGGGACAGAACAGGGTGGAGGGGTTGGTCCTCCCCGCTTCCTCCCTGTACATTCTGAATGGCCAGGTGAGAGGCAGAACTCCAACAAAAAGAAAGAAAGAACTGAAGATAGACTACACTGGGAACTCACTCTGGCTGCTGTGGGCAGACATATTCTTTTTCAAAGACATAGTTGAAGCACTAGCCTTAAAATTTGTGAGAGGTTGCAAGCCTGCATGAAAATAAAAGAGATAAGAAAAACAGTAAAGTAAATATTGGCAAAGTCTTCTAAAATTAATCTGTGATAAAAGACAAAAAAGTAACCTTGTAGGAAAAAGCAAAAATTACCTGCAAACAACTTTTTTTCTAGTTCTTCTTGGATCTTAAGAAGAATTCTCTCCTGTTCTAAGGCTTCTATATACTTTGAGTAGCACCAGGTTGGCTAAAAATACAATTTTCAAAGTTAATTCTGAAATGTTGGCCTTAGGAAATAAACTGAAGGTAAGATGTCTTCTATCAGCCTCTTCATTTAAATTTTTATTAAAGTATAACACACATAAAGAAAAGTGCACATCACAAGTTTATAATGATATGAATTTTCACCAACTGAACGTGCCCAGGTCACCTTTCAACTGGGTACCACAAATTATTATCAACCTACCTTAGTCCATTTTCATACAAATATTTATGATAAAGTAAGTGTATTTTCCTCTATAGCCTTGACAAAATATTTAAATTCCCTGGTTCAAAGGGAGGAGATGGGGTGGGAACGTGAGGGTGGTGATATTCTGTTTCTCAGTGAATCAATGTTAACAAAAGCTTTACAGATATCTTGACAGCTATTCAGTCATCTTTATATATTCAATTTGATTATAAATTTAGTGCTTAGGAAAGATCTCTATATATTCAGTTTGATGTAAATCAAGTTTTAGGGGGAGAGTAATTTTGCATTTAGATTCATTATAATTCTTCAATGTGCAAAATCTATTTAAAACAAATGCATATACAGTGAGCCCTTCTGCATCCACAGCTTCTGCATCTTCAGATTCAACCCAATTGCAGATCAAAAATATTTTTAAAAATCAACAGAACATAATACAAACAAAACATATAGTATAACTATGTACATAGCATTTACTTATGCTATAGTATAATACTTAGGTAATATGTGTATTCTAGAGGTGATTCAAAATATATGGGAGGATGTGGATAGGTTATATGCAAATACCATGTTGTTTTATATCAGGGACTTGAGCATCTTCAGATTTTGATATCTGCAGGTAGTCTTGGAACCACCCCACAGTGGATACTGAGGAACAACTATATAGGGTATCTACATTTACAAAATGTCAGTGTATTATTACTTTACAAATTGCTAAAGTAATTCAACATGTATACTTTAAACAGAAGACATAATAAGCTACATTTATATTTATAAAATATCTTTGGTTTCTAAAAATTTTTTAGTTTCTTACAAAAATCTTGAATATGACAAGACAGCATCATCATTACCACCATCATCATCATCATCCCTTACTCTCTCTCTCTTTTTAACAGATAAGGTAAGTGGCTCAAAGGAAATTATGTGATTATATCCAGGTTTCGGGGTTAATACTGACTTGTGATAAAACAAAGATTAGGAGCCTGTTACCTCACGACTGTAATCCTAGCACTTTGGGAGGCTAAGGTGGGAGGATTGCACAAGTCCAGGAGTTTGAGACCAGCCTGGGAAATATGGCGAAACCTTATATCTACAAAAAATACAAAAAAATTAGCCAGGCATGGTTAAGTTGTGCGCCTGTAGTCCCGGCTACTTGGGAGACCGAAGTAAGGATTCCTTGAGCCTAGGAAGTTGAGGTTGCAAAGAGCCCTTACACCCTTTAACCTGCAAAGAGTTACCGTACCACTGCACTCCAGCCTGGGTGATAGAGCAAGACTCTGCCTCAAAAAAAATAAAAAAAGAAAAGAAAAAGAAGAAGCCTAGTATCTCTAACTGAACATTTCCCCCTTTCACACTGTGTTTCTAAAATTTAATGCTAGTCATTTGCTAATGAATGGTATTATTTACTAGGTATCATAGGCTTTTAGATATCTCTTTCAGTATACAGTTCCACAAAATTGGATATTTCTCTTCTCTCAATAATAGCTTCATAGTTGGTCAGTTATCTTAGCTGGGTAACTTAACTTACTTGACATTCCTAAATGCCAAAAAGATTGTTTCTTGAGTTAGTATTATCCCAAGATACAAATGCTTTCAATACAAGTCATCAAAAATAGATATAAGTTAAACATATGAAATTTCAGGGAAGTAACAGTTATAAATGTAAATGTGAACACAGACACTATAATGTATTGGTTGGTGGTCATGTATGGTTAATTTTATGACTACTTCAAAAAACTAAAAATTTGAGACTAAGCATTTGACATTCTTCTGTCATTTTTTAACCTAAGAATACAACATCCTATATATATTCCATCTTGTTCTATTATACTGTGTCTGTCTTACTTTCTTTTCCAACAAGATGATCATTTCAACTTCTGCAATTTAAGTCTTCCTCATGTATCTCAAGAAGTTATTTTTCTTTATTAAACTATCCGGGATTGGCTGAAATGTTAACGCTCTCTGAAGGCTCAAAGAAACTCCCTTCAATCTCTCCTGCTATTATAATTATAGGCTTATTTTCTTTTTTTTTTTCTTTTTTTTTGAGACGGAGTCTCGCTCTGTAGCCCAGGCTGGAGTGCAGTGGCCGGATCTCAGCTCACTGCAAGCTCCGCCTCCCGGGTTTACTCCATTCTCCTGCCTTAGCCTCCCGAGTAGCTGGGACTACAGGCGCCCGCCACTTCGCCCGGCTAGTTTTTTGTATTTTTTAGTAGAGACGGGGTTTCACCGTGTTAGCCAGGATGGTCTCGATCTCCTGACCTCGTGATCCACCCATCTCGGCCTCCCAAAGTGCTGGGATTACAGGCTTGAGCCACCGCGCCCGGCCATAGACTTATTTTCAAACAAACACATTTCTAGTACTGTACAATGACTGAGTTACTGCATTCCACTATCCAGTGCTCTAGAGGGGAAATGAGGTCTGCACCATCTTGCATGCTTACCTGTCGGCCATATGGTTGGAGGCCTAGGAAGGAATCACTGAGTAAAGCAGTTTTGATAGCAGGCACTGAAGTATTTGCATATTGTTTGATTCCATCCTGTAATTATATTAAATTAAATTATTCCCCAAAAAAGATAATGCTATGTTAATATAAACTTATGGTTAAGGAGTTGTAACATCATACAACACAATATTTCATAGTGAGTGCTGCACTTGAGGTTTCATCAAGTCAATATCACTAATGTGACAGAGTCTCCTGCTTTGATCTTTAATTTTATTTCATACTAATATGAAAATGCTTTAAAATAAATGAGAGAAATGATTAAGTTGAATGTAAAAATCATTCCCAAATTCTGGAATCTAAGAAAAACCACTATAAACATTTTCATGAACATCCATCCATATTTCTCACTAGGGAAAATGCGTGGATTCACAATTTTAATCTTTATATTTTATTATATAAATTTTATACAAATAGAATCTAACTATATTTGCTCTTTTTAAATCTGCCTTTTCATGTAGAATATGTTGTGAAAATGTGAAAATATAGAACTGGAATGTACGCTGGGCCTTTGTATTATTTATCACTGCTTACCTGCTGTAGAACAGTGTCTGCCACATAGTATGCACTCAAATAATTTGCTGAATGATGAAATTAATAAATTACATCACCATTTTCAGTGGATGAATGATCTTATGCACTAAAAGGTTTGCTGAATGATAAAATGAATAAATGTTATACTCACTTTCCACAGATAATATTCTAGGAAAAGGATGTACCATGGATAATTTAATTAGCAACACTTATTAGAAATTTAGGTCGTTTTCTTACTCAGAAACAGAAAGTCAAAAACCACATGTTCTCCCTTGTAAGTGGGAGCTAAATGATGGGTGCACACAGACATACAGAGTAGAGTAACAGACACTGGTGACTCCAAAAGTTGGGAGGGTGGGAGGCAAATGAAGGGTGAAATACAACCTGTTGGGTACAACATACACTATTTGGTTGATGAGTATACTTCAAAGCCTAGACTTTACCACACACAACATACCCATGTAACACAACTGCACTTGTACTCCTAAATCTATACAAATAAAAAATTAAATTTCTTTAAAAAAAGAAAAAAATAACTTACCCAAACTTAAGAGAAAAACACATTTGAAGTAATTATAACAAAAAAGAACCATGTATAATTGCATTTCAATTAATACAAATCTTTAAGAAAAACAAGCCAACAGATGAGTAAAGAAGAGATACCACAGAAACTTCCCCAAAGAGGAAATGCTACTGCTTAACAAAAATGGACAATTTTTTCAATGTCCCTACTAATCAAAGCTATGAAAATAAGAAAAACATTTCATGCCTTTCAAATTGGTCTTTAAAAATAATATGAGAGTTTCAATGTATGAATTTTGAGGAACACAAACATGTAGTCCATACCAACTACTTTTCATTTCTAGAACTTCATTATCCAAAACAGAAGCTCTGTACCCATTAAATAATAATTCCTCATTGCCTTCTATCCCTAGACCCTGACACCTGTATTCTACTTTCTGTTTCTATGAATTTGACTATTCTAGGTACCTCATCTGGCAAGATGACTGAATAGGAAGAGCTCAGGTCTGCAGCTCCCAGCGAGACCAACACAGAAGGAGGGTGATTTCTGCATTTCCTCCTGAGGTACTGGTTCATCTCATTGGGACTGGTTAGACGGTACAGCCCATGGAGTGTTAGCAGAAGCAGGGTGGGGTGTTGCCTCACCCGGGAAGTGCAAGGGGTTGGGGAACCCCCTGGCCAAGGGAAGCCATGAGGGACTGTGCCATAAGGAACGATGCACTCCAGCCCAGAAACTATGCTTTTCCCATGGTCTTTGCAACCCGCAGGCCAGGAGATTCCCTTGGATGCCTATGCCACCAGGGCCCTGGGTTTCAAGCACAAAAGTAGGCAGCCATTTGGGCAGACACCGAGCTAGCTCCAGTTTTTTGTTTTTTGTTTTTTATCCCAGTGGAGCCTGGAACCCTAGTGAGACAGTCATTCACTCCCCTGGAAAGGGGGCTGAAGCCAGGGACCCAAGTGGTCTCACTCAGTGGGTCCCATCCCCAAGGACCCCAGCAAGCCAAGATCCTCTGGCTTGAAATTCTCGCTGCCAGCACAGCAGTGTGAAGTCAACCTGGGACCTAATGGAGCTGAAAAACACAGTGCAAGAACTTCGTGAAGCATACACAAATATCAATAGCCAGACTGATCAAGCAGAAGAATGGATTGAAGATCAATTGAATGAAAACTCGTGAAGACAAGATTAGAGAAAAAGAATGAAAAGGAACAAACAAAGCCTCCAAGAAATATGGAACTATGTGAAAAGACCAAATCTACATTTGATTGGTGTACCTGAAAGTGACGGGGAGAATGGAACCAAGTTGGAAAAAACATTTCAGGATATTATCCAGGAGAATATCCCCAACCTAGCAAGACAGGCCAACATTCAAATTCAGAAATACAGAAAAAGCCACTAAGATACTCCTTGAGAAGAGCAACCCCAAGATACACAATCATCAGATTCTCCAAGGTTGAAATGAAGGAAAAAGTGTTAGGGGCAGCCAGAGACAAAGGTCAGATTACCTAAACAGGGAAGCCCATCAGACTAACAGTGGATCTCCTGGAAGAAACCCTGCAGGGTAAGCCAGGAGAGCGTGGGGGCCAATATTCAACATCCTTAAAGAAAAGAATTTTCAACTCAGAATTTCATATCCAGCCAAACTAAGCTTCATAAGTGAAGGCGAAATAATTCTTTACAGACAAACAAATGCTGAGGGATTGTGTGACCACCAGGCTTGCCTTACAAGAGCTCCTGAAGGAAGCACTAAATATAGAAAGGAAAAACTGGTAACAGTCACTGCAAGAACATACCAAAATACAAAGACCAATGACACTATGAAGAAACTGCATCAAGTAATGTGAAAAATAATCAGCTAGCATCATGATGACAGGATCAAATTCACACATAACAATATTAACCTTATGTAAATAGGCTAAATGCCCCAATTAAAAGACACAAACTGGAAAATTGGATAAAGAGTCAAGACCCATCAGTGCGCTGTATCCAGGTGACCCATCTCATGTGCATAGGCTCAAAATAAAGGAATGGAGGCATATTTACCAAGAAAATGGAAAGTAAAAAAAAGCAGGGGTAGAAATCCTAGTCTCTGATAAAACAGACTTTAAACCAACAAAGATCAAAAAAGACAAAGAAGGGCATTACATAATGGTAAAAGGATCAGTGCAACAAGAAGAGCTAACTATCCTAAATATCCTAAATATATGTGCACCCAATACAGGAGATTCATAAAGCAAGTTCTTAGAGACCTACAAAGAGACTTAGACTCCCACACAATAATAATGGGAGACTTTAATACTCACCTGTCAATATTAGATAGATCAATGAGATAGAAAATTAACAAGGATATTCAGGATTGAACTCAGCTCTGGACCAAGTGGACCTAATAGACATCTACAGAACTCTCCACCCAAATTAACAGAATATACATTCTTCTCAGCATCACGTAACACTTATTCTAAAATCAACAACATGATTGGAAGTAAAATACTCCTCAGCAAATGCAAAATAACAGAAATCATAACAAACAGTCTCTCAGACCACAGTGCAATCAAATTAGAACTCAGGATTAAGAAACTCACTTAAAACTACACAACTACATGGAAACTGAACAACCAGCTCCTGAATGACTATTGGGTAAATAACAAAATTAAGGCAGAAATAAATAAGTTCTTTGAAACCAATTAGAACAAAGACACAATGTACCAGAATCTCGGGGACACAGCTAAAACAGTGTTAAGAGGGAAATTTATAGCACTAAATTCCCACATCAGAAAATGGGAAAGATCTAAAATCAACACCCTAACATCACAATTAAAAGAACTAGAGAAGAAAGAACAAACAAATTGAAAAGCTAGCAGAAAATAAGAAATAACAAAGATCAGAGCAAAACTGAAGGAGATACAGACACCAAAAACCCTTAAAAAAAATCACTGAATCCAGGAGTTGGTTATTTGAAAAGATTAACAAAATAGACCACTACCCAGACTAATAAAGAAGAAAAGACAGAAGAATCAAATAGACACAATAAAAAAATGATAAAGGGGATATCACCACAGATCCCACAGAAAAACAAACTACCATCAGAGAATACTGTAAATACCTCTATGCAAATAAACTAGAAAATCTAGAAGAAATGGATATATTCATGGACATATACACCCTCCCAAGACTAAACCAGGAAGAAGTTGAATCCCAATAACAAGTTCTGAAATTGAGGCGTAATTAGGCACCTACCAACTAAAAAAAGCCTAGGACCAGATGGATTCACAGCCAAATTCTACCAGAGGTACAAAGAGGTGCTGGTACCATTCCTTCTGAAACTATTCCAAGGAGTAGAAAAAGAGGGACCCTCCCTAACTCATTTTATGAGGCCAGCATCATCCTGATACCAAAACCTGGCAGATACACAACAAAAAAGAAAATTTTAGGCCAATATCCCTGATGAACATCAATGCAAAAATCCTCAATAAAACATTTGCAAGCTGAATCCAGCAGTACATCAAAAAGCTTATCCACCACAATCAAGTTGGCTTCATCCCTGGGATGCAAGGCTGGTTCAATATATGCAAATCAATAAACGTAATCCATCACATAAACAGAACCAATGACAAAAACCACATTATTATCTCAATAGATGCAGAAAAGGCCTTTGATAAAATTCAACACCCCTTCATGCTAAAAACACTCAATAAACTAGGTATTGATGGAACATATCTCAAAATAATATGGTCAATTTATGAAAAACCCATAGCCAATATCATACTGAATGGGCAAAAGCTGAAAGGATTCCCTTTGAAAACCGGCACAAGACAAGGATGCCGTCTTTCACCATTCCTATTCAACATAGTACTGGAAGTTCTGGTCAGGGCAATCAGGTAAGAGAAAGAAATAAAGGGTATTCAAATAGGAAGAGAGGAAGTCAAATTGTCTCTGTTTGCAGATGACACGATTGTATATTTAGAAAACATCATCGTCTCAGCCCAAAAATTCCTTAAGCTGATAAGCAACTTCAGCAAAGTCTCAGAATACAAAATCAATGTGCAAAACCTCACAAGCATTCCTATACAACAATAATAGAGAGCCAAATCATGAGTGAACTCCCATTCACAATTGCTACAAAGAAAATAAAATACTTAGGAATCCAACTTACAAGGGATCTGAAGAACCTCTTTAAGGAGAACTACAAACCAATGCTGAAGGAAATAAGAGAGGACACAAACGAATGGAAAAACATTCCATGCTTATGAATAGGAAGAACCAATATTGTGGGATAGGAAGAATCAATATCATGAAAATGGCCATACTGTCCAAAGTAATTTATAGATTCAACGCTATTCCCATCAAGCTACCGTTGACTTTCTTCACAGAGCTAGAAAAAACTACTTTAAAGTTCATATGGGACCAAAAGAGAGCCCATAGAGCCAAGACAATCCTAAGCAAAAAGAACAAAGATGGAAGCATCACATTACCTGACTTCAAACTATACTACATGACTACAGTAACAAAAACAGCATGGTACTCGTACAAAAACAGATATATAGACCAATGGAACAAAACAGAGGCCTCAGAAATAACACCACACATCTATAAACATCTAATCTTCGACAAACCTGATAAAAACAAGCAATAGGGAAAGGATTCCCTATTTAATAAATAGTGTTGGGAAAACTGGTTAGCCATGTGCAGAAAACTGAAACTGGACCCCTTTCTTAAACCTTATACAAAAATTAACTCAAGATGGATTAAAGAGTTAAACATAAAACCTAAAACCATTAAAAACCCTAGAAGAAAACCTAGGCAATACCACTCAGTACATAGGCATGGGCAAAGACTTCATGACTAAAATACCAAAAGCAACTGCAATAAAAGCCAAAATAGACAAGTGGGATCTAATTAAACTAAAGAGCTTCTGCACAGCAAAAGAAACTATCATCAGAGGCAACAGGCAACCTACAGATTGGGAGAAAATTTATGCAATCTATCCATCTGACAGAGGTCTAATATCCAGAATCTACAAGGAACTTAAACAAATTTACAGGGAAAAAACAAACAATCCCATCAAAAAGTGGGCAAAGGATATGAACAGACACTTCTCAAAATAAGACATTTACGTGGCCAACAAACATATGAAAAATAGTTAATCATTACTGGTCATTAGAGAAATAAAAATCAAAACCACAATGAGATACCATCTCACACCAGTTAGAATGGCGATCATTAAAAAGTCAGGAAATAGGCCAGGCATGGTGGCTCACACCTGTAATCCCAGCACTTTGGGAGGCCAAAGACGGTGGATCACGAGGTCAGGAGATCGAGACCATCCTGGCTAATACGGTGAAACCCTGTCTCTACTAAAAATACAAATTAGACGGGTGTGGTGGCAGGCGCCTGTAGTCCCAGCTACTCAGGAGGCTGAGGCAGGAGAATGGTGTGAACTTGGGAGGTGGAG
>NW_012113253.1:8100234-8120406 GCF_000951035.1 Colobus angolensis palliatus | reverse complement strand
ATAAAGACACATGCACATGTATGTTTATTGCAGCACTATTCACAATAGCAAAGACTTGGAACCAACCCAAATGCCCATCAATGATAGACTGGATTAAGAAAATGTGGCACATATACACCATGGAATACTATGCAGCCATAAAAAAGGATGAATTCATGTCCTTTGTAGGGACATGGAAGAAGCTGGGAACCATCATTCTCAGCAAACTAATACAGGAACAGAAAACCAAACACCACATGTTCTCACTCATAAGTGGGAGTCGAACAATGAGAACACATGGACACAGGGAGGGCAACATCACACACCAGGGCCTGTCGGGGTGGGGGCAAGGGGAGAGAGAGCATTAGGACAAATACCTAATGCATATGGGGCTTAAAACCTAGATGACATGGCCAGGCATGGTGGCTCATGCCTTAATCCCAGCACTTTGGGAGACTGAGGCAGGCGAATCACTAGGTCAGGAGTTCGAGACCAGCCTGGCCAACATGGTGAAACTCTGTTTCTACTAAAAATCGAAAAAATTAGCTGGGCATACTGGCGGGCGCCTGTAATCCCAGCTACTTGGGAGGCTGAGGCAGAAGAATCGCTTGAACCTGGGAGGCAGAAGTTGCAGTGAGCCGAGATCACACCACTGCACTCCAGCCCAGGCAACAGAGTGAGACTCCGTCTCAAAAAAAAACAAAAACAAAAACAAAAAACACCAAAAACCCAGATGATGGGTTGATGGGTGCAGTGAACTACCATGGCACATATATACCTATGTAACAAACCGGCACATTATGTACATGTATCCCAGAAATTAAAGTATAATAAAAAAATGCATATTAACAAAAGTGTAGCAAAATGGGTATTTTCTGCCAATTTAGATTGCAGATCATTTTAAATTGGCATACACTTTTTAATAGAATAATTTGTATCTTGTCTGATCTTTGAAGCTAAGCAGAATGGAATCTGGTTACTACTCACATGAGAGAGTAATTTGTAAATGTATTGAATGCCTTAAAATGGTTATACCCTTTCAGCAGTAATTACACATTGAAATGTATAGTTTCATGAAGTAACCCAAAACTCTGGTGGTGGGCTGGGGTTGGGGAGGAGTGATTTTACCCAACAAGATCAATATTACAACAGCATAAGCAACAGTGAGATAGAAATGTTTAGATTTAAACATTTGGTTAAATAACCCATGGCCATAACCCTTCCATGGAACATTATCTAGTCATAAAATGCTATGTTTACAAAGAATGTTTAATGTAGAAAATGGTTATGATACAACAGTAATGAGAAAAAAAAAGATTAAAACTGTGTATAACGAATGGATATAAGGCCGGGTGCAGTTGCTCATGTCTGTAATCCCAATACTTTGCAAGGCTGAGGTGGGTGGGTCACTTGAGGTCAGGAGTTTGAGACCAGCCTGGCTAACATGGCGAAACCCCATCTCTACTAAAAATACGAAAATTAGCCAGGTGTGGCGCTGGGTGCATGTAATCTCAGCTACTTGGGAGTCTGAGGCAGGAGAATTGCTTGAACCTGAGAGGCAGAGGTTGCAGTGAGCTGAGATCATGCCACTGCACTCCAGCTTGGATGACAGAGCAAGACTCTGTCTAAAAAAAAAAAAAAAAAAAATGGATATAATTATGTAAAACAAAAATAAAACCCTATGCATTAAAAAAAAGTCCCAAAGGCCTGGTGCAGTGGTTCACGCCTGTAATTCCAGCACTTTGGGAGGCCAAGGTGGGCAGATTACTTGAGGTCAAGAGTTTGAGACCAGCCTGGCTAACATGGTGAAACCCCGCCTCTACTAAAAATACAAAAATTAGCCGGGCGTGGTGGCATGCACCTGTAATCCCAGCTACTCAGGAGGCTGAGGCAGGAGAATCGCTTGATCACGGGAGGTGGAAGTTGCAGTGAGCCGAGATTATGCCACGGCACTGGGTGATAGAGTGAGACTCCTTCTCAAAAAAAAAAAAAAAAAAAGCCCCAAAGGAAAGACATTAAAATGTAGTCACTATGCATAGATGGTATTAATAAAATAATAATATATTGGCATTAGATTAGAAACTTGTAATATTAAGATTATTCTATATTGTTGAACCAGCATCTGATAAATCTGTTTGCAGTGGTGACAGAATTTTTAAAGTACCTATTTTTTCTTATTACTAATAACCCTTAATTAACCTGGTGATGTTATCAACAACACAGTTCACTCTTGTTTTAATAATGGAAATCCTGTATTTTATTTCTCAATTTCCTGTGTAGCTGGCTAGGGTTATATTATATTCTGTAAAGGACAAGATATTTTGCCAGTGTGGCACAACAAATTTGATGAGTTTGCGTCCTTTGTAGGGACATGGATGCAGCTGGAAACCATCATTCTTAGCAAACTATCACAAGAACAGAAAACCAAACACCGCATGTTCTCACTCATAGGTGGGAACTGAACAATGAGATCACTTGGACTCGGGAAGGGGAACATCACACACCGGGGCCTATCATGGGGAGGGGGGAGGGGGGAGGGATTGCACTGGGAGTTATACCTGATATAAATGATGAATTGATGGGTGCTGACGAGTTGATGGGTGCAGCACACCAACATGGCACAAGTATACATATGTAACAAACCTGCACGTTATGCACATGTACCCTAGAACTTAAAGTATAATAAAAAATAAAAAAATAAAAAATAATAATAAAAAAAAAGAGTTGGCAACCAGCCTGCCCAACATGGTGAAACCCTGTCTACTAAAAATACAAAATTTAGCCTGGCTTGGTGGCGTGTGCCTGTAGTTCCAGCTACTAAGGAAGCCGAAGCATAAGAATCACTTGAACCTGGGAAGCAGAGGTTGCAATGAGCTGAGATTGCACCACTGCACTCCAGCCTGGGTGACACAGTGAGACTCCATTGCAAGAAATAAAATAAAATAAAAAGAATGAACATACTTTTTATGGCAGACTGAGCAGATTAATACAATATGATACCATTTATGTAAGTTAAAATACATAAAAAATAGCATTCTGTATTGTTTATGAATGCATCCATACGCATGAAACACTGTTTTTAAAAAGAGCTGGACAAATATATCCCAAACTTAATGATTGCTCCTAGGTATAGGGAGGGTTATAGAACTCAGGGCTGAGGTTACTAGATCTTACTCTATTTGCAATGTTTTATTTCTAATGGGAAAAATAAAAATAAGGCAAAATGTTAAAAGCGTTTATTTTGGCCTACACAAATAAATGTGAGTGTTCATTATATTACTTTTGTGTCTTTTGGTGTCTTTTACATTTATTTTTAAAAACAAAATAGGCATAAGCTTATAAATAAGATGAAACATGTTATTTGGGAGCAATTATCCCTTCTTAATTAAAACGGATAAATATAAAAAAAGAAAGAGAACAATGAATGAATGAATGAATGGAGAGATAGACAGTAGACAAAGAGGGAGGCTGGCCAATTTGTGACTCATTTACACATTTCACAATGTATCATTCTGTAATTTTTTTTTTTTTTTTTAGACAGCATCTCCCTCTGTCACCCAGGCTGGAGTGCAGGGGCATAATCTTGGCTCATTGCAACCTCTGCCTCCCGAGTACAAGCAATTCTCCTGCCTCAGCCTTCCAAGTAGCTGGGACTGCAGGCGCACGCTGCCACACCCAGCTAATTTTTTTTTTTTTGTATTTTAGTAGAGATGGGGTTTCACTGTGTTGCCCAGGCTGGTTGCGAACTTCTGAGCTCAGGTAATCTGCCCGCCTTGGCCTCCCAAAGTGCTGGGATTACAAGCGTGAGGCACCGTGCCCAGCCTATTCTGTAATTTTAATATTGAAAATGTTGCCCCTGCCAGTACATAATATTTGTTCATTCATTTCCTGATTTGTTCAATAAACAATTATTAATAATTAAGCATGTGCTGGACACTAGTGTAAGGGCTTATAAAACATGGATGAATAAGGCAGATACTATCATTGAGGATCTTAGTCCAATGAAGGTGACAGACGTAAAAACTTAATCACAGGACTATATAAAGCATGTTCTACAAGCGGGAGGAACTTTATTGCAGCGGATGCAAGTTGCTTGTGTTGCCACAGAAAGTCAAGGAAGCCTTCACTTAGAAGAGATGACACTTGAAATGAATTTAGAGGAATTCCAAAAGTCTGAAGCTTCTGACTGAAGGTTTAAAATCCACTAATATCTGTATTCCATAACTTCTTTCTATATATCCCCAGACAAAATTATTCTATAATTTACACACATACCTTTTAAAAATCTGATAAAACCCAAAATGAGTCTTGTCTCACCTTTCCAGATTTTTCGTCTTCTAGGACTGCCAATTTTTTTTTCTGCTTATTATATTCTTGTCTTCTTTCTAAAACACTCATAATATTTTCATCTGTTAAATTCTTCCTAAACTCACAGAACTGAGGCCAGAATTTAAACAGGACCCCAAAAATTGTCATCTGTATAAAAAAAGTCTCAGATTACAATTTTATACAAATGTACCAATTTAAGCTATTCACCATAATAACAGATGAACTATTCTATCTTTAATATATACCATGCTTGCTCCAACTTATTGTCTCCAGACATCTTGGTATAGTTTTGCTCAGCACATGCTTATTATCAATGGTTTTTATTACCAATGAGAAGTCTTTCTTTAAAAAAAAAACTATACACTAAATACACTTAAAAGTCACTTTATTCTTTATGTTTCCCTAACCAATTGATTGTATTAACAAAGAATCCATTAGGTCTTTTAAAATAAGAAATTTATGTTTTCTTTTAAAACATATACTAGTTGATCTGCCATACACTCTGCTGTTTTATGCAAGTATTCCAAATATCCAGTTCATCAAGGAAACTACCCCCTCCCTCTTTTCTTTCTTTTAGAGAAAGGAAATACCATTTTGCCTCTGGAAAAGCTCTTAAACAAAGCTGCAGATCTAAGAATAAATCTTGAGTAACTTTTAAATGATATAATCTCTTACTTTTATGTGAGAGCAAGAAAAGTAACATTTAAAAAGCAGAACAGTATCCTGGACAAATGCTTTCTATAAGGACACTTTAAGTGATTAATTGTGATATTTATAGAGATAAGAATAGTTGCTCTAATTCTCATGCCAAGTTTTTCCATTAGTTCCAGAGGTATACATTACTTCAAGAAGGTAGGACTTGCCACATAAGATCAAGTTCAACATCTTATTGCTAGGAATGGCCTTTACCTAATGCCCTGGAAAAAAATGAACCATCCCATTAGGCTCCAAGCCAACTCATAGGGGAAAAGAGGAATCTTTAAAAAGTAAATGCTGCAGTGATCAAGAGACCTGAAATGGCATATTTCATTACTCCTGTTTTCCATACATGAATGTTATTAGTAATACTAAAATTATTCGCTCCTTTTAAAATACAGTTTTGTTATTGAATTCTGTAGCCTCTTGGGAGTGTAAATGTAAAATCTAGAGATACTTTATTTGATGAAACGCAGGTTTTTAAGACACTTTCATTTACATTTACCTGCCATACACTTAATTAAGTAATCCCCTGTTCCAATGTTAAGGGATCATGGCAGTTTTTATTATGAACTGAAGCTTAAATACTCCTCCTCCTCTATTAGTCGTACTTCTCAGTTATCTTTCTAAAACCTGAGTCACTCCCAGTTCTTGAATATAGATATTTCCATTTTGAAGGCTTTCTAGTAAAAGTCACCCAATTAGGACATAAAACCACTCTATTGTTAAAAGTTGCAATTGAGATTGTAGGTTAATATATATTGTTAATTAAAATTACCCTGTACCTTTGTAATCTTAAAAGATAACCAAATTGTGGATAAGAAAATGTTTTAATAAACATAGAGCTACTTTACTCACTGCCAGTAAATAAATAATGGCTTTAGTATGAGCAAAAGGGGCCAGCGAAAATTTGACTGGGTGATGCAAACTTTCAGGTTATTGATAGTGGGAGTGAGGGATAGACAGAGGCTACACTGATACCAATGCTAAAACTGTCAGCAGTTTTAAATTTACTATTCAGCCCTTCTGCTCAACTTTGCTCTCATTTCCAGTTTGATCTTACTCCTTTCTGTCATGATATATTTCTTCTCACATCATTCATTTATGTGTCCAAAAAATGTCTCCTCTATGCCTGGCATTTGAACTGCAAAGATAAATAAGAACCATTCCCTGCCCTCAAAGAGGTTACAATATAATGAGAAAGTCTACATGAGAATAATCACTTTCAATTTGGTGTGATAAGTGTTGCGACAGGAGTGAAAACAAGGAAGAAAAGATGATACTGCAAAAAACTCAGAAGAGAAAGCAGTAAGGGCCACTTATGAAACTATAATTATTTCAATTAGACTAGGGCAGAGATGGCAGGGAGTGGTAAAAGATGTAGCTAGAGAGATATCTAGGAGTATGGACTTCATTCTGAGGGCAGTGGGAAGTATCTGAAATATTTTTTAAATTATTATTTGTAGAGATAGGATCTCACTATATTGCCCAGGCTGGTCTTGAACTCCGGGCCTCAAGCAATCCTCCTGCCTTGGCTTCCCAAAGTGCTGGGATTACTTACAGGTGTGAGCCAGTGTGCTTGACCGGAATTGAAATATTTTAAGCAGAGAAGTGACATGATCAGATACACATTAAAAAAGGATTGCTCTGTCTACCCTTAGTTGGATGGTTTGGTGAGAACCCAGAGGCAGGGAGTTTCTGTAATACATTATGAGTCATGTTGCAGATCTAAAATGAGGTAGGTGAGTGGAGGTGTGGACAGAATGACAGATAACGAGGAGACAACTAGGAAAGTTTTAGGAATGGATTAGATATGGAGGTAAGGAAATGGAGAGGGAAGACATGGAGATGGCCAATCAGATCTGTGGCTTGTATCCTGGGGTAGACGGCAATGCCATTCTCTAAACTTCCTTGGGAAAAGAGGAATAACAACAGATTCAGTGGGATGAGGCCCCTAAATAAAGATTATTTATTTTCAGATGCTCTAACATCCATATTTAAGATATATCTAGTAGGACTCCCTTTTAGAAAATCAGGTAGAAGTCATAGGCTAGAGGACTCCAATATAATTCTTTGGTTACAATCCTTGAAGAGTATATCAGAACTGACCGGTATTGGCAGCTCCAGACATTTACCGTCAGACTCAAGGCCTTTGACGTCAATGGATAAGTCCTGGCCTAGTTACTAGGAAACCCAGGCTAGGCTAAGCTATCTCTAAGATCTTTTCATTAACAGATGTTACCATTCTGACACCATGTTTTCAACATTTCTCTATAGCACGTCCTCAATCATTCCTCTATATTTCTGCCTATTTTAATGCATAATTTGGATTGTGAGTCCACTTTTGGTTCCTCGGAGGACTTAGAACACAGCTGGCTCACAAATGAATGTAAGAATAATCGCCTTTTACCATGCTCAAGGGCAATAATACCCTAACTCTCTGTTTCATATCACTTCATTCATGACATGGCCTTCCCTATTACCCCTATTATAATTTATTTTTCTTAATCATTTTTTAGGAACAGCATCACTAAAAGGCTTTTTAAAATGCAAATAAATTATGTTCACCAAGTCACTGTTTTCTATTATTTATCTTAAAAAGAAGTAACTTGAGCAGGTTAACAGGCACAATTTTCCTTTCATGAGTTTGTATACTTTATGTTGGTAGAGTACTTAAATCTCCTCTCACTTATTTTACGAGCTTTGTGAATATTCTAATCTTTAAAAATACACAAATCTTGGGACACACCTATTTTACACATTTTTGTGGTAGCAGATATTTTAAAAGGAAATATGAATGTTGGAAAAGAAAGGAGGAATTAGCTGGAATTTAACAAGTTAAAAACAAAAATGGTAACCATGGAAAGCCAAAAGGTAATATTTAATTTTATTTACTGTAAATGATCATGAAAAAAATTGCATTTAAGTTACTAGCTTTTTATATTTCAGTCACATATGCAAAGATTATTTAAATTAAATAGAATAAGTCCCAGTATCGGGAGGACTGGAACCTTGTCAAATATGAATAATGTACAAGCTTTAAAAGGATATTTATCTTTTT
Organism: Colobus angolensis palliatus; assembly: GCF_000951035.1. Lineage (NCBI taxonomy): Eukaryota > Metazoa > Chordata > Mammalia > Primates > Cercopithecidae > Colobus > Colobus angolensis. The sequence goes on along the minus strand of NW_012113253.1, from coordinate 8,112,341 downwards.
AATTTTTATTTATCTTTTTTTTTTTTTTTTTTAAGAGACGGGGTTTTGCTATGTTGCCCAGGCTGGCAACTCCTGAGCTCAAACAATTTGCCTGCCTCAGCCTCCCAAAGTGCTGGGATTACAGGCATGAGCCACCACGCCTGGCCCAAAAGGTTATCTATCTTTAAAAGGATTGTCAATCTATTTTAAAATATGCTTAGCCACATGCCCTGATCTCTTACCTGTGCCTCTCTAAATACATATGGTCCTAACTCCTTCTGGTGTTCAATAATCTTTTGGGCTTGCTCTACTGGAATGTCAATTTGTAAAGCTGGTGGAATACTGGAATTAATAAAGCAGTTGATAATAGTCGTAATCTTCTTCTGAATGACAGACTCATCACAATGAGAATGGCACAAGTCCTGAACAGAAGAAGGAAAGATAGAATGGTATATAATTAATGAACTACTAGAACACTTAATAGAACTGTATCAATATGTGTTTCAATTAATATATACATTTCAACTTTAGGTCAAGAAGGCAGTGATATATTTCAAGGCTGTCTTTAAAAAATTATAGATTTTCTTTCTCTTGGATTTGAGGAACCTAAGACTTTGATACATGTACATGACATAAATACAGATTTCATATAATCCTGATCACTTGTTCCTCTAGGCAAAGGAATGACATTAGTATCTACTTTGACTCATTTAACAACCGTATAATGAGGGCCTGTTATATACCAGACACTGAGCTGAGCCCCTACCCTTTTAAGGTTCAATCTCCACTGGAGAAGTGTGAGAACACATTACTCCAATTCTGGATAGTTAATACATGTTATGATAGAGGTATACATAGTATCCTAGGAGAACACTGAGAATAGGCACCTAACTCTGCCTACAGGTGGATATAAAAGCTTTCCTGTCCAGTCCTGCTTCTACACCAAGGTGATTTAGGCTCAAAAAGGGTAGTGGGCATGCTGGTTGTCAACAGGTGTGCCATTCTATGTCTTTTATTAGCCATGCTGTGTAGTTACCCTATCGCATTATTCTCTTTATAGATAACCTAAAAGTAATGATCATACATTAAAATGTGCCATTTAAAAAATTGTCAACATTTATTTTAGACACAGGAGGTACATGTGCAAGTTAGTTACATGGGAATATTGCATGATGCTGAGGTTTGGGGTACTGATCCTGTCACTTAGGTAGTGAACGTAGTACCCAACAGGTAGGTTTTCAACCCACCCTCCCCTCACTACCCCTTCTAGTAGTCAGTGGTGTCTATTATTCCCATATTTATGTCCATGTGTGCCCAATGTTTAGCTCACACTTATAAGTGAGAACATGTGGTTTTTGGTTTTCTTTTTCTGCATTAATTCTCTTAGGATAATGGCCTCCAGCTCCACCCACACTGCTGCAAAGGATATGATTTCATTTTTTATGACTACGTAGTATTCCATGGTGTATATGTACCACATGTTCTTTATCCAGTCTACTACTGATGGGCACCTGGGTTGATTGCATGTCTTTGCTACTGTGAATAGTGCAGTGATGAACATATATGTACATTTATCTTTTTGGCAGAATTATTTATTCTCCTTGGGGTATACATACAGTAATGGGATGGCTGAGTCAAATGGTAGCTGTGTTTCAATTTCTTTGAGAAATCTCCAGACTGCTTTTCACATGGCTGGACTAATTTACATTCCCACCAATAGTGTGTAAGTGCCCCCTTTTCTCTGCAGCCTCACCAAGCAGCTGTTGTTTTCTGTTTAATAATAGCCATTCTGATTGGTGTGAGATGGTATCTCTCTGTGGTTTTGATTTGCATTTCTCTGATGATTAGTGATGCTGAGCATTTCTTCATATGTTTCTTGATTGGTCATTTATACACCTTTTGAGAAGTATCTGTTCATGTCCTTTGCCCAAAATGAGCTAGTTTTAAAGTCACAGGTATAGGACTATCATTTTTTTTTAATAAAGAGGTAATTTCTCTTGAATTATGGCACTTCTCTGTCAAAGACATTGTTTTCCAAATCATCAGAAAGCAAACAACTTGGAAACTTCTCACTTTAGGCCCAGAAATGAACCAACATTTATTAAGTACCCAGTATATGCTGGGCTATAGCTCTCCTATGGATATTATGAAAGAAATAAAAATTCTGATGTCTTTCATGTAAAACTTTATATATAATTTGGTGTAAGTGTGAAAAAAACTATATAATGTTACATTGTGACAATTAGCACTTCATACTCAATTTAGCATCACCTTACAATAAAGCCTATTTAGGTCAGGTGTAGTGGCTTATGCCTGTAATCCCAACAATTTGGGAGGCCGAGGCGAGCAGATGGCTTGAGCCCAGGAGTTGCAGACCATCCTGGGCAACATGGTGAAACTCTATCTCTATAAAAATATACAAAATATTAGCTGGGTGTGGTGGTGCATGCCTGTAGTCCCAGCTACTGGGGAGGCTGAGGTGGGAGGATTACCTGAGCCCAGGGAGGTCGACACTGCAGTGGGCCATGATCACACCACTGCACTCCAGCCTGGGCAACAGAGTAAGACGGTGTCTCAAAAAAAAAAGAAAAAAAAAGAAAAAGCCTATTTTATGTTATTCAATTAGCCTTCTAACTATGGAATATAAGGCTCGTGAAATAAAACAAATTTGTGAAGCTACATAATTATAATTTTGAGCAAAAAGACAGCATTTGGACATAATTATAACTGATTTTTTTTTTCTAATTGTTCTGCCCTGTTGTGCCATTAGCTTAGTTAACTCTCACCTATTATTAAGGTCTCAGTTTAAGCATACTTTCCTCTAGTAAGCTTTCTGTGACTCTCAGTCCAGGAGAGACGTCCATCTCAGGTACTCCCATAGCATACTGTGCTTCTTCCCTTGTTGCACTAATCACACTCTTGTAATTGTCTTGTCTACCACTCATTTGTCCTTCCTCTGACATTGTAAGCTCTAACAGGGTAGACTGTTTTGATCACAGTTGTATCCTCAGGATTTGGCCTGGCCCTTGGTAGGTGCTTAATAAATATTTGTTGGATAAATAAATCCTTCCAGTCTTTTCTTTATAGACACAAACACACACATACGCACACACTTTAGATTAAACCATACTGATTTTTAGTAGCTAGTTTTTAAAAAAGATCAATGAGCAGAACATCTTTTCCCATCATTGATTATTCTCCTAGAACATTTTTAATGGGTAGAGAATGTTCTACTATATAGATACATCATAATTCAGTAACCAATGTCCTTGTTATACAACTGGTTCTTTCCAACTTTTCACAGTCCAGAGAAATGTTTGACTAAGATTGCTCCAGCCATCTCTTTGTATATTACCACAGTCAATACTGAGAAGCAGCACAGCTTAGTGGTTAAGGGCATGGGCTTTAGCAATGGAATGACCTGATTCAAAGTCTAGCTCTACCAGTTAATTAGCTGTGTGATGTCGGGAATTTCTTAGCCTTTCTGTGCATTAGTTTCATCTGTGAAGTGATGAGAATGACATCCTTGACCTCATGGGATTCTTGTGAAGAATAAATTCATTATTACATGAAAAGCATTAAGACAGTATCTGGCACATAGTAAACACTTAATAAGAGTAAGCCTTATAAGAGTTAGCTTGGTTAGACTTTATCAAGTGGAATAAACGCCTTCCAGCTGGCAAAATCCCTCACAGCCCAATGCAAGTATCATCACTCTTGCTGAGACTTCACTGACCTATTGTCCCCCCACCCCATCATTCTCTCCTCTGTGCTAAAACTATACCTAGTCAGAACAAGGATAAGAGTCAACATTATTTCCTAATATTTGTTCTCATGGATGTTTTCCTGCCTGAAAGAGGGCAGTGTGTTGTATTCACCTTTTTATGCCTACAATCTAGCATAATGCCTGGCACATTCGATACTTAGTAAATGTTTGTTATATAAACAAATTTACTCCGATAGCTTGCTTTTTAATAGCTACTTAGTATTGTAAGTCTCTCATGCTATATTGTAGAAAAGACATTAAAATGGAGACCAAAATTTAAATGGAGGCCTTAAAGGAGAAAGTCATAAAACTAAGGGTTCACTGTGTATAAGTCTATAGTTGGTTTTTTAAAATAACTATTTTACAAAGTTTATCTCATTACCTCTTGTCCTAGCGGGGTTAGGCTTGTTCATATTTACATTAGGTTAAAGATAGTTCTGCCCACCCATAAGAAAAAATTACCTATTGAGGAAAACACACTCTACCTCCTTTCTAATTCCCAAAAAAGTTATTTTAATATTGCTCATGTGAAAGACTGTGAAAAAGCTTCTCTCAAAAAATTTTTTTACCAGCCTGGGCATCACAGGGAGACCCCATCTCTACAAAAAAATTAAAAATTAGCCAGGCATGGTGGTGCATGCTTGTACTCCCAGCTACTTGGAGGGCTGAGGTGGGAAGATCTCTTGAGCCCAGGAGGTCAAGGCTGCAGTGAGCTGTCATTGTGCTACTGTACTCCAGTCTGGGCAACAAAGTGAGACCCTGTCTCAAAAATTTTGTTTTTTAATGTTACAGTCTCAGCTGAGAATAGTACAAAAACTGTTGATAACAGAAAAGGGTAGAAAACAGTTTTACTGTATGGTGGAAAAACTTAGAAATAAATTTTATTGAGCAACTACTAACTATATGTTAAGCAACTGTATTAGTGTCAGATAGTACATAGTACATAGGCCATTTGAAAGCATTATACTCCTAAATTGTTAATTTTTATTCCCCATGTTTACAATGGGATGGAATAGACTTCTTGCAAGGAAATGAGCCTGCTACCTCTGGGAGCATTTAAGCAAAGACTAAAATACCTTTCAGTATTTCTAGACATTTCTTTATTCAAGTCTAGACAACACAACAGGGAAAGTTCCTTCCTCCTCTTCAATGTGAAGATTCTGTATGATTACACTCAACACTTAACCCTGAAAATAAACTGCATTTGTACCTAACCATTTCTCTTTTACTTATTTTGTTAAGAATTTGGCTGTTCTTTTTCATCTCTAATTCTAATTCCTTTCTCTTCTCTATTGGTTTATTTATCCATAATCCAGTATCTTTGATTACTATTACTGTAAATATGGCTGGAGGGATTCTTATAAAGAGATTTTAGTTGTATGGATACACCAAATATAGATATTGTTAGGAAAAAATATGTACAATACATTTAGAGATGATTGATGTGTAGAAATATAGTTAAAACTCTCTTCAGGAAGGTTCTCATTAAATCATATGTACGTTAATATCTGGAAAAAACCTAATAGAGGTTGAGCATCCCTTACCTAAAATGCTTGGGACCAGAAGTGTTTTAGATTTTGGATTCATTTTTACTTTTGGAATATTTGTATTATACCTACTGGTTGAGCATTCCAAATCCAAAAATAAAAAATCTGAAATACTCCAAGGAGCATTTACTTTAAGTATCATGTTGGCACTCAAAAAGTTTCAGATTTTGGAGCATTTCAGGTTTCAGATTTTCAGACTTGGAATGCCCAACCTGTATTATCATTCCAGGGCTCACTCTTATTCTTCACTGTATAATAATAAATGTATCTAGAGATTGGACAATAAACATCTCAATATTTATATACTGGTAGGAAAAAGATGGCAAAATTGGGATATCTTATACAAATCTTGTGCATAAAGTTAGTTGAAAATCTGACATTTTAATGCATTTCCTCCTCAAAACAGGTGGTTTTCTCCAGCTCCCAATACAATACCTTATATTTTTGTACTTCTTGCCAAAAGAGTAAACCATTTTCCAATAAATCTCCTTTTAGAGCCACAAAACGTTGAAATTGTCTTGAAGTAACTGGATTCAATAATGCTTTGCGAAAAGCAATGATTTCACAAGATGAAGAGATCCACTTACTCTCCACAGGCTGTCCAAAACAGAGAATATAGGAAATTGGCTCATTAATTAGGCTAACAATTACCAGCTTCTATCTCCTGTAATTTTGCCTGTCGAAATGTGTGGCATGGGTACAATATTTTCCCCTGTTCCTTTCTCTTTTGTCTCCTTTATATTTTTATGGCTTCATTTTTAGGAGGTAGAGTGAAAAAGAAATGACTAGATGATTTAGACCATATGACTACATTGTTTAAAAATGTTAACAGTTATTACAGCTTGAGATTATGGTGAAAAACTACTTTTTAGTACATTGTATGAGTTCTGTGCTTAAACAGAACAAAGTAATCATAATGTTATGATTATATGTTATTACATTATTTATTTTATTATTACATATGTTATATATTAATATATAATTCTCTTGCTTTTTAAAAAGTAAAAGTAGTTAACATTTAATATATTTTTCATTTTTAAGAAAAAATTATCAATTGATTCTATAAGTTAAATAATTTACTATAGCGCTTCACTATAATTTTATCCTGAAAATATTATATTTTTAGATGAGACATCTTTTTATTATGTTAATAATGACTAAAAATAATGATAACAAATAATGATTATTAATAAATTATTTTATTAAAATTCCTTTGACTGTTTACTTTACATAACATGAAAGCCAGAAGCACCCATGGCATTTTAGTAACACCGAAAGGTATTTTTATCAACATTTATTATATATCTTTACAATTTGGAAATATAAAATATCTACTTATTTTATTTTGCCCATTTAAAATCACATATTCAACCCCATTTAGCCTTTCAGATTGAAAACATAAGAAGTCGATTTTATTGAATTCACTAAATAGATTTTAATATTTAAGTTCCCCAAAGTTGATTTTTAGCTTACAACCATGCAAGGAAGTTATCATTCCAAAGACAACAGTTTAGATGGATTTAGCAACACATAAAATAAATTCCTTGAAACAAATAATATGTGACCATCAATTTAAGTGTTTAGAGAGTTACATTTTTTTAAAAGTGCCATGGTAACACAAAGGAAGGAGTAACTAATTCTGCCTGGAGGTGTAAAACCTTTACAGAGAAGGGCCTTGAGGATGACATCTGAGTTGGAAACTGAAAAGTGAAGGCAACTCCAGGCAGTCTAGATGAATGGTGGTGCCATTAACCCAGATAAAGTGAATAGAAGTGAATAGATGTCACTATTTCAGTGAGACATATGTCACGTTCTCTGGACAAAAAGTTAAGACCCCCACCATATGGCCCATATTAAAATTATAGCCCTACAAATAGGAACAGCTATGTATTAGACTGTGATGTTTATTTAAAATCCACTCAGCAAATAATATTTTAAGATCTGCTTAAGATACTAAAACTTAGAAATTTAACTAAAACCTGTAATTTAAACAAAATAATAAAATACACGTAATAAATAATTATATACAAATAATTCCATTCCATGTAATATTTCAATCAAAACTATAGCAAAAAACAAACATTAAAAAAGTTTATTTCTTTTCAAGAGGAAAATACACAAAAGAGCATACTAACAGATACATACATTCCTCTAACATTCAAATAAACATCCATTTTTGTTAGTTAGCAGAGGGTCACCTAGGTCTAGTTGGACATTTTATTAGGACCTGCAGAAGGATAAGTACACATCAACTTGTAAGTTCAAAAGGAAGACTATGTTTATCATGCATGTTACAAAGCAAAATAGGCCATTTCTAGCCAGGTATTATATTGTAGTGGTTTTAAGTCATCAAAATGATAGCTATCTTAATTCTTTTAAAGCTAAAATTCTATCTTTTTGCTTTTAATATTTTTATTTCTATTTCAATTTGATTTGATTTTTTATGTGTGCTCCTGCTCGGCAAAGTGCCCTTGTGAGGATGCCTGAGAGCAGTGTACAGTTATGATTAAAATGCAGTTCTAAATAGAAGGGATAATGTACCAGGCGTGATGGCTCATGCCTGTAATCCTAGCAGTTTGGAAGGCCAAGACGGGCAGATTGCCTGAGCTCAGGGGTTCAAAACCAGCCTGGGCAACACGATAAAAACCCGTCTACACTACAAATGCAAAAAATAAGCCAGGTGTGGTGGTGCGTGCCTGTAATCCCAACTACTGGGGAGGCTGAGGCATGAGACTTGCTTGAACCTGGGAGGCAGAGGTTGCAGTGAGCTGAGATTGTGCCACTTTATTCCAACCTGGGCGACAGAGCAAGACTCTGTCGATAGATAGATAGATAGATAGATAGATAGATAGATAGATAGATAGATAGATAGATAGACAGACAGGCAGATAAATGAAAGTCACAATGTAAGACAATTTAACCTGCTGATTCTGCTGCATGCTGCTCATTTTTTGTGTAATTCACTCTGAATAATAAACTATCACATGTTGGAATGCACAGCTTGTCTCAGTAAATCCATGACACGCAGAATAAAGAAAAATACATACTTAAGGCAATCATACACTTCTAAGGTTGAGCAGGTCAAGGATCTCTTTAAGAATAGAGCTCCTTATTCAGGAGGTGAACACAGGAGGATCACTTGAGCCCAGGAGTTAGATGTGATAACGAGCTATGATCATACTATTGCACTCCGGCCTGGGCAACACAGCAAGACCCAAATAATATTAATAATAAGTTTTTTAAAAAGAACAGAGTTCTGAATTCCAAGGGCCAATGGGAAGCCTCTAGCAGGGGACTCTGGCCTTGTGGAGGAACTCTGTTTCCCTTTCATTCCCCTGCCTTTTCACCCAGTAAAACCCAGCTTTATTCACCCTTTAAATGGTCTCCAAGCCTAAATTTTCCTGGCCGAGGGACGGACAAGAACCCAGTCTTTAGCTGAACAAAGGAAAAGTCCTGCAACATTCTTGGCATACAACCTGGGGGCTCTTGAAGAGATGTATCAGAATTCCACAATGCATCTGGTTCTTGGGCAAGTCACTGAAATGTGGGTCAGATGTTGAAAGCTGCTGTACTACGATGTGAAAATTAAGCCCACTGCAGCTCAACAAGGCCTACTGCCTCTAGACTCCACCTCTGTGGGCAGGGCATAACTGAACAAAAGGCAGGAGACAATTTCTGCAGACTTAAACGTTTGAAGAGAGCAGTGGTTCTCCCAGCACAGCATTTGATCTCTGAGAATGGACAGATTGTCTCCTCAAGTGGGTCCCTGACCCCTGTGTAGCCTAACTGGGAGGTGTCTATGTGGTAGGGGCCGACAAATACCTCATATAGGCGGCTGCCCCTCTGGGACGAAGCTTCCAGAGGAAGGATCAGGCAGCAATATTTGCTGTTCTGCAATATTTGCTCTTCTGCAGCCTCTGCTGGTGATACCCAGGCAAACAGGGTCTGGAGTGGAACTCCAACAAACTCCAACAGACCTGCAGCTGAGGGACCTGACTGTTAGAAGGAAAACTAACAAGCAGAAAGGAACAGGATTAACATCAACAAAAAGGACATCCACACCAAAACCCCATCTGCAGGTCACCATCATCAAAGACCAAAGGTAGATAAAACCACAAAGATAGGGAGAAACCAGAGCGGAAAAGCTGAAAATTCTAAAAATCAGAGCATCTCTTCTCCTCCAAAGGATTACAGCTCCTCATCAGCAACAGAACAAACCAGGATGGAGAATGACTTTGACAAGCTGACAGAAGTAGGCTTCAGAAGGTCAGTAATAACAGACTTCTCTGAGCTAAAGGAGGATGTTGGAACCCATCACAAGGAAGGTAAAAACCTTGAAAAAAGATTAGACGAATGGCCAACTAGAATAAACAGTGTAGAGAAGACCTTAAATGACCTGATGGAGCTGAAAACCATGGCATGAGAACTTCGTGATGCATGCACAAGTTTCAATAGCGAATTCAATCAAGTGGAAGAAAGGGTATCTGTGATTGAAGATCAAATTAATGAAATAAAGTGAGAAGACAAGATTAGAGAAAAAAGAGTAAAAAGAAATGAACAAAGCCTCTAAGAAATATGGGACTATGTGAAAAGAGCAAATCTACATTTGATTGGTGTACCTGAAAGTGATGGGGAGAATGGAACGAAGTTGGAAAACACTCTTCAGGATATTATCCAGGAGAACTCCCCCAACCTAGAAAGGCAGGCCAACATTCAAATTCAGGAAATACAGAGAACACCGCAAAGATAGTCCTCGAGAAGAGCAACCCCAAGACATAATTGTCAGATTTGCCAAGATTGAAATGAAGGAAAAAAAGTGTTAAGGGCAGCCAGAGAGAAAGGTCGAGTTACCCACAAAGGGAAGCCCATCAGACTAACAGCAGATCTCTCAGAAGAAACCCTACAAGCCAGAAGAGAGTGGAGGCCAATATTCAACATTCTTAAAGAAAAGAATTTTCAACCCAGAATTTCATATCCAGCCAAACTAAGCTTCATAAGTGAAGGAGAAATAAAATCCTTTACAGACAAGCAAATGCTGAGAGATTTTGTCACCACCAGGCCTGCCTGACAAGAGCTCCTGAAGGAAGCACTAAACATGGAAAGAAACAACCGGTACCAGCCACCATGAAAACATGCCAAATAGTAAAGACCACCGATGCTATGAAGAAACTGCATCAATTAATGGGCAAAATAACCAGTGAACATCATAATGACAGGATCAAATTCACACATAACAATATTAACCTTAAATGTAAATGGGCTAAATGCCCCCCAAAAAAGACACAAACTGGCAAATTGGATAAAGAGTCAAGATCCATCAGTGTGCTGTATTCAAGAGACCCATCTCATGTGCAAAGATGCACAAAGGCTCAAAATAAAGGGATGGAGGAAGATCTATCAAGCAAATGGAAAGCAAAAAAAGTAGGGGTCGCAATCGTAGTCTCTGATAAAACAGACTTTAAACCAACAAAGATCAAAAGAGACAAAGAAGGTCATTACATAATGGTAAAGGGATCAATTTAACAAGAAGAGCTAACTATCCTAAATATATATGCACCCAACACAGGAGCATCCAGATTCATAAAGTAAGTCCTTAGAGACCTACAAAGAGACTTAGACTCCCACACAATAATAATGGGAGACTTTAACACCCCACTATCAATATTAGAGAGATCAATGAGACAGAAGGTTAGCAAGGATATCCAGGACCAGAACTCAGCTCTGCAACAAGCAGACCTAATAGACATCTATAGAACTCTTCGCCCCAAATCAACGGAATATACATTACTCTCAGCACCACATCACACTTATTCTAAAACTGACCACCTAATTGGAAGTAAAGCACTCCTCAGCAAATGTAGAAGAACAGAAATCACAACAAACTGTCTCTCAGACCACAATGCAATCAAACTAGAACTCAGGATTAAGAAACTCACTCAAAACCACACAACTACATGGAAACTGAACAACTTGCTCCTGAATGACTACTGGGTAAATAATGAAATGAAGGCAGAATAAAGATGTTCTTTGAAACCAATGAGAATAAAGACACAATGTACCAGAATCTCTGGGACACATTTAAAGCAGTATGTAGAGGGAAATTTATAGTATTAAATGCCCACAAGAGAAACCAGGAAAGATCTAAAACTGACACCTAACATCACAATTAAAAGAACTAGAGAAGCACGAGCAAACAAATTCAAAAGCTACCAGAAGGCAAGAAACAATTAAGATCAGAGCAGAACTGAAAGAGATAGAGACACAGAAAACCCTTCAAAAAAATCAATGAATCCAGGAGCTAGTTTTTTGAAAAGATCAACAAAATTGATAGACAGCTAACAAGACTAATAAAGAAAAGAGAGAAGAATCAAACAGATGCAATAAAAATGATAAGGGGATATCACCACCAATTCCACAGAAATACAAACCACCATGAGAGAATACTATAAACACCTCTGTGCAAATAAACTAGGAAATCTAGAAGAAATGGATAAATTCCTGGACACATACACTCTCTCAAGACTAAACCAGGAAGAAGTTAAATCCCTGAACAGACCAATAACAGGCTCTGAAATTGAGGCAATAATTAATAGCTTACCAACCAAAAAAAGTCCAGGACCAGACGGATTCACAGCCGAATTCTACCAGAGGTACAAAGAGGAGTTGTACCATTCCTTCTGAAACTATTCCAATCAACAGAAAAAGAGGGAATCCTCCCTAACCCATTTTATGAGGCCAACATCCTCCTGATACCAAAGCCTGGCAGAGACACAACAAAAAAAGAGAATTTTAGACCAATATCCCTGATGAACATC
>NW_012113253.1:8098938-8100184 GCF_000951035.1 Colobus angolensis palliatus | reverse complement strand
ACAACAAAAAAAGAGAATTTTAGACCAATATCCCTGATGAACATCAATGCGAAAATCCTCAATAAATTACTGGCAAATCAAATCCAGTAGCACATCAAAAAGCTTATCCACCATGAACAAGTCTGCTTCATACATGGGATGCAAGACTGGTTCAACATATGCAAATCAATAAACATAATCCATCATATAAACAGAACCAATGACAAAAAACAGATGATTATCTCAATAGATGCAAAAAAGGCCTTCAACAAAATCCAACAGCCTTTCATGCTAAAAACTCTCAGTCAACTAGTTATTGATGGAATGTATCTCAAAATAATAAGAGCTATTTATGACAAACCCACAGCCAACATCATACTGAATGGGCAAAAACTAGAAGCATTCCCTTTGAAAACCGGCACAAGAAAAGGATGCCCTCTCTCACCACTCCTATTCAACATAGTGTTAGAAGTTCTGACCAGGGCAATCAGGCAAGAGAAAGAAATAAAGGGTATTCAATCAGTAAATGAGGAAGTCAAATTGTCCTTGTTTGCAGATGACATGATTGTGTATTTAGAAAACCCCATCGTCTCAGCCCAAAATGTCCTTAAGCTGATAAGCAACTTCAGCAAAGTCTAAGGATACAAAATCAAGGTGCAAAAATCACAAGTATTCCTATACAATATTAACAGACAGAGTACCAAATCATGAGTGAATTCCCATTCACAATTGCTACACAGAGAATAAAATACCTATGAATCCAACTTACAAGGGATCTGAAGGACCTCTTAAAGCAGAACTACAAACCACTGCTAAACGAAATAAAAGAGGACACCAACAAATGGAAGAATATTTCATGCTCATGGATAGGAAGAATCACTATCATGAAAATGGCCATACTGCACAAAGTAATCTGTAGATTCAATGCCATCCCCATCAAGCTACCAATGACTTTCTTCACAGAATTAGAAAAAAACTACTTTAAAGTTCATATGGAACCAAAAAAGAGCCCATATTGCCAAGACAATCCTAAGTCAAAAGAACAAAGTTGGCGGCATCACACTACCTGACTTCAAACTATACTACAAGGCTACAGTAACCAAAACAGCATGGTACTGGTACCAAAAAAGATATATAGACCAATGGAACAGAACAGAGAGCTCAGAAATAACACCACACATCTACAACCATCTGATCTTTGACAAACCTGACAAAAACAAGAAATGAAGAAAGGATTCCCTATTTAATAAATGGTGCTGGGAAAACT
>NW_012113253.1:8058111-8098033 GCF_000951035.1 Colobus angolensis palliatus | reverse complement strand
GCACATATACACCATGGAATACTATGCAGCCATAAAAAAGGATGAGTTCATGTCCTTTGCAGGGACATGGATGAAGCTGGAAACCATCATTCTCAACAGACTATCACAAGGACAGAAAACCAAACACTGCATGTTCTCACTAATAGGTAGGAATTGAACAATGCAATCACTTTGACACAGAGAGGGGAACATCACACACTGGGGCCTATTGGGGAGTGGGAGGCTGGGGGAGGAGTAGCATTAGGAGAAATAACTAATGTAAATGATGAGTTGATGGGTGCAGCAAACCAACATGGTACATCAAACCTGCACATTGTGCACATGTACCCTAGAACTTAAAGTGTATATAAAAAAAAGAACAGAGTTCTGATTGAATCACATTTTCCTCCAAATTCCATTCACCTATTAAAAACAGTATCAGTGCTCAGTTGTCAGTTTAGGAAACAGTATGTCTTCAGTGAGGATTTTTGAAGAAGAAGGGGAAAGAAAAACAATACTTTGACAGAGCAAAACTTACAAGAGGAAAAATATAAGAAACATTACTTGCCTTCCAGATCCCGATTTTCTTTTCAGGTTTCTGTAGTAAGAGCTCTTCTGCTATGTCTTTCATCTGTACCTGAAAGCAAAACCAATTTTTTTATCCCAGTAATTCAGACTAAAGGTTTGAAATCATTTACTAATTAAGTAGCTTAAAAAATGAGATAAAGGTTAACTTGGATAAGAGATAGTGAAGTTTAGGAGAAAGAGGATAAAACTTAAAAATGGAAGCCCTGTGGTCAGATACCAAATTTTTCTGAGCACTGTATTCTCATCTGTAAAACAGATAATAATAGCCAATTGTTATCGCCCCAAATGATGATAGTTTCACTTGAGCTCACATGGGAACTGAAGATGGAAAGACAGTTATAACTTCTCAGACTTTTTAGCTATTTTCTAGCCATATGCTTTCACAACTAATTTTAAAAGAGTACTAAAAGTTACTCAACACGGAAATATAGTAGATATTTCTTGGGGTTATTGTCTATTCATATTATTTCCCCCTTCTTGGAAACCACTCATAACAAATCTGTGCTGTTGACTCTATCTCCCTGTCCATAGCAGATAGATCCAGAAGCAGATCTAGAGAGAGAAGGACTAGAATCACTGGGGCTAAGTCTTTTTGATAGACAGAGCCAGGAGAAAAGATCTGGGAATTATTGCTGGGTTCTTACGGCTGTTCTGGCCTACATCTTTTCTAAAGCTTGGGCGTCAACTCTTAAGTGTGTGAGATGTCCCAGCACCATTTTAGAATAAATCGTCACCCCTCCTTTTTGTCTTTGGTTCAAGGTTGCCAAAATCAGTTTATTTTTCTGGCCACCCAAAGAATGCTAAGTCAAGAAATTACTATGCATTACAATAAAATTACAGCGATAAACATAATGAGGAAATGCGGTAAATAATATTAGCAAGCCAGATGTCCTTTTACTTGGCTTTGGATAGAGAATTGGAGTTAGCCTGAAGAAAGAGAATGAGGAGATTTGAGTTTTCCCAAAGCTTATTTCCAGAAACATTTTGCCTAAAGTCAATCCTTCTTCTTCATACTATAAATTCTGTCTTCCCAACTGTACTGTGTTTTCCATAAGTTGCTCAGCTAAAGTGACTAAGGGTATTTCCAAATAAGTAGGCCACAAAGTGTTTGAGAAACTGAATATAGAAGGAAGCTTTTCAGGTTCTTCCTGATTAGTATTAATGGCACGTGGCTTTGCATACTAAAGTCCAAAATTACGTGTTTTCTGACCTCTGTGTTATTTTTATAAAGATCAAGTTTGCCTGAAATCTAAAAACAAGGTATGCTAATGACATTTTAAATTATCAAAGAAATACTTCTTATAAAATAAAAACAAGACAAAGCAAAGACAAACCCACTTTACAAAATAAAAAGTAAAAATCCTCACTCCCCAAACCCATTCCCAGGAGGCATAGATATTTTTCTATCATAAGCATAAATGGATGGATGGATGGATAGATATGCATAGACAGAGATGTAAGTAAACGTAATGGGATTATCTTCTATATATTGTTCTGCATCCTCCTTGTTTTGTTCAATAAATGACATCTTTCATATAGTACATGTGGAAATCTCATATCTCATTTGGTAAGGAAATCTGCATATTTTTCCATCATACAGAATTATCATAACTCATCTAATTCTTCCCCCATTTGATATTGCAATGAATATCCTTGTATAACCTTGTCCATTTGTGTGAAGACTTAATAATATTAAAAATAACAACTATATTAATAGATAAGATTTGAGTGTTTGCCATGTGCCAGGCACAATTCTAAGACACTAAGCACATGTTAATTTCACTTCATTTTTCAGAGCAACCTCACTAAGTAATTACTATGACCAACTCGATTTTTCAAATGAGGAAACAATTTATCAAAGTTAAAGGTGGTACAACTAATATGTGGCAGTGTTGAGATTAAAACTTGGCAGTCAGAGCTGGGCACTGTGACACTTGCCTATAGTCCCAGCAATTCAGAGGCTGAGGCAGGAAGATTGATTGAGCCCCAGTGGTTCAAAGCTGTAGTGCACTATGATTGTGCCTGTGAATAGCCACTGTACTCTAGTTTGGACACTGAGACAACAGGGTGACCCCTGACTCTCAAACAAAAAACCAAAAACTTGGGAAATTTGTCTCCATGCTTCTTTTTAAAAATTTATTATTATTATTAATTATTATTATTGTTATTATTTTAGAGACAAGGTTTCACTCTGTCACCCAGGCTAGAGTGCACTGATGTGATCATAGCTCACTGTAGCCTTGATCTCCTAGACTCAAGCAATCCTCCTGCTTCAGCCTTCCAAATAGCTGGGACTACAGGTGCATGCCACCACACGTGGCTGACTCCATACTTCAAACCACTCTCAACAGAAGTACAATGACTAAGGTCTGGCATAGCATCTCACACCTGTAATCCCAGCACTTTGGGAGGCCAAGGCAGGAGGACTGCTCGAGCCTAGGAGTTTGAGACCAGCCTGGGCACATAGCAAAACTCCATCTCTTCCAAAAAAAAAAAAAATGTTTTTTAATTAGCTAGGCATGGTAAAGCATGCCTGTAGTCTCAGCTACTTGGAAGACTGAGGTGGGAGTATTGCTTGAGCACAGGAGTCCAAGGCTGCAGTGAGCTAGGATCACACTGCTGTACTTCAGACTGGGTGACAGAGAGAACCCATTCCTTAAAAAAAAAAAAAATACAATGGCTGGGTCTCCAGGTATGCACATTTGAAGTTTTGAGAGGTACTGACAACTGCTTTCAAAAGATTATACTAATTTATATACCTTTATCTTTTGACGTGCTGCAAACTGTTCACTTGCAAGAAACAATGGCAGCCATACATTTTCTAGCCTATTTTGGACATGCTTCTGGATTTCAATTACAACAGGTCCATCAAGCTGCTCATGAAGAATCTTCCCCCAGCCACCACTTAAATGCATTACCTAAGAAAATTAAAATGGAAACAGAAACTATTGTGCTTTTTAAAAGAAACACTAATAGTTATTAATTCATTCATTCACTACAAAACCATTTGCTGCATCCTGAGGGGTGCCAATTTTCATTTTCTGTAAAACATCTCCTGGCTATACTGAGTAGTAATTCCCCTAAAATCAGACAGACAATTGTGGTGTGTGTGGTGGTTGTTTTAGATGTATGATTTGTGCTTACTTATGATATATCAAAAAGAACACAGAAGTGGGATTTTTATCCTGTGTGACCACAGCAATGGCATTTTTTTCTCTCCATGGACTCAGTATCTCCAACTGAAAAATGAGGACATTAGTCTATTAGTTTTCTAATATCCTATGAATCTATGATTCTAGTCAAATTGATCCATTTAAGAATTTTCTTCTGTGGATGAGGAAAATGTGTTAGTTAAAAGATAACCTTGACTCAGATATTATAAATATGTATATTACCAACAAATGTTGGGTTGGAGATAGGATGATGGCAGCTGTAGTGCACTATGCACCTACAACAGTGCAGCTGTAGCGATAGCAATGTAGGGCTTTTCCAACAACCTCTAAGCAGAAAACAGAGGCAACAGGAAGAAGAAAAAGGTCATGTTTTATAGACAATAAGTATCATTTGTAAAACACAATTTCTTTGTGATCTAAATTTTCCTTCTGCTTAACTATTGGCTTCAACAAGCTACTAATGGCTTTTTCCTGCCATAACTCATTCTGGTTTCTCCCTGTTTCTGTGTACATACCACTCAAAATTTCTGGATGACTCAGTGGAACAACTGCCCTCTTCTTAGTTCTCCTTTGAGCAATAATATTAATATAATACCCTACTAATACTATTGTTTTATATAAAAACAAAAAGGAAATCCTCTTCTTAGTCCTCCTTTAATAACATCAATTAAATAACATCAACACTAATATTGTTTCTGCATAAAAAAAGAAAAAGAAAAAAAAAAAGACTACCTTGCTAATCAAAGAGCAAATTGGCTGCACAACTGAAATCTGGACTAGCATGATCTTTGTAAAACAATGTGATGCAGACATCCTTAAGTATAAAATACATTTTAAAAGTAATGACAAAGACAAAGAAGGATCATTGGGAAAACTCCTCTGTAGTAAGCACAACCATTTGCTATGATAGCAATGGGCGACTTTCACTGACTTGGATTCTCAGCATGTTGTGTGTACTATGGAGGATTCACACAGTAGCATGAGATACCATGAAACCTCACGCAATGGAGCGCAAGCCAAGTAGAAAACAAATGCTTTCCATGTGTTTATTTCATACTTGTGCTTATTGAGACACCCAACCACTTTTGCTAATGTGTCCCAGATTTGTATCTCAAGGAACTAAGGACAAAGCATTTTTGTCAAAGTTGCTTAATCCTAGAATTCTTGCTCCTTCTCACTCCCAAGGACTTCTGCTAATTTCTCCTGCACCCCAAAGATCTAGCTTTTAAATTTGGTATGTCTTATTTGTGAAACTCTCTGAGTTTTTCTTTAATTTACTGAATTCAGCATTAACCTGAAATTTTTATTTTAGTAATATATACCATTAGAATATGCATTCTTATAAACTACCAAACAAAAAAACATAAGCTATACATTACATCTTTAGGCATGAATGTAATACTAACAAACTTCAAACTAAATAAATTATAATAACTGTTTATATTTCAAAAGCATAAAAATTGAGTCATATTTCACGAGCAGTGTTACATGAACACAAACCTACTGCTGAATCCCAATTATATATATACATATATCTTGAGACACAGTCTCACTCACTCTGTTATCCAGTCTGGAGTGCAGGGGCACAATCTCCACTCACTGCAACCTCTGCCTCCTGGGTTTAAGGTAGTCTCCTGTCTTAGCCTCCTGAGTAGCTGGGATTACAGGTGTGTGCCACCACACCTGGCTAAGTTTTGTATTTTTGGTAGAGACAGGGTTTCACCATGTTGGTCAGGCTGGTCTCGAACTCCTGACCTCAAACAATCTACCTGTCTTGGCCTCCCAAAGTGCTGGGATTACAGGCATAAGCCACCGCACCCAGCCCAATCTTATACTGTTGCTGTCAATCTAATGACACTGTAGTTATTTAGTTATTAATAAATAATAAATATATTATTTATAATAATAAAAACTAGTAAGTTATTTAGTCCTATGATTAAGGCCATAGGACTTCAGTCCAACAAAATGCTCAAACTGTCCTGGTCAATAAAAATAATTTCTGGGAAAAATACAATTGTAAGAAGGATTTTCTTTTTTTTCTTTCATAACATTTGTTCAAGGTTCCATAGTAAAGAGGATTTTCAAAGATCAATTATATTTGGAATAATATCAGTTCAGAGAAGAACGGAAAAGTGGTAGAGATTTGACTTAATGGTTGATAACAGCTGTTTTCCTACATGTTGACAGGTGCAGGGAGTTTGTCCATCTTCTTCAACACTTTATCTTGAGCACCTAGAAGAGTCTGGCATAGTGAAGGCACTCAAATTTGTTAAATGAGTCAATGAGTAAGTGAATAAAAGTTATTTTATTCTATAAACTATTTTTTAGAGTAACATATTTTTATACTATATAATATTTGAGTATTAAAGACATTTAATGTATAGATGCTCATAAATACCTAAATAAATATCAAAGGTCTCTAACACATTAGTCACAAGCAAAAGAAAATAAGAGACTTTCAGGTTGTTGGCAAAAATAGAAATAAAATACCGGTTTTCAAACATCAATTTAAAAAATAGGTTTGCATGTTGATACCTGGTTCTGCTGATACAGAGAAGCTGGACTGTTGGGTCCAAAGAAATATTTTTTATTAAGGTATTTGTTTTTAATGTATATAGATTTTGCCTCCCTTTGATTTTGATCTCTGTAAGTTATTCTCCGGAGCTGCTCAATGTCTGTCCAGCACATAAGATCCATGCTAAAATGAAAACAAAAACAATGTATAGGTCTTCATATTTATTTCTCTAAATTCCAGCAAACACCCGATTGTTGTTTTGGCAGAACTTAGAAAGTGGCTGTTTTGACTAGTTGCATTAGATCATGGAAATAATGAACCCAATATTCTATCTCTGATCCCTTTCTAGGCTAGTTAGCTTGACTCCATTACACTCCTAATCCTGGCTAAATATACAAATGATGACAAAGGAATATTAGAATCAGAAAAAAAAATCTATCACCATTATTGGTGGGATCTCAGAGTTCTTTCATTAATTTCATCAATTTCAAAAATAAGAAAATTTCCACATATGTCATGTCATTTGACAAAAGGTCAGATTTAGAATAATCCTCATCTTAATGGGTACCAAAAAATAGAAAGCATGAATAAGGGCCAGGCACAATGGCTCATGCCTGTAATCCCAGCACTTTGGGAGGCCAAGGCAGGCAGGCAGATCATTTTAATTCAGGAGTTTGAGACCAGCCTGACCAACATGGCAAAATCCCATCTCTACTAAAAATACAAAAATTAGCTGGACGTGGTGGCACATGCCCATAATCCCAGCTACTGCAGAGGCTGAGGCATGTGAAACACTTGAACCCGGGAGACGGAGGCTGCAGTGAACTGGGATCATGCCACTTCAGCCTCGGTGACAGAGTTAGACCCTGTCTCAAAAAAGAAAAAAAAAAAAAAAGAATGAATAAGACCTACTATTTGATAGCACAATAGGATGACTATAGTCAATAATAACTTAATTGTACAATTTAAAATAACTTAAAGTATAACTAGATTGTTTGTAACTCAAAGGATAAATGCTTGAGGGGATGGATACCCCATTCTCCGTGATGTGCTTATTTCACACTGCATGCCTGTATCAGAACATCTCATGTACCCCATAAATATATACATGTACTATGCAGCCACAAAAATTTTAAAAATTAACAGATGAAAAATAAAAAGATAGAAAAATCCTCATTACAATGAAGGGAAATCATATACAGTGAAATTTGGCTCTCAGATCTAATCAGTTTCTGTTACTAGGGAGAATATTAAAAAGAAAAAAATATTCAATATTTCAGTTTATATTAGATAAATATGTTATAAGGTTCCAAGATTCTGGGTAAAACTACAATGTTTCATTTATATATCAGTTAATAAAAATTATAAAATATTGTAATTTCAATATCTCAATGAAATATAAAAAGGACACTTTCCAGAAATAGTAATTAAAATACCAGTCTAGAGAAATGTAAAAGAAATAAACAGTAGAAAAGAGAAAAAATAAAGCACATTGGTATTTTAATTTAGCCAGTGCTAAAAATATCAACATTATGTAACCACTTAAAAGAACAATGTGGAGGTTGCTACAAACAAAATGCACTCCATCTTTAAAAAGTTACCCATACAGATTTCAGATGATCATGCTTGTCCGTTTTTATTGACATGGGTAAAATCTGTTATAGCACTAAATCACTTTTATAATATGTTGAATCAAAACTAGTAGCTTAGAAAAATGTTTTCAGTGAGAAATACATGGTTATGTCCCTTACCTTGAAGAATGAGTCTCAAGAAACTGACGGAAATGTTCAAACTCCAGTTTGTTATTAAGCAGATCACTAAACTTAAAATGCTTGTATTCTGCAGGAACATTATCCCAATATTCTGTTCGTTTAGAGACGTTAGAGAGTGATAAAATGCCACTTCCAATTTCACAAGTGGTATCCTGGTGAAATAGTACTTTTCAGAAAAAAAATCTTAAACACAATAAATTGTTTACAATTTTAAGTAGAGAAACTGAAAGAAAAATTAACCATTCGGCCAAAGCCATTTAACAATTCAGTGGTAGAAGTGGGTAAAGACTTTAGAATCTTGTAAAGAACCTGGTTCAGATTCTAACAATCTGGATAAAGAATTTGGTTCAGATTCTAATGTATCAAATTCTGTTCTGTTTATTTTCATTCCATTCCCTTCTTTTCAGAAATATTTAGTAAATATTTACTACACAAAGCACTTGCTTATAAATTAACTTTAATATATTTTTCTAAGTACAGAAGTAACATGCCTTTTGTAATAAGAAAATAAAAATCATACATAATACTACTATTCAAAAATAACCACCATTAACATTTTTTAATATAGCCTTCCAGTCTTACTTATGTATATACATATAGTTTATAAAAAATGAAGAAAAGTATAAAAATAAAAATTAAAAATAAAAATAAAAAATTAAAAGTGAAGATTAGATACTATGATGGTTGCATAGTTCAGCAGATTGAATTTATGAAGAGATTTACAATGTCTGATGTAGTTTTAAAATATAAAGATAGGATTATGCACCTAGTTATAGTTTTGTGACCTGGTTCTTTTTCTTAACAATGTTGATCATAAACATAAGACATTCTTTTATAACATAATATTTAAAAGTTATAGAGTAATACAAGTTACTTATCTAATAATACATCCTTCAAATATAATATTAAAATATAAATATAATCACCTTCATATAAAAGTTAATTTTTAGATAATTTTATGACATATCATGTTTTGTGAACAGTTTATTAGAACGAAAGGGCAAAGGGGAAAAGAGGCTTATTCTTTGAAAGGCCCTTCCTTATACAATTCCTTACATAACTAATTCATTTCCCTATTTGTTTTTATAAAGGATCCATGAGATAAGCTACCAATGTTTTAAAAATTAATTTTCCTTATGTAGAAGGAGTGTGGATAGTGTTATAAAGTTTAGTTCATAGAGTTTACAGTACAACCTTATATCATGCTACCTTTATGGATTTTTATATATCCTTTGCAACCTAGTATTAGTGTATCAAACAGAGAACTTCTGGATAAGAATAAAAATTTCAGATAGGCACAAAGAAAAAAGTTTTAAAAAAATCACTTGAAACCTTACCACTCAGAGTTATCTATCTTTATTATTTCGGTGAGTGTCTTTTCAGATATTTCTTTTTATACATATGGATACATGCAGAAACACATATATAATTTTACATAAACAGGATCATATTATGCCAGTGTTTCTGTTACAAAAATTTTAATATATCTTAAACATTTTCCAGGTCAATTAACTGTCATTTTTATGTAGATGCATAAATTTAATTTTATGGCTTTAAGGATTATGTTTACTTAGCCAATCCAAAAGATGCAACTTTATGAATCAAAATAACACTTTAATATCCTAGTCAATCCTATGATCTTTTTACCATCTTCCTAAATTCTTTCCCATATTTTTTCTTTATTGATTTTCCTATTGCTGTCACGCAACAGTGTCTTTTCTGTTTAGAAAACTTAATTTAACTCCTTTGTAACCTGACAACAAATAGAAAGAGCAGCTGCCATATAGAAAATAACTAATAACATTCAAAGGAATATAACACAGTTGAAGGCTCCAATGTCTAGTCTTAGCCAAGGCAAATGAGTGGCCTGGTTCCCTGTCAAATACCTCACCTGCTTTGTTTTTCTGGCTCCCTTGTCAAATATGTCAATAAGAGGTAACACCTGTCAAATGCAGTATGCTAGGCAAAGGAACAGCAGAAAAATGAAACTGCCTATCCCCTACTCTATAATACATGATCTCCTCACTCTACAGTCTACCCCTGCCCAATACATAAAGTGGTAACCCTCTCCAGGATAAAAAGTTTGTTTTTCTAAGTGAAAAGTTACCCCAGCTTTCTTGGAAAGTGTCTCTTTATGCAAAGCCTGTAGCTTTCTGAAGTATGTGGAGTCTAACTGTCGAGTTTCTTCTACCAGCTCCACCTAAAATAAATAAATAAAGCTTGTGACATCAAGAGAATGTACAATTTGCTAGTAACAGTGGGCTGAAAAACAAATACAGCTGGCAATAAAGCAAATTATTTTCAAAGCAAAAGCAGAAAGATAACATAGTTTAAAAGATTAGCTACAGCAGGGTCACACTTCAAAAGGATGCAATACAAAAAGCATACATTTCTATGTAATGATATAGTGCCACCAAAGATCATTCCTGCTTTCTGGAGGAATGTAAACTTACAAACAATGCAAATATATTGGTCACATTTCCAACTTTTATTCAATATAACATGATAATAGTCATGAAAGCAGATGCCACTAGCTTTAGGAACCAAATAATTCACAGAACAAGAAGCGACCAGACTCCATGTTGTCAATAGTATGTGAGCAAAGGCTTTAATGCTGTAGTAAGATAGGAGACTGTCAATCATCAAATAAAACCTCATAGCAGCTCTCTGTCTTCAGAGTTTGTAATGTACTGTTTCATACAGTCAGAAGAACAAGATCATTTTCTATTTCTCTATTGCAGGGGGAAACCAGCTTGACTGAAGAGCTGCCTGAGAACTTTCTGTATTTAATAGCTAGCTTTGGTAGTCTGCTGCGTTATTCTTTTTGGGAAAGAGTCTACAGAATACAGTCAACTGGGCTTTTAGATAAGTCCTCATACTTCTAGAAGGAAGTTTCTAGAATTAAGAGAGATTTATTTTTCCTCCTACTAAAAACTGTACAATTTCTTTCATCCATTTTACAAGAATCACGACTAATGCTGAAACTTTTTGGTTTAGGGAAGTTAGTTATAATTCCAAACCTTTTTTTTTGAAACCATTGCATCCTCTATGGCATACATTATATTTAAAATAATGACTGGAGAGAAGTTTTTTAAACTTCATCTGATATCCAATTTTTCCTACTGTAATAAATGCATTTTTATAATACAAAGGATGCTATGCTAATTTTTCAGGACAAAGAGAAATCTAATTATTTTGGTCACTGAACTTAGTAAATCATAACAGTTGTTTCAGTCACGATCCAATAAGGTAACTCTATCCAAGGTATTTTGGTATTAATTTTGTATGACAATCTAAGAAGTTGTTGAGGAGATACGAACAAAGAATAACAATGCAAAGGCAGCAGAGTTCCACCTGAAATGACCTCAGGTACACAGTACACGCATTAACTTAATATAAAAAGTATACATAGATGGTTTTAATTTGTGATTCAAAATAAATATTTAAATAAATGGCCTCCACCCATTAATAAAATAGTGAAAACAGTCAAGCATTGAGGCTTAAAATGACCTCTTTCAGGATGACAAAAGATGTGTTGAAACTTGTATCCAGTCAAGCAGTCTGACCTGAACATCTGGGGGTACTTTAAAATAGAAGTACCAAAGTCAGAGGATCTACTTTCCACAATACATATGAAACGTTTATGTTTTCCATGCGTGTGATATTAACTGAAACTCATCTAGCATAAAATGAAATAGGCATTTCTGTTAATCAAAATTAAGGCTACTGCTGAAAAGTAGCAAGAAAGGCATATTTACTTATTCACAGGAAACCAAAACTCAGATTTCTCTACTCTGACATACTTGTACAGAGAGCAAAAAATGACATAAAGTCTTTCATTAGGCAACAATAAGAAAACTGGCAAAAAAAAAAAGTGATGCCACCGCACTCCAGCCTGGGCAACAGAGTGAGACTCCATCTCAAAAAAATAAAAAAAGAATAAAAAAATCAAGTGGGTTAATACTCTCCCTGCCCAAATTTTGAGGCTACCCAAATCTTAGCTCTAAATCTTAGGGTCACATGAGACCTTTTTCAGTTTTTCTCTTGTGAGTTAACAACGCTGCTTATCGTTGGCAGTAAACCTAACCGTTTTTTATTTTTAGTTTTAGTTTTATTTTTTATTTTTTTATTTTTTTTAGACCAGGTTTTGCTCTTGGTGTCCAGGCTGGAGTGCAATGATGTGATCTTGGCTCACTGCATCCTCCACCTCCCAGGTTCAAGCAATTCTCCTGCCTCAGACTCCCTCGTAGCTGGGATTACAGACACCCGCCACCACACCCAGCTAATTTTTGTATTTTTAGTAGAGACAAGTTTTCACCACGTTGGCTAGGCTGGTCTTGAACTCCTGACCTCAGGTGATCCACCAGCCTTGGCCTCCCAAAGTGCTGGGATTACAGGTGTGAGTATTGTAGTAAATCTGAACGGTTTCACACTCAATTTATCAGTGGCACAGTACCTTTTTATAAGCAATTTGGTCCGATTTTACCATCTTTGTCCATGGCTCAAGAAGGAGGAGAAGGATATATTCCTCTGCTGTGTCAAAAAGGTCTTCAAATGGTGGCTGTATTTTCATATAAATTTCTTTTTTCTTTTCCTGTTGGAGTCCAATGTCAAGAGTGGCAGAAGGAGCAACGTATGTGGCAAAAAGATACTGAAGGAGAAGAGGGAAGAAGGGAGAGGATGTTGAGAGAAGCCACAATGGTTGGCAGATACCTCAGTATAGGCATTTTTCAAAAACTAAGAGAAGGCAAATAAGCCAACGTGATATTTTTCTTGAAAATATGGGTAGAACTACTTAACACGAAGCAATGCACCTATTTGAAAGACTTTGTTTTTCCTTTTGTTTCCCAATTTCTTCATCAGTAATTAGTCAATTTTTCTCAGATTACAAAAATCTGAGGAAGCACTAAGTATTATTACGGTAAATTTGAGTTTATGTGCCTCTTTTTTTTTCCTTTATGTTCACAACATTTCTAACACATTTGTGTTACTTTCCAAAGTGGCCTGAAATACTTTTTTTTGGAAACAGGAGGCAAGAATACACTAGGACTGAAAAGCTGGCTATTAGTCTTTTGGAGAAACAACAGACTACCTGCCCTACCAAATTGAGCTGCAGAGTTCTTAAGACTGTTGCTAATTATCCCTTTCTGCCATTAAGTCTTTCCATCTGGTATCCAATGCTGTGGAAGACAAAGAAAAGCACAAGAGTGAATGGAGGCCAGGTGCAGTGGCTCACGCCTGTAATCCCAGCACTTTGGGAGGCCAAGGCGGGTGGATCACTTGAGGTCAGGAGTTCAAGACCAGCCTGGCCAATATGGTGAACCTCCCCACCCCGTCTCTACTAAAAATACAAAAAGTAGCCAGGTGTGGTGGTGCACACCTGTAATCACAGTTACTCAGGAGGTTGAGGCAGTAGTAATTGCTTGAACCCGGGCGGCAGAGATTGCAGTGAGCCAAGATCACGATCATGCCACTGCACTCCAGCCTGGGTGACAAAGTGAAACTCCACCTCAAAAGAAAAAAAAAAGTGAATGGAAAGATATACGTAGAACCTCCAGCAAACCTGCCACAAATATCTGTTCCACTCTACTAATTGTCCTCTCAATAATAGTTACGTATATCTGAGAAGCAATTTAATAACATTGTGTTTAAAAACTGTTTGCATACTGGACATTTTAAATCAAGTTTTACTAACAATCTCTAGTTAATTTGTACTTTATTTCAATTTTATTTCACATACTTAGAATTTGAACCTGATAATATCTAGACCAACTCAGAATAGACAGATACAGATATAAATTTGTACCAAACAGCAATAGTCTTATTTAAAATAATCTTTTAAAAGATGTAAAGGGTCCATGTTAACAACACAAGCATTTACTAAGTACTCCATCTACTGCATCTTAGACACTTGGCTAGGTGCTATGTATGCAAAGACTAATGAACAAGAGTCAATGCCTATTCTGAAGAAGCCAATTTGGTGGTGACATGGAGATGAATATCAATGGTTATAACAGGATGATAAGGGCTATAAGAGAGGTATATATTATAAATAAGATCTTCAATGATCTTTTAAGCTTGTCTCCCATTAATCATCTTTCAAATTTTACATTCAAATACAAATTTTCTATAATTTCCCTAAGTCTTGCTGTTTTGCCATTTCATACCACTGCACATATTGTTCCTTCCATCTTGGATGTCTACACTACCCCACATACCTTGTCTGCTTGATAAACTAATTTAGAGTTTAAAATCAACATGAGGCCGGGCACAGTGGTTCATGCCTGTAATCCCAGCACTTTGGGAGGCCGAGGCAGGCAGATCATGAGGTCAAGAGATCGAGACCATCCTAGCCAACATGGTGAAACCCCATCTCTACCAAAAATACAAAAATTAGCTGGGCATGGTGGTGCGCACCTGTAGTCCCAGCTACTCAAGAGGCTGAGGCAAGAAAATCGTTTGAACCCAGGAGGTGGAGGTTGCAGTGAACCAAGATCATGTCCCTGCACTCCAGCCTGATGACAGAGTGAGACTCCATCTAAAAAAATTAAAAACCAACGTTGATTTCTCCTCCTCTAGGAAGCTTTCACTCACATTCTCTCCCAACAATCACACTTTCTGCTGCTATGCCTATCACTCTATAATGCAGTTATGTATCTATGTGTCTTCTCTTCTAGACTGAGATCCTTGAAGGCAAAGACTGTAGCCTATTCACTGGTGTATCTCCAATTCCTAGAACTGTTCTTGGCAGACAGTAGATGCCATAAACATTTATTAAAATTTCCAAATCCCTAGAAAAGACTCATTTATGTATTGGACTAGGGAAGGAAATAATTCTAGAAACTCTTCAGAGAGAAGATAATTCTTTTTTTTTTTTTTTTTTTTTAAAGAGATAGGGTCTTGCTATGTTGCTCAGGCTGGTCTCGAACTCCTGGGCTCAAGCAATCTGCCCACCTTGACATCCCAAAGTGCTGGAATTAACAGGTGTGAACCACCATGCATGCCCTCCAGAAGATAAATGTTAAGCTAAATCTCTAAAGATAAGTTGGAGTCAATAATCAGACAATAGAGGAGGGTTGATGAAAGATGGCCCAAGCAGAAGCAAAACACAGGTCAATGCATGGAGGCCTATGGGAGCTTTAAAACCTATGGAGAGATTTTAGGTTTCAAATAGATAACAATGGCTAAAGGAAAGAGGTGAATAAGAGAAGATACTTTAAAGGGAGGCAGAAACCAGAGCATGAATATGATCTTTTATCCTTTGTTAAGGAATTTGAATTTTTACCTAAAGATATAATGGGGAAACTTGTAAGGATTTTAACTGAGAACTGACACTATTGCATACGATAGTTTGAGTAAGATCAATATTTGAAGCAGTTTGGAAGTTATTTCAATAGATAGACAAGAAATTACATGCCACCTTCACCTCTTGCTTGCTTTTTTTGCAATAGCCTCTTAACTGGTCTTCCCAGACTACTCTTTGCTTTCTCACAGTTTATTCTTACCACAACAGACAGAAAAACCCTTTTGTGCAGCACTCCTCTGCTCAAACTCTCTAGCAGCTTCCCATCTCACACATAATAAAAGTCAAAATTCTTATAATTACCTATAAATGGAGGTTTTGGAAGTCTTGCAATGATGAGGAGACAAGGATTATAGTTCAGGACCTGTCAGTGGGGAAGTCCCTGTAAACATCCTAAGCTCTCAAAACACTCTGAGAGCAGGAATGGACTAGATATTGACTTCAGTCTCGAGTTTTTAATGTGCCAAAAGAAAATAACTACCAACCTATAATTCTATGTCTAGCAAAAACACCTTTCCAAAATAAAAACACAATAAAGATGTTATAAATCAACAGACAAAAACAGAGACTTCATCACCAGAAGACCTGTACTAAATGAAATATTAAATGGAGGCTCTAGAGGTGAAATATTAAATGCAGGCTCTAGACAAAAGCAGGATGGATTAGAAAACAACTGAAAGTACAAATATGTGGGTAAATATCAATAAATATTTATTGTAAAATAAAATAATAATAATGAATAAAGTCAGAAGAAATAGTAAAAGAGCCTGAGAAATAGAAGTTAGAGAGATAAGAGGTAAACCAAGTCAGAGTAACACTGCAGAAGCCAAATGAAAAGTTAGCTTAAAGACAGGAGACAGCAATAAATGGTGTTAAGAACATAAATTATATACATATATATATATATATGTAAAGACATTAAAGCAACAAAAGAATCAAAGATGCTGGTTAAAGTGCAATTGAAATGATCTACTGTGAGGTCCATGACACGTAGGAAAGCAAACAAGGTCAAAATCAGGGTAGTGATACAGTAATTTGTAGGGTAGAGTATCAGAGAACCAGTGATTAAGATAAGGGAGAAGGGCATATAGAGTAGTTAAAAGAGAATACTAAAGTTCAGAACATAATAGGCATTCAATAGATATTTGCTGAGTATATAAACGGGAGATGAGTGGCTTTAAGCGAAACAGTGATTTGAAAGGGAAATTACACAGGTCAAGAATTTAAAGCTGGCAGGGTGTGGTAGCTGATTCTTGTAATCTCAGCACTTTGGGAGGCCAAGGTGGGAGAATCACTTGAGGCCAGGAGTTCGAGATTACAGTGAAATATGATGGTGCCACCATACTCCAGACTGGGTGACAAGAGTGAGGAGAGAGACAGAGAGAGAGAGAGAGAGAGACAGTTAGAGAGAGAGAAAGAAAGGAAAGAAACAGAGAGAGAGAGTTTTTGAAAGTAAACTAGTAAAAATAATGTCTTAGGTAAATTATGAAACTAAAGATTAAAATTATCAAATTAACAACATTTAAAAATGTAGGATTTGCTCCAATAATTCCAAATTCACTTAAAAGAAAAGAAAATTTAACAGCCTAAATTACTTACACTAAATATCAGTAGTCAGGCTAAATTAGGGCAGAAATACTTTTTTTAAATTTTTTTTCTTTTGCAATCCAAAATTATAGTTTAAAAAGATCTGATGTGCTACATATCAAATTCTCATATGTTGAGCATTCTGGTTAGTACAAGAAAAGTTCTCATATAGAAATTAGGATAACGCCTTTGTTTTTTTGTTGTTGTTGTTTTGAGACGGAGTCTTGCTTTATCGCCCAGGCTGGAGTGCAGTGGTGCGATCTCGGCTCACTGCAAGCTCTGCCTCTTTGGTTCACGCCATTATCCTGCCTCAGCCTCCTGAGTAGCTGGGACTACAGGTGCCCACCACCACGCTTGGCTAATTTTTTGTATTTTTAGTAGAGATGGGGCTTCACCATGTTAGCCAGGATGGTCTCGATCTCCTGATCTCGTGATCTGTCCGCCTTGGCCTCCCAAAGTGCTGGGATTACAGGCATGAGCCATCACACCTGGCCTGATTTCCTTTTTTAAATGAGAACAGAGAAGAGGGTGAAAGTAGGAAAGAAGTTGAAATGGTGGCTGGGAAAACAATGACAGCTGTTAGGATTGTCAGCCTCTGGTGGACGCCTAAATCTACTTCCCTTCTCTTTTACTCTGTCTTGCCTTTACTCTTTCTGCTTTAAGATTTAGTGCAACCTCAATTCCAGGAGATCATCTATCTGTGATTTAGATAGTCTAGTACTATATCTATACTATGGTGGACACTTCATGATGCCCTGTTGAAGCCAAGTTTCTGTATATGATTGTATTCAACTGCCTTGGGCTTTTACCTTCTTAAACTTTGCTTTATGATTTTCTTCAGGATAAGTTTGTCTTTATTTTACCACAGAACAACTTCCTCTCTCTGACCATAATTTTCATCTATTTGTATCTCCCACCAAGCTTTTCTTCACCTTCAGCACAATCTGAAGGTTATTCTTGTCCTCTAAATAAATCATGCACCAGCTGCTTTATCTTACTTTCTTAGACAATTGGGACTGAGAACTGTCCATTATTTCAACAATACTCTTACCAACATCCCTAATTCCTCCCCACTCAAGTTCCTAATAAAAATATCATGACTGACTCCATTACAAACAGACTTCAAAAACACTTAGCTGCAATCAAAAAGTTTGTTATATTTTTGCTTATTTCTAATCAATGCCATTTCCCATTTTAAAACTGCCATCCTATTTAATGCTCCCAACTGTATTCTTATACTTCTTCACTTTCAGTAGACTTTATCTTCCACGTAACTGGGAAAAACCACTGGTATAAATGCCCTCAACTTTCCTCTCAAGAGCTCTCTTCTAAATCTTTTTGTTTCTCTGATGTCTCAAAGGAAGACGTCTTTCCAATCCTAAGGCATTCAGGTGCACTCAACCATCTTCCTCCAGAGCCTGCAACACCAGCTATTTCCTTAGTGCCTTGTTTCTTTAATCTACCTCTCCATTGATTCCATTTGCTTCTTTATGCTACAAAGTTGTTGAAATCTAGTGCCTTTCTCATTCTAAAATGTTTTTTCAGACTCTGTTTTACCCCCTACTTCTTACCCTACTTCTCTCTTCCCTCTCTCTACAAGTCTCCATAGTCACTCCTCAATTTATGGAAGTCTAGCTTCCATGCCAATGACAGTGATCTCAAAGATCACTAAAAATCACATAATCACCAATTCAATAGCTTCTTTCCTTAATCTTCATTCAACCTGATCCCTTATGCAGCTTTAATACTGCATAATATAATTATCTCCTCTCTCCTTTACTCTCTTTCCTCTGACTTCACCAACCCTTTCTCTTGATTCTCTCTCTGCCAATTTCTGCTTCTTCTCAGGCTCTTTGCTGATTCCTTTTCCTCCATTCCTCCCTTAAAAGATGACACTAAAGTTCCATGCTCAACTTTAAGGTTGAGCTGAACTCAAAGGTTCCATGAACCTTCTCAGTTCATGCCCCTAGTTTCTCACAGGAGGCAAGCACTCCCTCACAGGAGTTTTGTACTCTGCACTCTATCGCTTCTATGCTCTCTACCCTCATCTTCTTTTCGTCTTTCACTGAGCTTCTATTCATCCTAAAGACTCAGCTTCCATGGTTCCTGAAGTCTGGCTTAAGAATCCTTCCTGTGTGTTCCCATGGACCCTGTACTTTTATGTTTTTCCCATTGGACCCTACACTCTACAAAGAGACTATGTCTACTTTGTTTATTACTGTATCCCTAGCATCTGGCATAATGTGAAATTTAGAATAAGTAGATGAATGAAAGACTTCACCTAGCTGCAAAAATTTAACATTTAATCAATGTGGAAGAACTCCATATACTAATTACTAATAGCTTTAGACCGGATTTCTTTCCTGAACTCAAAACCTTTGCTTTTAGCAGCCTACTTGTTATAGCTACATGAATATCTTCCAGACCCTCAAGGACTCAATAAGATAGCAAATTATCCTTTCCTAACTTCTAAAACCTCTCCCTTCCTTCTGTGTTTCCAGGTTTCTTTTCTTTTCCTTTCTCTTCTCTTCTCTTTTCTTTTCTTTCTTCTTGAGATGGAGTCTCCCTCTGTCGCCCAGGCTGGAGTGCAGTGGCGTGATCTCAGCTCACTGCAACCTCTGCCTGCCAGGTTCAAGTGATTCTTGTGTGTCAGCCTCCTGAGGACCTGGGACTACAGGCATGCACCACCACGCCAATTTTTGTATCTTCAGTAGAGACAGGGTTTCACCATGTTGGCCAGGCTGGTCTCGAACTCCTGATCTCAAGTAATCTGGCTGCCTTGGCCTCCCAAAGTTCTGGGATTACAAGCGTGAGCCACCGTGGCTGGCCTCCAGTTTTCATTAATAATACCCATTCACAGCACAATTTTTGACTCTTCCCTGCGCTCCCCTTTTTTATTCTCAAATGCAAATCCTATGACTTTAATCTCTTCAATGAAACAAGGAGAAACTAACAAAAACAAATATAAAAATATCAGGAGGAAATAAGTAGCATCACTTCCATCTCAAGAAACATCATAAAACTCGCTACCTTTCTTCCTGACCTCACACTCATATTTTGCTCTAGTCATGGGGGTTCATGCATATTATTTAGCTACATAGTCTGCAGTCTCTAGGATCTATATCACTGGGACAGTCATGTGTCCCTACTCTGGTCTAAGCTTACTGTCTTTGCATAATTATTAATAGTTTCATTCTCAAAGGCATCTGTGTTTAGATGATAAATTATATGGTTCCTCCATATTTAATTGTCATCAGTTAAATTCTGAAGTTTCTCTAAAACAAGACTCCTAGAAACACTTGACACATATTTAAAGCTGAAAATAAAGCAAAGAAAAACAGAAGATGTTCCGTGATAAGAAAGAGACATTTGTCTAATTCTCAACCATATTAATTGAATAGTTATTCTCAAATGCCAAAATCTCAAACCAGAAATATGTAATTTAGAACTTGGGTTGGCGCTTCACAGACTTTCCTGTTAAAAATAAACAAACTAGAGAGGGGAAGGGAAGAAAAAAGAAATGAACTAAATGATTGCACCTGAATGTAGGTATTAATTTGCCCTTCCACTTTTTATTTGTTTGCTTCCTCACCACGTTTATTGAATTATTGTCTCCCAAACAATTTCTTTTTGTTCAAGAGTATCAACCCCCATCTGACAACCAGCATAATCCTTAAGAATAATACGCTCTCCTGCTGGGCGCGGTGGTTCACGCCTGTAATCCAGGCACTTTGGGAGGCCGAGGCAGGCAGATCACGAGGTCAGGAGATTAAGACCATCCCGCCTAACACGGTGAAACCCTGCCTCTATTAAAAATACAAAAAAATAGCCAGGCGTGGTGGTGGGCGCCTATAGTCCCAGCTACTCGGGAGGCTGAGGCAGGAGAATGGTGTGAATCCAGGAGGCGGAGCTTGCAGTGAGCCAAGATCGGGCCACTGCATTCCAGCCTGGACGACAGAGGGAGACTCGGTCTCAAAAAAAGAAGAAGAAGAATACACTCTCCCTACATCCCTGATTCCTTACCAGTCTTTTTTTTTTTTTTTTTTTTTAAACAGGGGCTTGCTCTGTCACCCACGCTGAAGGGCAGTGGCCTGATCTCGGCTCACTGCAACCTCTGCCTCCTGGGCTAAAGCAATCCTTTTGTCAACGTTCATCACCATGCTCCACTAATTTTTTAAAAATGTTTTGTAGAGACAAGGTCTCATTATATTGCCCAGGCTGGTCTCAAACTCCTAGGCTCAAGTGATCCTTCCCTCTTGGCCTCCCAAAGTACTGGGATTACAAGCATGAGCCACTATGCCCAGTCCTTTATTGAAAAATCACAGAACTGGAAGCGTGAAAAAGGGGCTTGTGAGGTCTTCCGATCCATGGCATCCCAAGCCTGCATTACACACATTTATTTTTTGTTGAAGTTGTCTCCACTGTTCCTCACCTCTCCAGGATGGTAGAGCCACATGTGGTTAAAGGAGTAAGGATGAGAAAACTGAATTCAGTTTGTCAATTCGTTATTAGCCCAAACAGTAAAATTATAGTACATTTAAACTGAGTTATGATAATAAAATCTGAATATGTCTTTCTAATAATCCAAGGCAATCTATAAGTGGATAACTAACTTATAGATTGTTATAATCTATAAGTTATAGATTATAGATAACTTATAGATTGTTATAATCTATAAGTGGATAACTGAGTGTATATACATATATAGCAAATAAAAGATAGTGTAATTGTATATCTAAAACAAAAGTTTAAAAAGCTGAACAACACACTTAAAATCTTTATAAAAATGATAAAATCATTTTAAGTTGATATAAATTGACTTTAAGATGAAATGTAAAGATTATGCTTTATGATATGTAAATAATACTGCCTGATTATGGGTTAGAAACATTGTTTAAATATCCAAATCATTTGCTTTTTTACTGGCCACCCAGTTCTTCCTCTCTAACCACAGAGTAAATAACAATGCAGCTCATGTTAGAGAAGAAACTGCTCCCTTCATATTCCAGTCAGCTACTCTGATTCACATTCAAGCAGAGATTCATTCACACACAGCTGTGGCCAACATGAGTCCAATTTAAACATTAACCTATGATGCTTTAACAACCCAGCAGGAAAGTTTTTGAGAAGGGATACAAGCACTGCCTGTCTGTGATCAAACTGCCTGGCACTGCACACAACATGGCTCTAAGCCTCATCTCTCCTGGAGACACTCAAAGGTTATGTAATCAGGAAATGAACAATGCGCTGCTTGCCCTGCACCTCTCTACACCTGTGCCTGTGACTCACTTTCTTGGCATCTGTATTAAAAAAAAAAAAAAAAAAAAAGTAATGCCTGCCCCTAAAAAATCTTTTACAGTCTTGAAATTCTGGGATTTAATTTTCTTGCCTAACTGAACTGTCAGTATTACCCAAGAGTTAACAAGACTAGCAAGAAAAAAAGATGTAGGATGGATACCATGAGACAGAAGAGCTGAACTGGAGAGCAGAAAAAAAATGGAGAAAAAAAATTAGGATAAATGAAGACACACACACACACAAAAAAATGGCAGGGGAAGAAAAACCGTATTTTGATTAATGTTTTGCTTTCTAAATGGTGTTAAAATGAAGAACAATGTTTAATTTATTTTTAATACATATTAGTTTGCTGACATTACTGGGGGAAGAAGTGAACAAATATTCCTGTTTGCCTCTTCAAGGAAATCTCAGCTGCTTCATTAATTAGAGACAATATCCTTTATATACTACCTGCATTGTACTATTAATACATATGAGATAGCTCAAACGATTTAAAACATGATATTTCCCATTGCAATTTATATTTTTCCAACACTATGATATTTTTCATGCAAGATTTCCACACCACTTAATAGTTTTCAAAATCATTTTGAAATTGTGTTAATAAGCATATTCTTGGATAGAAGTGAATCTCAATCTTCTTTCAAATGTATCAAAATGCATGCCAGGCTTACTTTTCCCACATTAATGCTTTCTTATTGAATGATAAGGTCTAGATAAACATATCTGAGAAATGAAAATTGTGTGTTTATTGAACTTATTCTTGTTTTTAACAATGTCAAAAGCAAAAAAAAAAAAAGGGAAATATTTTCCACAATTGTCTGTACTATTTGGATTTCTCTTTGTATCAAAGGCTAAATGATGACAGCTATGGGATTAGACTCCAACTAGCATACTGTAGAAGCACCCAGCAAAGTATTCTCACTGTGCCAAAGGTGAGCACAGGCTTTGGGAAGACATCTTTTCCATAAGTAGGGGCCATTTGATGAGCTACAGCTTGACACTTATCTGCGTTCCAATGAAAACAAGAACAATTTCTCTGCAGCCTTAAAAGGCAAAGTCAGAAATAATACCAAATGTTGTAACACATGTGTTGATTTGTTATGTTACATTTCAGCTGTTAGTTATGTTAATGGAACAGTTTCACATACTTCGTTTTGATGTATTTATTTTAATGATCATGTGTATGTATCTTGCTATGATTGCCTGGTAACACTGATTACATGATGTTCTGCTGTCACCACCAGGCCAGGACTGGAAGTAAGAAATGTAAAACTTTGGAACTGTATGACTTAAAATGAGTCCCTCAGTACATGAAGAATAAAATGTATTCAAAATCTATATATTGTGAGATCTTAATACTAGTTGACAGCACATCTCGTAAAGCATATTATCAGATTAACTAAAATTGGTGACATTTTAAAAGTAGACTTCCAATATAGTATTCCAGAGATTAGAAGAAAACGTTCATGCTTCAGCCTTTTGTATCACTAACAAGTTCATTTTTTTAGACCCATTACTTGACTACAAAAGTAAAGGAGGGAATTCTAATCATGTAATTAGTAAGGCAGCAGAAGGCATTTTAATATGTATCTTTCACATTCTTCTAGTAATTTTCCAAGATGCTCACCAAGACAATATATGAACTATAAAGCCAAAGTCATCAGCTGTCACAAAAAAAATTTTCTTTCTTTCTTTCTCTCTTTTTTTTTTTTAAGACGGAGTTTCGCTCTTGTTGCCCAAGCTGGAATGCAACGGTGCAATCTTGGCTCACTGCAACCTCTGCCTCTGATGTTCAAGCGATTCTCCTGCCTCAGCCTCCTAAGTAGCTGGAATTACAGGCACCTGTCCAGCTAATTTTGTATTTTTAGTAGCGACGAAGTTTCTCCATGTTGGTCAGGCTGGTCTCTAACTCCTGACCTCAGGTGATCTGCCCACCTCGGCCTCCCAAAGTGCTGGGATTACAGGTATGAGCCACCGCTCCCAGCCGCAATTTTCTTCTACTTACCATCAGGTAGCTCTAGGGTTCTGCCTGATGGACTGACAGGGTGGTATCAGCAAAGACCTAGCCAGCCCCTGGGAAAAAGAGATATTCCACAAAAGCCAAGGCACTATTTCATACGCTCTAAAGACAAAAGAAGAAAAAGCCTTTGGCTACTGAAATATATAAAGCTTTTTTATAAGCTCCTTCATGAAGTTCACAGTAAACTGTGCAGGACCTGGTGATTCTGGAGGAGAGATGATGTGCCTTCTTTGGTAAGTGTGAGTGGTTCATAAGCAGTCTCCAAAAGGTGGAAGAAACTTTTTAAAGGTGAAGAGTCAGGGTCTCCAGCTGTAATATTAGAGAAAAAATGGAGAGGATTCACAGTGATGCTTTTCTTGTTATTACTTCTCTTCCTCCCTTACAAGCAATGGTCTGCTGGAGCCAGCTTGTACCAGCTCACAAGAGCCGATTCATAAATATTCAGGAATTTTGTGAGTCAGTTGTTAAACTCTGTCATTACCAAAAATTAAATCACATAAACTTACAATTAAAGAAATTATGATTCAGTCCAGTCCAGAGGCCTCAGGAAAAAAAGAAGTTATATTAAAAACAAAAATAGCGACTACTCAAAACTCATTATTTCCTGTTGATTTTACTGTTTTGCCATTAATATTACCCATGGTCTTGAGGTGTATCTGTATGGGGGAAATATTATATGATGGGGTGCTACTGCACATCTCTTCCCAACTCTGCATTCACTGACGTCATGTTGGCAGCTTGAAATCATCCATGGTGAGAATATTTATACCCAGAGATCAGCAAATGCTACAAATTGGAGCTGCTTTTTCCCCTAGAGATCTGGTTGTTGAACATTTGTCATCATAGCACTGATTATAAGGCAAATATACTTCTCTTCCTATCATGATCATTAAAGAAAGAGAAATAAAGTAGGAAAAAACAAATGACACCAGCTACTTCAAATATTTACTGGCAGCAAAGCTACATACCAGTATATACCAAGTCATACCAGATCATGCCAATTTATAACACAGTTTGCTTACATACTCTGTTTAACAGACATCCATTTGAAAAATATATACAGTAAAGGCCCTGTTAATAGTTAAGAGTAAAGCTGAACCAGAAGAGGAGGGTCAACAGCTTTTCTTTAAAATTGTTTGTTTACATTCTGAGTAGTCCTTATTTAGAAAAGGTCAAAACTAAGTTTCAAGTATTACATTTATCTTCAGCCTGATAAATTAATCAGAAGAGGTAAGAGTTTAGTGGGCCTGATGAGAAACTATTAGCTTGGCCTGATGAGAAAGTACAAAGAACATATTTGAAGAAGAAACATTAAAGCATTATAAGAAATAGAAATGGTACTAATGGATCTTGATTCAGTGTCTGGACCCCAAAGAGACAAGAATCACTTCACAGATCATCTTAAACACAACAGAACAGATGTCCACTAAACGTAAAAAACCATATTGCTGTAAGTGATGGCAAATAGCAAAGTAACATGGGATCTGCTCAACTGGGCTCAATAACTCTATGCTTGGAGTTCATATAAAGCAATGAGATGAACTGTACTCCTGGAAGCTAAGGGTGAAAAATGAAAAAAAGAGTCCCCAGAGGTGTTTATAAAAGAAATATAAATGCTGTGATACAGGATACTTTCAGAAATCACAAAATATTTACTTCAGCAAAAAGAGAAGTCTGTTTTCATAACCATTCACAGCTCTAGCAGGCATAGAACATTATTATCTGAGTTCATATGAGGCAGAAAAAGAAAATAACAAGCAAGTTCAAGCAATCCAACCTTTTTTTCTGCAAAAGAGGAAAAAATGATGATTTTTAATGACCTCTCACATCCCACTAGGAGCTCAAAAACATTACTGAGGAGCTATGCCGAGAGGGAATAAATTACAGATGGAGCTTTCCACAGATGGATTTTCATGTGAAGGACCTTGGATTTTTCAACCAGGAATCTTAAAGATGTGATCTAAGGATTGCAACATCTTGATACCAAGAGGCAAACTACTTCAACACAAGATGGACTTGTACAAAAAAAGATAATGATGACAAACTAGAATTTTTGCCAATTGCTCAGACCCTACTAAAGAGAATTCAAAGCAAATGAGACCCTAAGAAAATGCCAATAGGATAAAAAAGTAAAACAATTTGAATTGTTTGGGACAGAATAAAAAATCAGAAGGGGAAAATAGAACGTGTTAAGAAAAGATGAGAACAAACCAGGAACAAAAAAAGCTAGGCTTTTAAGATAGATTTGGGTCATTGCTTAAGACATTTTAAGCAAAATCAATTGAGTGCATGACGAAATAAAATAAACAAGCACACAGAAAAAAAGTTATTACTATATAGTTTAAGGCAACCTAAGGAACAAATAAAGGTTTTATTTTATAAATTTTTAGATATGTATTTTAAAAAACCTTTAACTGACAAAAGCAAGATATACATTTAAACTAATGGAATTATTTAACTTCTATTAATAAATAATTTCTTGGAAATCAGTGAACCAAAAAAATTCTTTATTTTATTTATTTATTTATTTATTTTGAAATAGGGTCTCACTATGTCACCCAGGTTGGAGTGCAGTGGCACAGTCTCAGCTGACTGCAAACTCCACCTCCTAGGCTCAAGCCTAGCCTCCCAAGTAGCTGGGACTGCAGGTGCACACCACCACACCAGGCTAATTTTTGTATTTTTTTGTAGAGATAGGGTTTTGCTATGCTGCCCAGGCTGGTCTCAAACTCCTGGGCTCAAGTGATCTACCTGCCTCGGCCTCCCAAAATGCTGAGATAAATAATTCAATTTAAAAAACATGATTATATTAAAATTTCTGGCTTGGGAAAAAAAAAAAAAACCTGTTTCACCAGTATAATAACCTATGCTAAAAAGCACACAAGACTGATACATGAAACCAGAGTATCAAGTGATTGCTTTA
Source organism: Colobus angolensis palliatus (assembly GCF_000951035.1). Lineage (NCBI taxonomy): Eukaryota > Metazoa > Chordata > Mammalia > Primates > Cercopithecidae > Colobus > Colobus angolensis. Next base: position 8,070,872 of record NW_012113253.1, on the reverse strand, counting down.
CAATGAAAAATGAGAAAATCAACCATCATTAAGGTTGTAGGTCTATGTTTACCAGCACACAACCTTGGAAAACAAGTTTACATGGTCAGAATAAGTGAAGGTAACAGTATGAGCCCTATGAATATTCCCTCCATCAAGATCTATCAAGCTGACTAGATGCAACGAGCAGACAGCTCAGGACAGCACTTCAAGAGCATGTCAAGGTTTGCCTCTGAGACACTACACCTTCTGGGATGCCACTGCCAAACAATGTCTCTTCATGAGTGAGACATTCTTTCTTTTTCTTTTTTAAGAGCTAGGGTCTCACTCTGTCACCCATGCCGGACTGCAGCTGGAGTACACTGGTGCAATCATAGCTCACTGTAGCCTCTAATTCCTGGGCTCAAGTGATCTTCCTGTTTCAGCCTCCCAACTAGCTGGGACTACAAGCATGGACCACCATACCTGGCTAATTTTAAAAATTTTTTTGTAGAAATAGGGTCTCACTATGTTGTTCATGCTGATCTTGAACTCCTGGGGTCAAGTGATCTTCCCACCTCAGCCTCCCAAATGCTGGGATTACAGGTGTGAGCCACTGTTCCTGACCTGGAAAATTCTTTCTTTACATGTGCTGGCATCTTCATTACAAATCTTGCAGGCCTGTGAAGCCCTTCTGTCTCTAGACGGCTGCTCATATCTGTACTGATTTATTACACATTCATTTCCTAGTTTAAATTGCAAAAAGCAACCATATTTTTAGGTTCCTTGGGTGAAGTGGGAGGGGACAGGGAGACTGCATTGCTGCTCCAATGCAATTTGTTAAGCGCTCCCATTTTTGTTGTTGTTTTTTGTATTTTTCCAAGAAACAGTCGCTCTGTTACCCAGGCTGGAGTGCAGTGGCGCAATCTTGGCTCACTGCAACCTCCACCTCCCGGGTTCAAGCACTTCTCCTGCCTCAGCCCACCGAGTAGCTGGGATTATAGGCGCGTGACACCACATCCGGGTAGTTTTTGTATTTTTAGTAGAGATGGGTTTCACTATGTTGGCCAAGCTGGTCTCGAACTCCTGACCTCGGATCTGCCCACCTTGGCCTTCCAAAGTGCTGGGATTACAGGCATGAGCCACCACCCCAGCCAAGAGCTCCTTATTAAGAGTAAACTGGAAAGACAGAATGTTGATAATTGCTGAAGCTGAGTGAAGGTATATGGGGGCTCATTAAACTGTTTTCACATAAAATTTTTCTTAAAAAAATAAAAATGCTCGGCTGGCTGTCATTTCCAAATAATCAATGACTATCTTTAATTAGGTTTATAGTATGTTGTTAAGAATATAAACATGCCAATGAGTTCATGAATTTTTCAATACCTATCACAGCACCTTTTATACGGCACCTTCAATCCTGAGCATACAAGCTAAATAGAGCAGAATGTCTTCATGGACCTACAGTTTTGTGGAGAAAAAAATATTAAAGGTGATATTTGACATTTAACATTCATAAAGATAGTTGAAGATATTAAAGTGAAAGATTAAACAAGGTGATAAACAGATACTCTTTCTTCTAGAGATAATAATAAGAAAGCAATGGCTTAGAAGTTAAGAGTACAGGGTCTGGAGTCAGAATAGTTGGTACTAATTCCAAGTTCACCAATTGCTAAATGGATGGCATTAGGAAAGCATTCAACTTCCCTAAGTCTCAGTTTCCAAAGCTATAAAATAAAGATACCAATCTACCCCTTAGGATTGTCTAGAATTAAATAAAATTATTCATATAAAGTTATTACCACAGAACCTAACAGAAACATTAAAGAAATGTCAGGTATAATAGATACTGGTGGTTCAGAGAAGTTCAGGTGTTCGCTTTTCTGGAAACAAGAGGATTAAAAGAGGATCTAAAAATAAATAAATAAATAAATAAGGATCTTTAGAGATCGTTTTTTGGTCTATAATCCTATGGTATTCAAAAATCTTAAGACTCTATGGGTAACTGGTGTAAACATCAGGAAGTGGGGGATGAGTGGGGAGCTACAAGCCAGAAAGCTGGCTGCTGTGCTTGTTCTTCCTGAATCCACTTCACTAGCAAACATGACAAAATGCGATGCAACACGAGAACCCTGCTGATTCTGTGCTCAGTGATTCACAGTGTTCAGGAATCCAAGCCTGACCGCTAATTGGGACACCATCTCTCTGGTAACAAAAACAAATAATGTAACAAAGCCTGAACAGTAATTGCCCAGCACTCCAGAAACAACCTAATTGTGAAGACACCAAAATTTACCATAAAGCTATAAAGAGGTACGTGATTTTCCACATTGAATCACCAGCCAACCTCACCCCTCACCTATGCCCATTCATCTTTTAGAAAACAGAACTTGATTCTTAATGCTGCTGCTGAGTAGAAAAATAATGAGCTCTGTTGGTGCGTCTGAAAATACACCATCGGCCTAGAGGAGAACTTAGCTTGTGACACTTTAATGAAAATGTCAGGACCACCCTGAAGTATTTAGGTCCTGTAAATGCCAAGTAAAGAGAGGAGCTAAACAATTAAGGTAATGGATGACAGTGAGCAAAGGGAAAATAAAGCTGATTATCAGAGAAAAGTCTTCAACACTGCCCCTCTTATGCCATAAAGTTTTTCCAAAGGAATTTGTGATTACACCCAAGGTTTTGGGTGTTACCTCACACTTCATTGGAAAACATTGTAAGAACAATGCAAATTTTATGGGGGAGGAGCTACATGGTCTTATCTGTTTTTTTCTCTCTCAATCTTTCTAGGGTTCTCTAGAAAAGTAGGCAAAAGAAAGCATATTCTTGACCCTTGATAGAAAGAACGCTTGGGGGGCTGCACCTGTGCTTTGTTCACCAATGTGTTCTCAGCACCAATCACAGCATAGAGTATAGTAGGTGTTTGGTAAATGTTTGCGGAAATAGCAATAACATGTTTAGGCTAGGAAAAATGTGTGCTCCTAATTGCTGGTCTAACTGCTATTCAGTTTATACTGATTTACTGGTTTGTACACTATAAAAGCAGGAGCAAAGAGGACAAACACATAGACATACTCAGAGAACCTTAAGGCAGGGCTACAATGCACAACCTCGTATGAACATCATTTGGATCCACAGTGTGTCTCAAATCACCTAATAGGAGACTGAAATGACCTGGGGCCAGAGAGGATAATGATAGCAATAAATAATTACTAAATAATTTAATGAATTCTGCATTACAACTACATCACAACTTACGGGCTTCCTAAAACATCAATGCACAACACAGATCTGGTGACATTTACTGACTCAGCTTTTGTGTTTTCTTTTTCTCTTGTGAAATTTTGCAAACACAAGAGTAAACGGGCAACAGTACTATAAACCCTGGGTAAATAGTAGAAGTCACCTGGGCTGACTTATTGGGCAAGGGACCCATCAAGTGACTTCTTCACAGAAATAGAAGAAGATACAACAGGAGTCTCTCACTAGAGCATTACAGCAGAGTATTTTCAAGCTGTCATATCATTGGGTGGAGATGTCAGGAGCAGGACTTGCAAATGTTAAAGTTTCATTTGGCTAGGGCTGAAGATACCAGAAAGATGTAAAATTGATTCTGAAGTTGTTAATCTGAATAAAATAGGACAGTGTCCTATGAAGCATAAGACTAAAGGACAGCAGGTTTTGGCTCAAAAATGAGAAAAAAGGAAACAGTTCCCTTATTTGAAAAAGGTATTTGAAAAGAAGCTGATGGCTTAAAAAGTAAAACAAAATAACCAACTGTTTTCTGCCAGTAAAGAGAGAAATAATTTCATTATCAGTCAAGACGCTATTACCTGGTTGGGCATGGTGGCTCATGACTGTAATCCCAACACTTTGGGAGGCTGAGGTGGGAGGACTGCTTGAGTGCAAGAATTCAAGACAAGCCTGGGCAACATGTGAGACCCTGTCTCTACAAAACATTAGCTGGGGCTGGTGATGTGTCTGTAGTATCAGCTACTAGGGGAATCATAGGGGGCACCGAGGTGGTAGAATCGCTTTGAGCCCAGGAGGTTGAGGATGCAGTGAGCTGTGATCGTGAGCCACTACTCTCCAGCTTGGGTGACAGAGAAAGATGACCTTGTCTCAAAAAAAAAAAAAAAAAAAAAAAAAAGAGAGAGAGAAACATTATTACCTGTTCTAAATATGACTGAAGTGCTTCAGTAATTATCTCCTTCCCCCACTACAGAGTGAAGCTTCTGAGTCAAGAACTTTGTCCTAATCATCTTTCTATCCACAGAACATTACTTGGCACATAGCAGGTTTCTCAGTGAATGTTCATTAATAAGTAACTGAATATTATAAAGGAGATTCTTAAAAGGTTGTGATTCAATGTAGTATATTTTATTTCATTTCATTTATTTATTTATTTTGAGACAGAGTCCCATTCTGTTGCCCAGGCTGGAGTGCAGTGGCATGATCTCAGCTCACTGCAACCTCCGTCTCCTGGTTCAAGTGATTCTCCTGTCTCAGCCTCCCGAGTAACTGGGAATACAGGCATGCACCACCACATCTGGCTAATTTTTGTAGTTTTAGTAGAGATGGGGTTTCGCCATGTTGGCCAGGCTGGTCTCGAACTCCTGACCTCAGTTGATCCATCTACCTCGGCCTCCCAAAGTATTGGGATTATAGGCATAAGCCATCATGCCTGGCGTAATGTCCTACATTTTAATTTAAGTTATATTGTAGAACTGTATATCCACTCTAGTTTCTTCAAATTCCCATTTTCCTTCCTCATTATCCAGGTAATCGATAGAACATTAAATATTGACCCTAATACTACTGTTTATTCCATTTAGTGCTCTGTTCTACCTGTATATGATCTTGTAAAATACATATTAAAAATAAATATTATAAATATATATATAGTCTTTTTTTCACTCCACATTTCACCTTGTGTATAACCCTTCATAGGCCTTGGTAGATGTCAGGGGTCTTAGTGTCACTTATCGCCTCTAAGGGCCCAGGGCCTTGTCTGTGCCTTGTGGTTCTTATAACCCACACTCTTGGTTTATCCATGACAGTCCCATTGTCAGCTCATGCTTTTCACTCTGGTTCTCAGTACACTTCTTAACCATGGTCCCTGGTGATGTCCCTTACTATCTCGGCCATGCACTTAAAAGCACATTTGTTATATTTTAGCCGGCATTTCCAGGTATTTTTTAGACGAAGAGTTTTCAGGTAATCTAGGCTGCCAAGATACCAGAAAAGGAAATCTCTGCAAGAAGCAGTCACATGTTCCCTTATTTAATGCCCATAGTAAGTACCAGAAAAGCAAGCTTCTTCACACCTACCAAACCTAGGAGACAAAAAGGAAAAAAAAAAAAGCCTTGCTTCTGTTGGCCTAGGCTTTTTGTAAAAGAAAGAAAACAACGTATCTCCTGAGAATTCGCTATCGTGAGTTTACTATTATGTGGGCTTCATGTTCAAGTTTATACTTGGCTAATTTCTCATCTTGGAAATGATTACAAAATGTGCCTACCAGAAAGAGCATAGATTAAAAAAACCCACTAAAGAGCTCATAATTCAAAATTACAAAACACACCAGAAAAGAATCCACCATGTCAGCAGAACTAATAAATAGCAGAATTAGTTCTTCCAAGAACTACAAATTACAGAATTACTGAATACTGTTGCAGCCAGGCTCTAGGGTGGCCCCCATGAAAACAGTATCTCCTGGTATTCATACCCTTTCATAACCCTCTTCCACCAAGTATGGGCATAACATGTGGCTGCTTCTAATCAAGAGAATATAGCAATGGTGATTATTTGTATGTGGTTACATGTATATGGTTACATTACATAAGATAGCAATGCCTGTCTTGCTAAGAAACTCTCCCCTTTGCTGGTTTAGAGAAGCAAACTGCCACATTGTGGGCTGCCATATGGAGAGGGCCATATGACACAGAACTAAGGGTGGCCTCTAGCTGACTGCCAACAAAAATCTGAGGCCATCAGTCTAACAATGTGCTACCCTGATGTCCAATCCAATTCTGATGCTAGAAACTGAATATTGCAAACAATCATGTGAACACTGAAGCAGATCCTTCCCCAGTCGAGCCCCAGATGAGACACTAGCCCTGGCTGAGACCTTACAGAGAACCCAACAAAGCTGTGCCCAGAATCCTGACCTACATAAACTATGAGATAATAATGTATGTTGCTTTAAGTCACAAATTTTGTGATAATACTGTTATGACAGAAGCTACAAACTATAACACATGTTTAAAATGATTAAAGACATCAAAAAAGAAACCATGGCAGGCCAGGCATGGTGGCTCACACCTGTAATCCCAGTATTTTGGTAGGCCGAGGCACACGGATCACCTGAGGTCAGGAGTTCAAGACCAGCCTGACCAACATGGTGAAACCCCGTCTCTACTAAAAATACAAAAAATCTGCCAGGCATGGTGGTGCATGCTTGTAATCCCAGCTACTTGGGAGGCTGAAGCAGGAGAATCGTTTGAACTGGGGAGGCAGAGGTTGCAGTGAACCAAGATCATGCCATTGGACTCCAGCCTGGGCAACATGGCGAAACTCCCATCTCACACACACAAAAAAAGAAACGGAAATAAAAGAAACCATGGCATGTGTATACCTATGTAAAAAACCTGTATGCTCTGCACATGTATCCTGGGACTTAAAGTAAAATAAAAATGTTTTTAAAAGAAATTTTAAAATGAGGAAAAAGACCAAAAAACCCCAGGAAATTTTGTAAAACAAAAATATAACATTTAATAATACAAAAACATAATCTGAAAATGACTTAACTCAATGGGTAAGTTAAAGAGCAGAATGAAATCTGAAGAATATATGAACTAAAAAACAGTACAAAGAAAATTGATCTATTTCTATCTAAAACATACAACACAGATATTCAAAGGTGGAAAAACCTGAAACAGAGGTTAAGAGTGACATGAAATATATAGTCATGTGCTGCATAAAATTGTTTCAATCAATAGTGGACCACATATACAATGGTGGTCCCATAACATAATGGAGCTGGAAAACCCCTATTACCTAGTAACATTGTAGCGCATGTATTACTCACATGTTTGTGGTGATGCTGGTGTAAACAAACCTACTGCACTGCCAGTTGTATAAAGGTATGGCACATACAATTACGTATAGTATAATACTTGATAATGATAATAAATGATCATATTACTGGTTTATGTATTTACACCACTATATTTTTTATCTTTTTTTTAGAATGTACTCCTTCTACTTATTAAAAAAGTTAACTGTAAAACAGGCTCAGGCAGGTGCTTCAGGAGGAATCCCAGAAGAAGGCATTGTTATCATAGGAGATGACAGCTCCATGCATGTTACTGCCCCTGAAAATCTTCCAGTGGTAAACACATTGAGGTGAAATACAGAATGCCAAAGTCAAAGAAAAGACTGTAAAAATAAACATGAGAAAAAAATCCTCCTACAAAGGAGCAACAGCATACTCTTCAATGATAGCAATGGCAGAAAACAATAAAACAGGATTTCCAAAGTGGTAAGAGGAAACTGTCAACCTAGAATTCTATATTCAGCTAAATCATCAATAAGAGAATAAAATAAACATTTTCAAACAAATGGGTCTACCACTAGTAGGCCCTAATGGAAAAACGACTAAAGGATATTCTTCAGGAATTAAACTGAAAGGAAGGAATATGACACAAAAAGCAAAAGCAAGCAAGGAATTAGTGAATAAACTGACGCAAACACTGACAGTATTAAAAAAGTAATGATGACTCCTAGGAGGGTAAAAGCCAAAATTAGCAAAAATAATGTACAAAAATTATATGGAAAATGGGCAAGGTATGGTAGAATTAAAGTGTGCTAAGATCCTTGATTTATTTGAAAGGAGGATGAAGATAATTAACTTTAGACTTCATGGATTTCAGTACACATGTCAAAACTGTAAGGATAAAAAGAGAAATATAATATGTAACTTCCAAACCAGTAGAGGGAAACAAAATGTAAAACATTATCACTATCCATATTTTACAGAACATGAAACCAAGACCTACTAAAACTAACTGACCTGACAAAGTTTACCCAGCTAGTAACTAGGAGAATGTAAATAATTCATGTCTTTCAATGCCACGTTCTGTGATGTTTTTTGCCTTCTATGTCATATAGCCTCTGATCTAGATGATATATTAAAATAACAGTGTGTTACCCTGATGTCCAATCCAGTAAGACAAAAATCTCACAGTGCTGCAAGAATTTCCTTCTATTAAATAGCACTTTGTGGTAAAACTGCTGTGGATTTACCTAGCAATTCTCTTATTTCTCATTTCCATTTCATTCTTACCTACCCTCTTCATTCATTAATTCCTACATTTTCCATATAATTCTTCTTGTAGACTCTTTTTCCCCCTTCCTATTTCTTTTTTTTTTTCACCTTGTCAAATATATATTTTTGGATTATACTTTAAGTTTTAGGGTACATGTGCACAATGTGCAGGTTGGTTACAAATGTATACATGTGCCATGTTGGTGTGTTGCACCCATTAACTTGTCATTTACATTAGGTATATCTCCTAAAGCTATCCTTCCCCCCTCCCCCCACCCCACAACTGGCCCTGGTGTGATGTTCCCCTTCTTGTGTCCAAGTGTTCTCATTGTTCAATTCCCACCTATGAGTGAGAACATGCGATGTTTGGTTTTCTGTCCTTGTGATAGTTTGATGAGAATGATGGTTTCCAGCTTCATCCATGTCCCTACAAAGGACATGAACTCATCCCTTTTTATGGCTGCATAGTATTCCATGGTGTATATGTACCACATTTTCTTAATCCAGTCTATCACTGATGGACATTTGGGTTGGTTCCAAGTCTTTGCTATTGGGAATAGTGCCGCAATAAGCATATGTGTACATGTGTCTTTATAGCAGCATGATTTATAATCCTTTGGGTATATACCCAGTAATGAGATGGTTGGGTCAAATGGTATTTCTAGTTCTAGATCCTTGACGAATCGCCACACTGCCCTCCACAATGGTTGAACTAGTTTACAGTTCCACCAACAGTGTAAAAGTGTTCCTATTTCTCCACATCCTCTCCAGCACCTGTTGTTTCCTGACTTTTTAATGATCGCCATTCTACCTGGTGTGAGATAGTATCTCATTGTGGTTTTGATTTGCATTTCTCTGATGGTGAGTGATAATGAGCATTTTTTCATGTGTCTGTTAGCTGTATGAATGTCCTCTTTTGAGAAGTGTCTGTTCATATCCTTTGCCCACTTTTTGATGGGGTTGCTTTTTTCTTGTAAATTTGTTTGACTTCCTTGTAGGTTTTGGATATTAGCCCTTTGTCAGATGAGTAGATTGCAAAAATTTTCTCCCATTCTGTAGGTCGTCTGAGGAGGCAGTCTGTCTATTCTCAGATCTCAAACTCCATACTGGGAGAACCACTACTCTCTTCAAAGCTGTCAGACAGAGACATTTAAATCTGCAGGGGTTTCTGCTGCCTTTTGTTTGGCTATGCCCTGCCCCCAGAGGTGGAGTCTACAAAGGCAGGCAGGCCTCCTTGAGCTGAGGTGGGCTCCACCCAGTTCGAACTTCTCAGCCACTTTGTTTACCTACTTAAGCCTCAGCAATGGCAGGTGCCCCTCCCCCAGCCTCACTGCCACCTTGCCATTAGATCTCAGACTGCTGTGCTAGCAATGAGCAAGGCTCATTGGGCATGGGACCCTCCAAGCCAGGCGCAGGATATAATATCCTGGTGTGATGTTTGCTAACACCCTTGGAAAAGCGCAGTATTAGGGTGGGAATGAACTGATTTTCCAGGTGCTGTCTGTCACAGCTTCCCTTGGCTAGGAAAGGGAATTCCCTGTCCCCTTGCGCTCCTGGGTGAGGCTTCGGCTCTTGCTCAGTGGGCTGTACCCACTGTCCTGCACCCACTGCCCAACATGCCCAAGTGAGATGAACCTGGTCCCTCAGTTGGAAATGCAGAAATCACCCGTCTTCTGCGTTGCTTACGCTGGGAGCTGTAGACTGGAGCTGTTCCTACTTGGCCATCTTGGAACTGCCCCCCTACATTTCTTATATTTAAAATTTTGTGTGTGTGTGTATGTATGTGTGTGTGAGTGTGTGTATACTTGAACATGTTTAAATTTTTGTTTCATACGTTTACTTATTTTTATTTAAATATCATTATGCTTGCTATGGAGAGTGATAGATTCTAAATGCATAATTTTTGTTAGGATACAGCTTATTTGAAAGATTTCACAAGTTACAAAACACAGTAGTCGCTAGGTCTGTTTCATTCACTAGTAGTGCTCTCTCACTGAAGCAAGTATGTAATGTCAAAAAAAAAAAAAAACTGCAGAACTCTTGGCAGAAACACTACAAGCCAGAAGAGAGTGGGGGCTAATATTCAACATTCTTAAAGAAAATAATTTTCAACCCAGAATTTCATATGCAGCCAAACTAAGCTTCATAAGTGAAGGAGAAATAAATTCCTTTACAGACAAGCAAATGCTAAGAGATTTTGTCACCACCAGGCCTGCCTGACAAGAGCTCCTGAAGGAAGCACTAAACATGGAAAGAAACAACCGGTACCAGTCACTGCAAAATCATGCCAAATTGTAAAGACTATAGATGCTAGGAAGAAACTGCATCAACTAATGAGCAAAATAACCAGCTAACATCATAATGACAGGATCAAATTCACACATAACAATACTAACCTTAATTGTAAATGGGCTAAATGCTCGAATTAAAAGACACAGACTGGCAAATTGGATAAACAGTCAAGATCCATCAGTGTGCTGTATTCAGGAGACCCACCTCACATGCAGAGACACATATAGTCTCAAAATAAAGGGATAGAGGAAGATCTATCAGGCAAATGGAAAGCAAAAAAAGGCAGGGGTTGCAATCTTAGTCTCTAACAAAACAGACTTTAAACCAACAAAGATCAAAAGAGACAAAGAAGACCATTACATAATGGTAAAGGGATCAATTCAACAAGAAGAGCTAACTATCCTAAATATATATGCACCCAATACAGGAGCACCGAGATTCATAAAGTAAGTCCTTAGAGACCTACAAAGAAACTTAGACTCCCACACAATAATAATGGGAGACTATAACACTACACTGTCAATATTAGACAGATCAGCGAGAGAGAAGGTTAACAAAGATATCCAAGACTTGAACTCAGCTCTGCACCAAGCAGACCTAATAGACATCTACAGAACTCTCCACCCCAAATCAACAGCATATACATTCTTCTCAGCACCACGTCGTACTTATTCTAAAACTGACCACCTAATTGGAACTAAAACACTCCTCAGCAAATGCAAAAGAACAGAAATTATAACAAACTGTCTCTCAGACCACAGTGCAATCAAATTAGAATTCAGGATTAAGAAACTCACTCAAAACCACACAACTGCATGGAAACTGAGCAACCTGCCCCTGAGTGACTACTGGGTAAATAACGAAATGAAGGCAGAAATAAAGATGTTCCTTGAAACCAGTGAGAACAAAGACACAATGTACCAGAATCTCTGGGACACATTTAAAACAGTGTGTAGAGGGAAATTTATAGCACTAAATGCCCACAAGAGAAAGCAGCAAAGATCTAAAACTGACACCCTAACATCACAATTAAAAGAACTAGAGAAGCAAGAGCAAATAAATTCACAAGCTAGCAGAAGAAAAGAAATAACTAAGATCAGAGCAGAACTGAAGGAGATAGAGACATAAAAAACCCTTCAAAAAAAATCAATGAATCCAGGAGCTAGTTTTTTGAAAAGATCAACAAAATAGATAGACCGCTAGCAAGACTAATAAAGAAGAAAAGACAGATCAAATAGATGCAATAAAATATGATACAGGGGATATCACCAGTGATCCCACAGAAATACAAACTACCGTGAGAGAATACTATAAACACCTCTACACAAATAAACTAGAAAATCTAGAAGACATGGATAAATTCTTGGACACATACACTCTCCCAAGACTAAACCAGGAAGAAGTCGAATCTCTGAATAGACCAATAACAGGCTCTGAAATTTAGGCAGTAATTAATAGCCTACAAACCAAAAAAAGAGTCCAGCACCAGGCAGATTCACAGTCAAATTCTACCAGAGGTACAAGGAGGAGCTGGCACCATTCCTTCTGAAACTATTCCAAACAATATAAAAAGAGGGAATCCTCCCTAACTCATTTCATGAGGCCAGCATCATCCTGATACCAAAGCCTGGCAGAGACACAACAAAAAAAGAGAATTTTAGACCAATATCCCTGATGAACATCGATGCGAAAATCCTCAATAAAATACTGGCAAATCAAATCCAGTAGTACATCAAAAAGCTTATCCACCACGAACAAGTCTGCTTCATCCATGGGATGCAAGACTGGTTCAACATGTGCAAATCAATAAGTGTAATCCATCACATAAACAGAACCAATGACAAAAACCAGATGATTACCTCAATAGATTCAGAAAAGGCCTTTGACAAAATTCAACAGCCCTTCGTGCTAAAAACTCTCAATAAACTAGGTATTGATGGAATGTATCTCAAAATAATAAGAGCTATTTATGACAAACCCACAGCCAACATTACACTGTATGGGCAAAAACTGGAAGCTTTCCCTTTGAAAACGAGCACGAGACAAGTATGCCCTCTCTCACCACTCCTACTCAACATAGTGTTGGAAGTTCTGGCAAGGGCAGTCAGGCAAGAGAAAAAAATAAAGGGTATTCAATCAGGAAAAGAGGAAGTCAAATTGTCCCTGTTTGCAGATGACATGA
>NW_012113253.1:8051745-8057126 GCF_000951035.1 Colobus angolensis palliatus | reverse complement strand
TCTCACACCAGTTAGAATGGTGATCATTAAAAAGTCAGGAAACAACAGGTGCTGGAGAAGATGTGGAGAAATAGGAACACTTTTACACTGTTGGTAGGAGTGTCAATTAGGTATACCATTGTGGAGGGCAGTGTGGCGATTCCTCAAGGATCTAGAACCAGACATACCATTGACCCAGTGATCCCATTACTGGGTATATACCCAATGGATTTTAAATCATGCTGCTATAAAGACACATGCACATGTATGTTTATTGTGGCACTATTCCCAATAGCAAAGACTTGGAACCAACCCAAATGTCCATCAATGATAGACTGGATTAAGAAAATGTGGCACATATACACCATGGAATACTATGCAGCCATAAAAAAGGGATGAGTTAATGTCCTTTGTAGGGACATGGATGAAGCTGGAAACCATCATTCTCATCAAACTATCACAAGGACAGAAAACCAAACACTGCATGTTCTCAGTCACAGGTGGGAATTGAACAATGAGAACACTTGGACACAGGGCGGGGAACATCACACACTGGGGACTGTCAGGGGGTGGGGGCCTGGCGGGGGGATAGCATTAGGATAAATACCTAATGTAAATGACGAGTTGATGGGTGCAGCAAACCAACATGACACATGTAGACCTATGGAACAAACCTGCACATTGTGCAAATGTACCCTAGAACTTAAAATATAATAAAAATTTAAAAAAATAAAATAAAATTGAAATAAAAGAAAAATCTCCAAATTAAAAAAAAAATGACCGTAGAACTATCTATAGGAACAATCTAGTCTCCAAATCCAAATCTTAGCAGTGGTATATTGTTCCTTGGCAAGCTGTTGCTAGGGTCAAAGATATCTCTACACTATGGTGGTGATTCCCTTTATCCTTGCCAACACCATTTAAATTGGTTTCCATCTGGGTACTAGTCTATTTTGAAGCCATGTGGTGAAATCTTCAGGGCGTACCCAAGACACTACTTCAAACTCTTGGACTCTTTAGTCATGCTAATCACTGTTACTGATATGCCCTTCCCCATCTAGCCTGAATAAAGGTATTTCTGCAATATTTCATGGGGCAATAAAACTTCAGGGTTTATGTATAGAAAATCATGTAAGTCTCTTGAAATCCAATCTCGGTCTCCTAGCATACAACTTGGCAGATATTTGAAAACAATATAAAATCAAGTTCATAGAAACTTTACCTATTTATTTTGAGTCAGGGTTTTGTTCTGCCCCCCAGACTGGAGTGTGATGGTGCAATCATAGCTTACTGCAGCCTCGAACTCCTGGGCTCAAGCGATCCTCCCACCTCAGCCTCTCCAGTACCTGCAACTACAGGTGCACATCACTATGCCTGGCTACTTTTTAAATTTTTTATAGATATGCGGTCTCACTTTGTTGTCCAAGCTGGCCTTGAACTCCTGGGCTCAAGCAATCCTCCTGCCTCAGCCTGCCCAAGTACTGGGATTACAGGCATGAGCCACCACACCTGGCCCATAGCAATTTTAACATAGTCCAGTTTATTGTATTCTGTCATTGGCATTATCAATCCAAACATCTAAATTGTAAATTTACCCCTGAAGAGAACCATATATGTATTATAAAGAAACAAATAGCATTTCATACCATAAAATGATTATAGTATTACAGGCAGTTCTTGTATCTGAAGTCACAGAAACCTGGGATAATTAAAACCTAAATCAATTTAGACAATTGCTCCTCTAACCAGAAAAATAAAGTTGGGCGTGATGGTGCATGCCTGTAATCCCAGCACTTAGGCTGAGGCAGCAGGATCACTTGAACTCAAGAGTTCAAGGCTGCAGTAAGCTATGATCCCTCCACTGCACTCCAGCCTGGGTGTCAAGGCAAGATCCTGTCTCTAAAAATGTAAATAAATAAAAAAGTAAGACAAAGTAAAATAACTATAGATGCAAAGAGCAAGTATGTAAAAACAAAAACAAAAACAAAAACATAGATTTGCTTCTCTTATCTTTCTTCATTCCTAAAAGCAAATGTCTCCATTGTTTTCCTCTCACTCCGTTTTAATTATCCAAAAGAGAACCTAGGAAAAGATAAAAACCTTATAGACATTGAAAATCCCAAAACAGAATCATCCACCTTCAAGTAACCAAAACTGTGTGGTTTTACAATCATTTATTACTAATAATTAACAAGTAAACCAAGCTCAAATAGAATTTTCTCTTTTACAAGGTCATGGAAATATGAAAATTATTAAGGGAAAAACTCACTTAATTGGGCAGCTGAAGATTTTTGGAGGAATACTCTTTGTAGTAGTGAAAACATATAAAAGTAATGCATTGTACTTGAACAGATTAGGGGCAATAGGTTAGGAGGAGGAGGATAAATAGAGAATTACAGGTAAAAGATTAACAAACAGAATAGTCAACTGTGTGGTCTCAGAAATGGTGCTAGTAAATTAGATATAATTTCATGATTTCATGGAGACAGATATGGGCTATGTAGGAGCTGAAGTCCTTATTCTCACAGTAAAAAGTACAAAACTCTGTCAGTTGATT
Source organism: Colobus angolensis palliatus (assembly GCF_000951035.1). Classification (NCBI taxonomy): domain Eukaryota; kingdom Metazoa; phylum Chordata; class Mammalia; order Primates; family Cercopithecidae; genus Colobus; species Colobus angolensis. The sequence goes on along the minus strand of NW_012113253.1, from coordinate 8,054,590 downwards.
TACAAAGCATAGTTACTAATGCCAGAGTCAGGGTGGGGAAAGTAACTATGAACATCCAGCGGTACACTATGATACCTCAAATAAGATGATAAGATAATAAATAAAATGATGAAGCTAGTTTCCTTAGCATTGTTCAGGGGGAGGTCCTCTGGAATGCAGTTATTCTGGATTGTAAGAATCACTTAAGTGGTGAACAGATATAGAAGTGATTAGCACTTTTCTAGGCTTGGAGACCTGTCTCCAAAAAAGAACAGAAGAGCCTGAAAATAAAAAACTGTGAAAATAAGTCAGCTTGAGTCACAATTCTGTTCCCTTTCCTTCTTCCCCACAAAAGAGGCTATTTTCTCTGTCTCCTTTTACAGAGAATCCTCTGTTCTTCCCCCTCTATTTTTTTTTTTCTTTCCTCCTCTATTTGGCTTCAGGGTGGTCTTGAAACATTCTTTCCTCTACTCCCTGAGTGTCTGTCTCCTATGGCATGCAGAACTGAAGACTGAACAACTACATGGGGCTTGCACTGCATAGTCAGTCAACATCTTTTCCTGCTCATACCAAGTCAACAGCCTAGTATGTACAACAGCTGATAACTGCAGGAAGCTCAGAGAGTAACATTGGTCAATGTTTCTGCTGCTCCCAATCACTTCAATGATTCATTACACGTCCATTCTCAGGGTTTTCTTTTAAATCACTCACAACCAAACCAAAAAGGTATAAATTAGGAAAAAAAAAAAAAAGAGAGAGAGAGAAAGAGAGACGTTCTTTATCAGAAGAACAAGTAGTTGGCAAGAGAAAATAAAGCAAACCAAATAAAAGAGATAAAACTGAAAACTCACAAATCATATTATAAAATAATATTCTGCTGACATTTAAATAAAGTAATACCATGGCAACAATTTAATTGCTGCCTTTTTGCCTGTGATCCCAGATTTCTCTTGTTTGGGACTGGACACAATTTGCATTTCTCTGTGTACTTAGCGCTTCACATTGAACCAATATTATTTACTACATACTTGTGCTTGCTTGCATACTTTAAAAGGCTGAAGAGTTTCCTGGTAGAAAAGCTGATGATAAGCCTGCAGGTCAAACCAAAAGTACACGCTGTTCTTCCACAACTACAGATGGAAAAAGTACATAAATTATTACCACCTAATTATTAAAACTCTTACAAAGCTCTAATTTCAAATATAAGTAATTGTTTAGCTCCTTGCTGTTACCATAAATCAGGTTCAATTTAAGATGGTTTTAATCTTCTATCACAAACTGGCAACACACAAAATATTTACTGATATTGTTGCTGGAAGATTATATTTTTGTATGTATGCCTCTCACATAATTAGTCATTAAAACAGTAAATATTCTAGTTAACAGTTAAGGAGTAACCACGTATTTTGATATATATGGGCAATGTGTATTACCGCAGAACCAAACATTACTGTAGTAAATGAACCAGTTAAACACTTTTTTTTTTCTTTTGAGACAGGGTCTCACTCTCTCACCCAGACTGGAGTGCAGGGGTGCGATCTCGGCTCACCACAACATCTACCTCCAGGCTCAAGCGATTCTCCCACCTCAGCCTCCCGAGTAGCTGGGATTATAGGCATGCACCACCACGCCCAGCTAATTTTTGTATTTTAGTAGAGATGGGGTTTCACTGTGTTGGCCAGGCTGGTCTCAAACTCTTGACCTAAAATGATCCATCTACCTCGGCCTCCCAAAGTGCTGGGATTACAAGCATGAGCCACCGCACCTTGCAAATACTTTTCATTTTAGCAAAAGTAGACTGATTTTTTTTTTTAATTTCGAAAAATCAACTGGAAATAATTTTGCCACCATTCATTGTAATTTGTAATTGTAGGATGAACAAAATAATTATAATTGAGATGCTTAAATATTTACTAAATATTAAATATGAATTTTCTTATCACAGATGAGAATTTTAACATCAAATATAATTATGTGAGCACTTGATTATTGATGTCTCTTATTTTTAAATGAAGTAAAATTATAAAATTAAATTTTAAATAATTCTTTTCTACCTTGTTTCCTGAATGCTCGCAGAATTTAGTAAAGAAGAATCCAGCTCTGTTTTCTACATACAAAGATTGCAACAAATTTTCCATGTCAAATCCTCCCAAGGCACCAACATCTGACATGGTTTTAACCTACGTAACAAAACGTATTATCCACCCACAAACATGGTAATTTTTTTATGGCATTACACAACAGGATTTCATAAACTCTACCATGCTGTCATTTTCCCACTGGAGTATTTTATTTTTGTACCATATATGTAATTAATGCAGTATGTTTGCATTTGAGAGTCATATAACATTCATTTGTGGAGCCCAACTATGGCCACAGAATATATTCTATTATAAACCAATCTGATTTTAAACTTAATGTTGAAACAACTTCCTAGCCTTAATTATTTTCATGTTTCAGGCAAAGTAAGACCATTTTAGGAGTATTTCAAATCCTGTTGGTGGCCTCTTTCATATATATTTAATGTTATTTCAGCCTTGAAGTGCTGCTATTATAGCTACAAAGGGTTATGACGAGAACTATCTCTAAGGCCTCTTGGTGCTGCTCATTAACTATCCTTATGGGGTCCCTCTTGGACAGTCTCACCCTGTGTAGGTCATGGCCTGCACAGTGTAAATGGCAGTATAAGTTCTCATAAAATTTTGCTGTTTATAGGCTTCTCTGCCTATAAAGGTTGCACTGGCAACCCTCATACAATTTTTTTTTTCTTTTATATTTTAAATCGTTACACTTTATTGCTTAAATATTCAATGAAAAGTGGGATGACAGATGCGAATATCCACATTTTGAGGTCATCTTTTACATG
>NW_012113253.1:8040354-8051335 GCF_000951035.1 Colobus angolensis palliatus | reverse complement strand
TTAGCCAGGATGGTCTCGATCTCCTGACCTCGTGATCCACCCGTCTCGGCCTCCCAAAGTGCTGGGATTACAGGCTTGAGCCACCGCGCCCGGCAACCCTCATACAATTTTTGAAACACAGAAAGTTGGCTATTTCTCCAAGCACAGGAGTGACTTCAGAATATAAAAGGGCATCTACTATTCAGTTTAACTCTTTGCTATTTGTTTTACAGAACTCATAGACTTACTTCTTTGTAGTAAGACAATAATGGTACAAAAAATTTAGGGTTTAAGTAAGGTTCTCACTCTTTTTTTGTCCTACTGTCTCTCCATTTCTCCACCTCTCTATCTGCCTGCTAAACAAATTCTGAAGTGAGAATTTAATGTTTTTACTGTGTTTAACTATCAGCATTCCAAACTAAAAAAAAAAAAAAAATCCTTATTTTAGTAGGAAAAAAACTAATTAAAAGAAATGGGGTACCATTTGCATAGAATAAAAAAAATAGTTATGCAAAATTATAGCTAAGTGTTCAGACCGTATGAGGACTGCCAAGGTTTCTACCTAAAGTATAATTCTTAGTGAATGTGAAGTTTTCATCTAGAACTAGTGCATTAAATCCACATTATCAGGGTAGCTGTACTGTGGAAACATCCTGCCCTTTAAAAATTCTAGGCTTCGGCCGGATGTGGTGGCTCATGCCTGTAATCCCAGCATTTTGGGAGGGCGAGGCAGGCAGATTGCCTGAGGTCAGGAGTTCGAGACCAGTCTGGGCAACATGGTGAAACCCCCATCTCTACTGAAAATACAAAAAAAACTTAGCAGGGTGTGGTGGCATGCACCTGTAGTCCCAGCTACTTGGGAGGCTGAGGCAGGGAATTGTTTGAACCAGGGAGGTGGAGATTGTAGTGAGCCAAGACCGTGCCACTGCACTACAGCCTGGGCAACAGAGCAAGACTCTGTCTCAAAAAAAAAAAATTATAGGCTTCTAAAATGTAATATCAAATACTATTTTTCTTTCAAGTGTCATCATACCAAAACCAGAACACCATTGTCTTTGAAAACAGTAATCAATGCAGTATATAGAACCATGGTACTACAAAAGGAAAACACAGAGGAAATATTTGTGTAAAAATCCTTTAGCAAGGAAAAAAATCAAATGTATTGCTTAGTAAAGATAAAATATTATGATAAATCAATACAAATTCTCTAAAATCAGGAGATATTGATCAGTTAAATGAACAATCAGGTTTATTCAGTCCTCAAAATATGAGGACTCATATTTTATGAGTCCTCAAAATATTTATGAGTCCTCAAAATACTCACCTTAGGTTCTTCTGTATAAGTGTATCTTCTATCCAGCTGGGGCTTGAGACATTCAGAAATGTCAGTAAAAGATGTTAAGTGAATGACTTTGCTGCTTTCTGACATGTGCTTTGACCTAAATTATAAGGATGAGAACTAAAATTATAAGAATGAGAACTAACTGATCAACAAACAAATTCTGAGCACTTTTGGTATACATAGCACCAAATCTTAAGAGTACTTCTGAGCAATGTGACTCAGGAATAAAAGGATAAACATTGTTCTAGCCCTGAAGTGGTGGTTCAGAAAATGAGTCATAGTTATACAGGAAGACAATTCTCAAAATAACTGCTGGTTAGATGAATTCAAGAGGGTTTATTATAGATGCCAAATGACTGGGATGGATAATAAATATTTTGAGAGGGCAAGAATGAGAAATTCCTTCAACCTATATTAGTAATTTAAAAATAAAATATTTATTTGTGTTTTAATAAAATTCAAAAAAATTTTAATGTGTTTTAGAGGGGCTCCTTAGGAAAACAGTGAGCAATAAATGAAGGTGGGTATGGAAATCCTTGTTTAAAAGGCAGCAAAGATAATTTGCTTAGGGCAAGAAGACACTAACATTAAAAAGTGAACATTATATACTACATACCAAACACTGTGCTAGATATAATTCATATTATAATATGTAATCCTCACAGAGGTGAGATTCATAGGGAATTATATAGATTAGTTTGGGGTGAAATAATGGAAGACTTTGGAGTTAGACTAATGACTTTGGACATTATCTTTTTCTATTTTTTATCCAGCTCCCTCTCCCACATCCACGCTGTTATTATTCTAAAGCCTTATTTTCTTGCTCCAAAAAACATGCCTATTCTACCTTGCCAATATACTTCCACTCCACTCCATCAGCAGATTACCTTGCAGTTTCTTCTTGCACAAAACGTATGTACAACATGCTTCAGTTTCCATTTCCTCATGTAGCAGAATGGCATGTTTCTATACACAGTACCACTGAGATTCTGAAAAAGCTAAACATTAACTTTCTAAGACTCCCTTGCAGCGAGACATAGCCATGAGACACAGTTGTGACTAATGAGATACAAAATGAAATGTGCTAGGGAGCTTCTGAGAAGCTTGCTTTCCTGACAAGAGGGAGAGGGTTAATGGAAATTGCCCTTCCTCCTCCACTCTGACTTGAAAGCCTGATATTAGGAGCCGCAACACTGCTGACCATGAGGGAAAGGCCAAGAGCATCACAAAGATTCAGGCCCTAATCTTTCTGATCTATTGTACCAACACTGACAGTTGCCTATCATGGGATTTCTTGTCATGTGAGAAAAATTAGGTCAATTCATCTAAGCCATTGTTAGTTAGGTTTCTGGTATTTGCAGCTGAAAGCATTCTTGATATGAACAACAAACATATCCACTTGTACCCATCCTTACTTCTTTCCGTGTTGTCTCAGGAAGAAGCGCCCCACCTCCTGACCATGGTTAATCTCATTCCCTTGGCTCTTGAACCTGTTCCTCTATTCTCCTTTTAATATGGAGACCTTCAATTTTTCTCATATATCATCAGCTTCTTCATTTCCTCTGGATTCTATTCTATGCATATCCACAGTCTCAAGTCTTCACCTTAAAAATACTCTTTCTGATGAGAACAAAAACCTTTAGATAGACTAACCAAGAAAAACTTCTAGTGGCTGGGCACGGTGGCTCACGCCTGTAATCCCAACACTTCAGAGGCCGAGGTGGGTGGATCACTTGAGGTCAGAAGTTCGAGACCAGCCTGGTCAACATGGTGAAACCCCGTCTCTACTAAAAATACAAAAATGAGCCGGAGGTGGGGGCAGGCACCTGTAATCCCAGCTACTCAGGAGGCTGAGGCAGGAGAATCACTTGAACTCATGAGGTGGAGGTTGCAGTGAGCCAAGGTTGTGCCACTGCACTCCAGGCTGGGCAGAGTGAGACTCTGTCTCAAAAAAAAAAAAAAAAACATGAAAAACAAACAAACAAACAAAAATATTCAGCTAGACTAACCAAGAAAAAGAGAGTACTCAAATTACTTAAATCAGGAATAAAAGAGGATACCTCAATACAGCCTTACAGAAATTAAAAGGATTATGAGGGAATACTTAGGACTATATGCAAACAAATTAGGTAATTTGATGAAATGAACAAATTCCTAAAGAGACACAAATTACCAAAAATTACTCAAAAAGAAAGAAAACCTGAATAGACCTATAGCAAGTAGAGATTAAATCAATAATTTGGTATCAGCCCACACAAATAAAAGGCCTGGGTCCAAAAGCTTTCACTGGTGAACTCTATCAAGTACTTAAAGAAGAACCAATATGCAGTTCTTCCCAAACTCTTACAAAATTAGAAGGGGGACACTTCCCAACTCATTCTGTTCATTCTGGTTTTTTGTTTGTTTGTTTTTTTTGTTTTTTTGTTTGTTTGTTTTGTTTGAGAGCCTCACTCTATCGCCCAGGCTGGAACGCAGTGGCACAATCTGGGCTCACTGCAACCTCTGCCTCCTGGGTTAAATGTATTCTTCTGCATCAGCCTCCCGAGTAGCTGGGATTACAGGGTGCAAGCCACCATGCCTGGCTAATTTTTGTATATTTAGTAGAGATGGGGTTTCACCATGTTGGCCAGACCGGTCTCAAACTAACTTCAAGTGATCCACCCACTTTGGCCTCCCAAAGTGCTGGAATTACAGGCATGAGCCACCATTCCCGGCCTAAAATTCTTCCTTCCCTTGGCTTCTATGACACCACTCTTTCCTTATTTGTACATCTCCCATCTCTCAGATTACCCTTTCTTTTTTTTTTTTTCAGATTACCCTTTCTTGGTCTTCTCTTCAAGTTCCTTATTCTCTGCCTTTACTATAAACCTTGATAACTTAGGTCTCATTATATACTGCTCTTTCTCTCTCTCATGATCATCTCATCCATGCCCACAGCTTCAACTATCCACTAAAGTGTAATGCTTCCGCAATTTTCTACTTGTAATTGATCTCTCTCCTGGGCTCCAAACCTATATTTCAACTTTTTGAACATGTATATCCCAATGTATATTCTAATGTAGTTTTACATTTTTTATTGAGATAAAATTCATATTGTCAATACACAAAAAATTCGGATGTAGAGAAACTGAAACCCAATATAGTTTCATCTCATCCCTGGAGTACTGGCTGGGCTTGGTGGCTCATGCCTGTAATCCCAGCATTTTGGGAGGTGGGAGGATTGCTTGAGGCCAGACCAGCCTGGGCAACATTGTGAGAACCCAGCTCTACGAAAAAAAAAATTAGTCAGGCATGGTGGCACACACCTGTAGTCCTAGCTACTTGGGAGGCTGAGGTGGGAGGATGACTTGATCCCAGGAGTTCAACGCCATAGCACTCCAGTCTGGGCAAGAGAGTAAGACATCTCAAAAAAACAAAACAAAACAAAAGAATACTTTAGGCTCTATATTCCTTCATTCAACAAACATTAATTGAACACATACTATGTGCCAGATACTGTACTATACACTGGAGCATTCACTGAGGAAGCACGCCAAATTAAAATCATCTGCCTCCTCCAGTCCTGGTTTTCCTCCTTCTGAGAATAACAAATTCACAGAAAATAAAGTAGTAGTTCTTAAACATATTTAAAAATGTTCAACTTCAGTCAAAATAAGAAATACTGTTTTTAAAATATATCTGTTTAGCAAGGGTAATGCATACTATGTTGGGAAAGGAATGGTTAAAAAAAGGCACTCATATATGCTGAAGGAAGTATAAGTTGTTATAACTCTGATGATATTTTATATTATCTAGCAAAATTTAAAAAGCACATGAGCTTTGACTCAAAAATTCTTTTAGGAAATTATCATATATATGAAATATTATATATATATATTCAACAAATATTAATTGTTGAATTAATGTTGAATAATTCAACTTTTCTCTCAACTCATGCCTGTATGTCTTTTCACTTGTTTCATCACCTGAAAAATGAAGGCAATGCTTTCCTTATGGGGACATATATATATATGAAATAGAGCAATGTATAAGAATATCCACTATAACACTGTTTGTAACAGAAAAAAATAGAAACAATGTCATGTCCATCAATAGAGTACAAATGCAAAGTATAGTATAAAATGAAAGAAGCAGACATAGGAGGAGGCAAGTTGACAAGAATAAGAATCAAAATAGATTACAGTATATCTATTGCTATAGCACAATCACTGCTATGGAAAAAAATCTAAGATATTTTAATGAAAATTTAAAATGAAAAAACAAGGCACTAAACAAGTGTATAGGATGCCACTATTTTTGAACTATGTTTATATTTCTAATTTTTAAGAATAAAACAATTTCAGTAAATGACACACACACAAAAAAAACTCTCCAGTTGTTCTTGAGTTCATAGAGAATAATCTGGATTCTTTAATATGACAGATAAGAAATTTCACATTCTGAACCTCACTTATCTTTTCAGCTCATCTCCTACTTTTTCACTATAATACTCTATACTCTAGCCATAACAATGTATAGTTTTCAAAATTCAGCTTTTCTGTCAACTCCTGCCTATATGTCTTTTAACTTGTTTTATCACTTGAAAAATGATGATAATGGCTTCTTCATGGGGATGCAGTAAGAATTAACAGATACATGTGCCTTCAGAACAGTGTTGCAATTTTTTAAAAAAAGAATTAATTTATACAATGCAAGCAAAGTTTCAATGCCACAAAAGCTCATTAACTGCTACTTTTGGAAATGGCAGAGAAGGTGATTTGGATCAACCTCAGGTAGAAGGCAACTAGATAAGCTGAAAAAACTTATAAAAATAAATCTGCCTAAAGGCATCTGAGTGCTAACAATGTAGTTAAGAATAACTGAGCCAAAACCCAGAGAATTCACAGAGGTGATTTCAGCATTTGAGGCTGCTTTTTCCTGAGAGTTTCCTTATGAGAGGCAAAGACACTGGTAAACCCTTCATCCCTTTTTTTTTTAGATGGAATCTCAATCTGTCACCCAGGCTGGAGTGCAGTGCAGTGGCACGATCTGGGCTCACTGCAACCGTTGCCTCCCGGGTTCAAGTGATTCTCATCCCTCAGCCTTCCAAGTAGCTGATACTATGGGCACATGCTACCACACTCGGCTAATGTTTTAAATTTTTTGTAGACATGATCTTACTATATTACCTAGGCTGGTCTCAAGCTCCTAGGCTCAAGCAATCTGCTTGCCTTGGCCTCCAAAATGCTGGGATTACAGCCCTGAGCCACCGTGTCCGGTCAGTAACAATGACAATATTCTTGAGAGTCTTATAAGTTCTCAAATTTGAGAAATATAGAATTATTGAATAGAGCCAAAAAAGAATTAGAGGGCAATCTTCTCAGAGAAGTCTTGAGAAGCTGGAGATCAGAGGCATCGATCTCTTTGAAAATTACTAATATCTGGAACTCTACTCCTAATTTAGAGTATTCAAGCAAAGTATAAGCCTCTAATACATATCCCTGAAAATTAAGAACCCATGTAAAAATATCAAAGTACTAGTTTTTAATTTCTGTTTAGTTTTTAAATTCTCCAAAAATCTTAGTATTGCAGAAAAGCACTTGATACAAAAAGTTGCACCTACCCTTTCTCAATCACATGATCCTTAGAAGAATCTGAATACAAAAGCGCCCTCTTCCAGGGCTTTTGAGTTGCTGTTTTTACTCCAGGTGATTTACTGGAAGATTTGGGAGGTTGTGATAAGCTGAATTCTTCTTTCTAAAAGATGGTAACATAATGAGCAAAATGAAAATAAGACAGAGAAAAAAGCACAGCTCGCACCTATACCTCAAATTTACTCTGATCACTAGAGTACTTTTTCTTTCACTCTGCCTCCTACAATGCTTCCCATTAGAACAGAAATTTTTTCCTTTTCCAACTCCTACTTTTGCAAGCAGCAAAGTGGAATCACACAGCAATTTAGACTATAAAAAAGGAAGAGCCAAAGGCTTATATCCTTACTTCCACCACTGTGAAAGAAGACTCTTTCCTGGAGAGAGAACGTTGTAAAAGCTATTCTTTTTTCTCTAACTGAATAGGTATTAGAGCTAGATGTATGTATGTGTGGCGAGGGCTTGGGGGGGGTGGTGTCAGCGGTCACAGGGCAGGCAAATGAAACAAAGATACCCTTGGTCCATATAAGAGGGGCTCTATATCTTAACAGTACTATTTCCTTCCATTTGGGGGCATTTTTTTTTCATTGTTATTTTTCCCATTCTTAAAGAGTTATTTATGGCAAAAGTTAACAATTTAAATCCAGAATATGAGATGCATGGATTAAAAAAATTATAAACAACTAAATGTCCAAATGGAGAATGGGATATACATAAATGTAACATTCTATAATACCTAAAAGTAGCAGTTACAAAAATGATGGCACACATGGATAAATACTTATGATAAAACAGATAATCAGAAAACAAAAGTCTAAGTACAGTAAAACAAAAAATTCACAGAAGAAGCCTAAAAGAAAATAAGTTAGCAGTTGTCTGGAAGTAGGTGACATCAGAAGTGATTTGTCTCTTCTCCAGTTTCCAAATTTACAGTAGTTTTATTTTTTTTTATAATTTCAAAAACAAACATACAAAACTTTTCTAATATGTCAACTTCCATTAGAATATTATATACATTGCAAGAAAGCAAGGAATATACTTATAATGTTTTATTATCCAGAACAAACAATAAAGCCTTATATATACTCTATGTAATAACTACTAAGAATTTTTTAAGAATTCTATAAAGAAAATTAATAACAAGTATATTCTATATATAACTTCCCATATATAAGGGCTTACATCTGTTTTAGTAATTCAGAACACGGCATGACATTAAACAACACTCTGTAAATGAGAGTTACCACAGGAGGCTGAGCTTATTATTTAAAGTATATAATACAAAAGTAGCCAAGGTTGTAGAAACAGAAAGTAGAGGTGGTTACCAGGGGCTGTGGGGATGGGAAAAAGGAGAGTTGGTCTTTAATGGGCAGAGTCATATTTACAAGATGAAAAAGTTCTAGAGATCTGTTTCACAACATTGTGAATATAACTAACACTACTGAACCCATACATATAAAAAATGGTTAAGATGACAAATTTTATGTTTTTTACCACAATAATTTTTTAAGGCTTCTTAATAAATAAGGCTTCTAGAGATCTGTTTCACAACATTGTGAATATAACACTACTGAACCCATACATATAAAAAATGATTAAGATGACAAATTTTATATTATGTTTTCTACCACAATAATTTTTTAAGGCTTCTTAAAATAAAAAAACTAACATATTATATAGACAAAGGCCTATATTAGACTTTTTGAGCTTGCTGGCTTAGGTGAAAGCTAGAAGTAGCCAGAAAGTAACTGATGGGGATGGGTGGGGAAACAAAAACAAAACAAAAAAAACCTAAGAAATGGTCACAGTGGATTGTAGCGTAGGGCGGTATAAAAGAACTGCTCTACAGCATGAGTGTGATGGTAGATACACAATGTATACTTTTGTCCAAATTTACAGAACTATACACTAAAAAGGTTGAATTTTGCTGTATATAAGTTATACCTTAGTTTCTGTAATGGAAAAATAAAATGGAATTGAGGTCTATTCCTTAGAGTATTTTCTGCCAAGGAGAGAGAGAGTGAGATCAGAATAAGTTGTTCAACTAGAAAACATCAATGACAGCATACAGTAATAATTTTCAGGAAGTCAAATGAAGACAACAGATGAGAAGTCACATTTATACCACTTTTTCACACAAGCTAATCTCTGCCCACTCCTTTGGCATTGTTCTCTTATTCGAGTTCCTTTCATTAACCACATCACTTATTTTTTCTTCCCCCTTTCTTTTCAGCTTGATAATGTTGTTTGTACAAATGTTCATATGCTATCAGATGATGTGCTTCCTGTACTACAGCTCCAAGATGAGGAGACATTCGTGCACTAAAGTGACATTAACTTAAAATGTGGTCCCCAGAGCAGCAGCAAAAGCATCACCAGGCAGAGAGCTTGTTAGAAATGCAAATGAGGCTGGGTGGGGTGGCTCAAGCCTGTAATTCCAGCACTTTGGGAGGCCGAGGCGGGTAGATCACCTGGGTCAAGAGTTCCAGACCAGCCTGGCCAACATGGTGAAATCCCGTCTCTACTAAAAATACAAAAAAAGTTAGCCAGGCATGGTGGTGGGTGCCTGTAATACCAGCTGCTTGGGAGGCTGAGGCAGGAGAATTGCTTGAACCTGGGAGGCAGAAGTTGCAGTGAGCCAAGATCATACCATTGCACTCCAGCCTGAGCAACAAAAATGAAACTCCATCTCCAAAAAAAAAGAAAGAAAAAAAGAAAAGCAAATGAATCCTTGGGTTCCATCCCAGGACTACTGGATTTTGATCTCTGAGTGAAGCCCAGGAATCTCTATTTTAACAAGTTCTTCAACTGACTTTTCTGAATGCTAAAGCTTGAGAACTACCAGTCGATAGTAGTGCTTCACATATGAATCACCTGAGAATCTTAATAAATTGCAGCTTCTAAAATGTGGTTCTAATGTTCAGGAAGGGTTGAGAACTTCAGTTGTAAGCCAATCCCCTGATTTTACAAAGTCACCCTGACCCATTCCAGATCAATTAAATCAGAATCTCTGAAGGTGAGACCCAGGCACTGGTATGTCTGAACAGTTCTTCAGGTGATTCTAATGTTTCCAGAGTTAAACCACAGACAGGGTTAAGGTCCCTCCAGCTCTAAAACACTACTTGTAGAAGTAAAACTTAAAAAACTGCATTATATATCTTCCTACATTTTAAAATAAGACATCTGAATATAAAGCAATCTTTCCAAGAGGTTGTATGTGACTATATGGCCAATAACAGTTAACATGTGACACCTTTAACGGCCACTAAGACTAATAAGGCTCTTTACTTCGGAAACACAGGTAGTATCTACAGTTACTACATCTATATGCCAAAATGTAGGGTTATTTCTTCTCTACAAAGTTAGTTAACTTTTCTTCTCTTTTTGAACTTTTCCCCTTTATGTTTTGTACTGTTTTCCCCACTTGAAAAAATGCTCATGACTTATAATTCAGCTATTGCTACTTCTCACTCATTCATTTAATTTATACTTACTCAGCAACTATTATGTGCCAGGCACTGTTCTAGGCACTGGCGAAATGCACTTAAAGAAAAGTTCTTTACATTCCAGTAGGAGGTAAAAGACAATAAAGAGATAAATCACATTGTAATAAATATAGTAAAGCAAAATAAAGGAGGGCAAAGGGTATAGATAGTGATGGACGGTATGTGAGCTATTCTACATAAGTCTGCTTATATAGAAATAATAAGCCTCAAGAATAGCCTCTCTGATTAAATGGCACTTGAGCAGACACCTAAAGGAAGTGAGGGGAAAAGCCATGTGCATATCTGGAGGAAGAGTGCTCTAAGCAAGGCAAACAGCAAGCACAAAGCCCTGGAGATTTTTCTGTGGTGTCTTCAAAGAAGAACAAGGACACCAATGTGGTTGGAATGAAGTAAGTTAGAGTGGTAGGAAATGAAGTCAGAGGGTTAGCAGGAGCTTATACAACTGTGTAAAGACTTTGGATTTTATTCAGAGTGAAAAAGAAGACCACTGGAGAATTTTGAGAAGATGAGTGGCATGATTTTAG
>NW_012113253.1:8039147-8039959 GCF_000951035.1 Colobus angolensis palliatus | reverse complement strand
TATTTCCTAAATGTTGCAGCTTGTACATTAGCAACAATCACAACAAAGCTTATAATGAAAATTATCAGTGCACAAACACTCAAGCATACATATTTTACTACAAACTTAGTAGAGATCAAGGCATGAATGTACACCCTACCTGGATCTCAGGTATCTGTGGAATGCAAGATTTGGGTCTTAATGGCAAGAGGGTTGCCATTTGTGGAAAAGGATCAATATCCTTCCTTGGTTTTGCTTGACGGAGGTGCCAGAATTTCAGTTCAGCACTAGCGTATTTTGTTGAGGGTGAATGAGTAACACAGAATCTTGGTGCCCTGTTTGTTGGAAAAATAAATGTAAGATTGAACTAAACAATAAGCCTCAAAAGTGAAAAGCCTACAAAATACATAATAGCTGTGCTCACAATTAAGTCTTGCCATACTCCTTTTCTAATAACTTCTACTTCTTTCTCTACTGCCTAGCCTTGAAAAAATATTTTTCTATGATATGTCAGCTGCCTGCAATTCCATTCACTCACATAAAAAGGCAATATACATTGGGAAAAACACCATAAGTAAAATTATGTTCAAATTATTAGCTGCTTGATAAGAAAACTAAAAATAAAAAAATTCGCTGGGCATGGTGGCGGGTGCCTCTAACCCCAGCTACTCGGAAGGGTGAGGCAGGAGAATTGCTTGAACCCAGAAGGCGGAGGTTGTGGTGAGCCAAGATTGTGCCATCGCACTCCAGCCTGGGCAACAAGAGTGAAACTCCAAAAAAAGAAAGAAAGGAAGGAAGGAAGGAAGGAAGGAAGGAAGGAAGGAAGGAAGGAA
>NW_012113253.1:7977089-8038826 GCF_000951035.1 Colobus angolensis palliatus | reverse complement strand
TATTTTTAGTAGAGACAGGGTTTCACCGTGTTAGCCAAGATGGTCTTGATCTGCAGACCTTGTGATCTGCCCGCCTTGGCCTCCCAAAGTGCTGGGATTACAGGCGTGAGCCACCGTGCCCGGCCTATAAACATTTTTATAATGCTTAAGTATGCTACTAAAGTAGGTTATAATGCATATTATTTATTTTCAAGCTTTAAATTTGAAGGTAAGAATTAATTTTATAATAATTTATATAAATCAAAGACCAACATTACTGCCAGAAACTTAGGGAAAACAGTGTCTGGCACAATATTAAGGCCACACTTAATTGGATAGATATCATGGTATTCAGTATGTGGGCTAACACTTTATTGGATATAGGGTTAACTCCAGCTGTAAGAGCCTGCTGGTAATTGCTTCTTGGACCAGGTCTTCCCCTTAATGCCACAGCCCAAAGACTAATTCTTATTCCATATTTCAAGGCCTGGTAGAAAATTACTTCCCTTTAAAATAGGAAGAATGACTATGCATGATGGCTCATACCTATAATCACAGTATTTGGGGAAGCCACGGTGGGAGGATTGCTTGAGGCCAGGAGTTCAAGACCAGCCTGGGCAACATGCCAAGCTTGTCTCTACAGAAAAAATTTTTAAATTAGCTGAGCATGGTGGCATGTTCCTGTAAGTCCTATCTACTTGGGAAGCTGAAGTGAGAGGATCACTTGAGCTCAGGAGTTCTAGGCTGCAGTGAGCCATGACCATGCCACTGCACTCCTGCCCGACTGACAAAGTGAAACCCTGTCTCTAAAAAAATTTCAAAAATTTTAAAAATAAAGTAAAATAGGAAGAAGATGGATATCTCTCCCGATATGAACACAGATTGGGAGTGAAAGAGAATCCAAAGTCCATAATTAGTTTAGGATCAGAAGGCATTCTGTATAGATCTCTGTGGTCATTCTATACTATATTTCGGAATCTTTACTTGCAGACTTGGAAATATTCAAAATTACATATTTGCATGTCAACCAGTAAGGGGGCATATCTGTAGAATTTTATCAAATAAATCATACATGGGATGGCTGCCAGAACTCCTCATGGCCCATGGTGATGGTGGTTGTGGGGTAAGGCTCCTCCACCTTTGGAAAGGGGAGGGAACAGTGGGAAGCAGTACAAGTTATGCTTTGAGTGTCAGCTCAGCCACAGTACAATAGTACACCAGGTAGATTTCTAAGGTGCTTGACTCTAGTCCCTGACTCCTGGATGGCAACTCTGGACCCACCTAGGGCCTGCGGGAACTTGCCACCCTGAAGGGAAGGACACAAGCCTGGCTGGCTTTGCCACCTGCTAATTGTAGAACCCAGGGCTTTGAGCAAACATACACAGTAACCAGGGAGTGGTTACAGTAGGGCTTGGGCAAGACCCAGTGCTATGTGAGCTTCAGATCTGACCCAGCACAGTCACAGTGGTGGTAGCCACACTCCACTCCCAGCTTTAGGTGGCTCAGAACAGAGAGAGAGACTCTGTTTGGGAGAAAGTAAGGGAAGAGAACAAGAGTCTCTACTTGGGGTCCAGAGGATTCTCCCGGATATTGTCCGAGACCATCCAGGAGGTACCTCTATGAGTTTGCAAGAACAACAGCATTACTAAGCTTAGTGTGCCCCCTAAAGCAGATACAGCTTATATCACAATACCCAAGTCCTTTCAAATATCTGGAAAGCCTTCCCAAGGATGGGTACAAATAAGCCCAGGTAGTGAAGACTACAATATCTACCTGATACGGTTTGGCTGTGTGCCTACCCAAATCTCACCTTGAATTATAATAATTCCCACATATCATTGGAGGGATCTGATGGGAGGTAACTGAATCATGGGGGCAGGTCTTTCCTGTGCTGTTCTCCTGATAGTGAATAAGTCTCACAAGATCTGATGGTTTTATAAATGGGAGTTCCCCTGCACAAATTGTTTTGCCTGCTGCCAAGTAAGATATCCCTTTGCTCTTCCTTTGTTTTCTACCATGATTGTGAGGCCTCCCCAGCCATGTGGAACCGTGAGTCCATTAAACCTCTTTGCTTTATATATTACCCAGTCTCGGGTATGTCTTTATTAGCAGCATGAGAATGAACTAATACAGTAAATTGGTACCAGTAGAGTGGGGTCTGCTGTAAAGATACTGAAAATGTGGAAGCAACTTTGGAACTGTGTAACAGGCAGAGGTTGGAAAAGTTTGGAGGGCTCAGAAGAAGACAGGAAGATGTAGCAAAGTTTGGAACTTCCTAGAGACTTGTTGAATGGCATTGACAAAAATGGTGATAGTGATATGGACAATAAAGTCCAGGTTGAGGTGGTCTCAGACAGAGATGAGGAATTTGTTGGGAAATGGAGCAAAGATGACTCTTGCTATGTTTTAGCAAAGAGACTGGTGGCATTTTGCCCCTGCCCCAGAGACCTGTGGAACTCTGAACTTGAGAGAGATGATTTAGGGTATCCAGGGAAAAAAATTTCTAAGCAGCGAAGCATTCAAGGGGAAGCACAGCATAGAAGTTTGGAAAATTTGCAGGCTGTCAATGCAATAGAAAAGAAAACCCATTTTCTGGGGAGAAATTCAAGCTGGCTGCAGAAATTTGCATAAGTAATGATAAGCCAAATGTTAATCATCAAGACAATGGGGAAAATGTCTCCAGAGCATGTCAGATACCTTCATGGCAGCCCCTCCCATCATAGGCCTGGAGGCCTAGGGGAAAAAAAATGTTTCTGTGGGCTGGGACCCAGGGCCCCCTGCTATGTGCAGCCTACAGACTTCATGCCCTGTGTTCCAGCTGCTCCACTGTGGCTAAAAGGGGTCAAGGCACAGCTTGGGCCATGGCTTCAGAGGGTGCAAGTCCCTCTGAAGCCTTGGCAGCTTGCAAATGGTGTTGAACCTGCAGGTGCCCAGAGGTCAAGAATTGAGGTTTGGGAAACTCTGCCTAGATTTCAGAGTATGTATGGAAATGGCTGGATGTCCAGACAGAATTTTGCTGTAGGGGCGGGGCCCTCATGGAGAACCTCTGCTAGAGCAGTGTGGAAGGGAAATGTGGTGTTGGAGCCCCCACACAGAGTCCCCACTGGGGCACTGCCTAGTGGAGCTGTGAGGAGAAGGCCACCATCCTCCAGACCCCAGAATGGTAGATCCACCAACAGCTTGCACTGTGTGCCTGGAAAAGATGCAGATGCTCAATGCCAGACCATGAAGGCAGCAGGAGGGAGGCTGTACACTGCAAAGCCACAGGGGCAGAGCTGCCCAAGACCATGGGAACCCACCTCTCACGTCAGCATGACCTGAACGTGAGACATAGAATCAAAGAAGATCATCTCAGAGCTTTAAGATTTGGCTGTCCTGCTGGATTTTGGACTTGCATGGGGCCTGTAGCCCTTTTGTTTTGGCCAATTTCTCCCATTTAGAATGGGTGTATTTACACCAATCCTGTACCCCCATTGTATCTAGGAAGTAACTGACTTGCTTTTGATTTTACAGGCTCATAGGCAGAACGGACTTGCCTTGTCTCAGATGAGACTTTGGACTGTGGGCTTTTGAGTTAATGCCTAAATGAGTTAAGACTTTGGGGACTGTTAGGAAGGCATGATTGTGTTTTGAAATGTGAAAGGAACATTAGATTTGGGATGGCCAGGGGCAGAATTATATGATTTGGCTTTGTTTCCCCATCCAAATCTCACCTTGAATTGTAATAATTCCTATGTGTCATGGGAGGAACCCAGTGGGAGGTAATGGAATCGTGGGGTGGGTCTTTCCCATGCTGGTCTTGTGGTAGTGAATAAGTCTCATGATATCTGATTTTTATAAATAGGAGTTCCCCTGCACACGCTCTCTTGCCTGCAGCCATGTAAGACACCCCTTTGCTCTTCCTTTGTCTCCTGCCATGATTGTGAGGCCTCCCAGTCATGTGGATCTGTGAGTCCAATAAACCTCTTTCCTTTACATATTACTGAGTCTCAGGTATGTCTTTATTAGTAACAAGAGAATGGACTAACTCTTCAATGCCCAGACACTGAAGAACATCCGCTAGCTCAACATCATTCAGGAAAAAACAACCTCACCAAATGAATAAAATAAGGCAACAGAGACCAATTCTGGAAAAACAGAGATATGTGACCTTTCAGACAGAGGATTCAAAATAGCTGTGTTAAGAACATTCAAAGACGGTGGCTCAAGCCTGTAATCCCAGCACTTTGGGAGGCCGAGATGGGCGGATCACAAGGTCAGGAGATCGAGACCATCCTGGCTAACACGGTGAAACCCCGTCTCTACTAAAAAATACAAAAAAACTAGCCGGGCGAGGTGGCGGGCGCCTGTAGTCCCAGCTACTTGGGGGAGGCTGAGGCGGGAGAATGGCGTAAACCCGGGAGGCGGAGCTTGCAGTGAGCTGAGATCCGGCCACTGCACTCCAGCCCGGGCGACAGAGCGAGACTCCGTCTCACAAAAAAAAAAAAAAAAAAAAGAACATTCAAAGAAATTCAAGATAACACAGAGAAGAAATTCAAGATTCTATCAGATAAATTTAACAAAGAGATTAAAATTGTTAAACAGAATCAAGCAGCAATTCTGGAGCTCAAAAATGCAATTGGGATTCTGAAGAATGCATCAGAGTCTTAACAGTATAATTGATTAAGAAGAAATAATCAGTGAGCTTGAAGACAGGTTATTTGAAAATACATAGCCAGAGGAGACAAAAAAAAAAAAAAGCAACAATAAAGCATGCCTTAACAGCCTCAAAAGGGCAAATCTAAGAGTTATTGGCCTTAAAGAGGAGGTAGGAAAGACATAAGGGTAGAAAGTTTATTCAAAGGGATAATAACAGAGAACTTCTCAAACCTAGAGAAAGATATCAATATCCAAATATAAGAAGGTTATAGAACACCAAACAGATTTAACCCAAAGACGAGTACCTCAAGGTACCCTCCCAAAGGTCAAAGATAAAGAAAGGAACCCAAAAGCAGCAAGAAAAATAAACAATATACTATGGAGTTCTAATACATCCAGCAGGTGACTTTTCAACAGAAACGTTATAGGTCAGGAGAGAGTGGCATGACATATTAAAAATAATGGCAAAAACCACAATAACATTTGCACCAACCTCATATTTAAAGTGCTGAAGGAAAATCCTTTTACCCTAGCATAGTATATCCAACAAAAATATCCTTCAAATATGAAGGAGAAATAAAGACTTTCTCAGACAAACAAAAGCTGAGGGATTTCATCAACACAAGACCTGTCCTATAAGAATGCTAAAGAGAGTATTTCAATCAGAAAGAAAAGAACGTTAATAAGCAATAAGTAATCACCTGAAGGTATAAAACACACAGGTAATAGTAAATAAACAGAAAAACACAGAATATTACAACACTGTAACAGTGATGTATAAACTACTTTTATCCTAAGTAGAAAGACTAAACAATGAACCAATCAAAATTAAGAACTACAACAACTTTTCAAGACATAGACAGTACAATAAGATATAAACAGAAACAACAAAACATTTAAAAGTAGGGGGACAAAGTTAAAGCATAGAATTTTTATTAGTTTTCTTTTTGCTTGTATGTTTATGCAATGTTAAGTTCTTATCAGGTTAAAATAATGGGTTATAAGATAGCATTTGCCAGCCTCATGGTAATCTCAAACCAAAAAACATACAATGGATACACAAGAAATAAAAAGCAAGAAACTAAATCATATCGACAGAGAAAATCACATTCACTAAAGGGAGACAGAAAAGAAGGAAAGAAAGAATAGAACACCACAGAACAACCAGAAAACAACAAAATGGCAGAAGTCCTTACTTATCAATAATGACATTGATGTAAATGGGCTAAACTCTCCAATCAAAAGACACAGTGGCTGAATGGATGAAAAAACGAGGCCCACTGATATGGTGCCTACAAAAAACACACTTCACCTACAAAGACACATACAAACTAAAAATAAAGGGATGGTAAAACATGTTCCATGTCAATGGAAACAAAAAAAAATAAAAGCAGGAGTAGCTATATTTATATCAGACAAAACAGATTTCAAGACAAAAACTGTAAGAAGAGACAAAGAAGATTACTATATAACGATAAAGGGGTCAATTCAGTAAAAGGATATAACAATTTTAAATATATATGTACCAAATACTGCAGCACTCTGATATAAAAAGGAAATATTATTAGAATGAAAAAGAGAGATAGGCCCCAATGCAGTAATAGCTGGAGACTTCAACCCCCTACTTTCAGCATTGGACAGATCTTCCAGAGAGAAAAATAACAAAGAAATTGTATCAAAGTCAATGTCCTCATTGTGATATTGTACTATAGTTATGCAAGATGTTACCACTGGGGGAAAATATATGAAAGATACACAGTATCTGTTTGTATTATTTCTTTTTTATTTTTCTTTATTTTAAAAAATGGTTTTAATAAAATAGAGGTGGGGTCTTACTACATTGCCCAGGCTGGTCTCAAATTCCTGGCCTTAAGCAATCCTCCTGCCTCAGTCTCCCAAAGTGCTGAGATTACAGGCACAAGCCATCATGCTCAGCCTTCTTTGACTGTAAGTCTACAGTTATCTTAAAATAAAAAGTCTAGTGCAGATAAGTGACACAATCAGATCGATCACAGTCACATGGAACAATTCATTGATCTTCAAATGGTATATATTTTTTTCCACTATGCCCATTCTCTTTCCCTTGCTTCAAGTCCCTCAAGTTCCCAGGTAAAACATTACCTCCCCTCTATATCCTGTGCATTTATCACACTTTCTTTTGTTTTACTAATATCACATGTATATTCTTCCCATCATACTACGACCACAAGGATTTGATCATGTTTCACCCTTGTATTCTTAGCATAGCACTTAGCCTATAGTAATACTCAAAAAAAGCTTATTAAGATGATAATAGCAACTCTAGCTACATGTACACACACACACACACACACACACACAAATTTTATGAAATATCAATCATAAAAATGTCAGGTGTAGAAGAATGTGTTCCAAGCTGACAGCCAAATCAGGAACATACCCCTAGTCACAACTGCCACAAAAAGCATACCTAGAAATATAGCAATATAGCTAGGAATACCTAGGAATATAACTAAGTAGGGAGGTGAAAATTTTCTACAAGGAGAACTACAAAACATTGCTCAAAGAAATCAGAGGTGACACAAACAAATGGAAAAACATTCCATACTGATGAATAAGAAGAATCAATATAATTAAAATGGCTATACTGCCCAAAGCAATTTATAGATTCAATGCTATTCTTATTAGACTACCATTGAGATTCTTCACAGAACTAGACAAAACTACTTTAAAATTCATATGGAACCAAAAACAGCCTAAATAGCCAAGGCAATCCTAAGCAAAAAGAGCAAAGCTGGAGCCATCACACTACCCAACTTCAAGCTATACTATAGGTCTATGGTAACCACAACAGCATGGTACTGGTACAATAACAGATACATAGACCAATGGAACAATAGAGAATGCAGAAATAAGACCACACACCTACAACTATCTGATCTTTGAAAAACCTGACAAAAACAAGCAATGGGGAAAGAATTCCCTATTCAATAAATGGAGCTAGGATAACTGGTAGCCATATGCAGAAGACTGAAACCGGACCCCTTCCTTATGCCATACACAAAAGTTAACTCTAGATGGATTAAAGACTTAAATGTAAAACTCAAAACTATAAAAACCATGGAAGACAACCAAGGCAATACCATTCAGGAAACAGGCACAGGCAAAGATATCATGACAAAGATGCCAAAAGCAACTGCAACCAAAGCAAAAATCGACAAATGGGATTTATCTAAACTAAAGAGCTTCTGCTCAGCAAAGGAAACTATCAACAGAGTGAACAGACAACCTATGGAATGGGAGAAAATTTTTGCAAACTATGCATCAAACGAAGATCTCATATCCAGCATTTATGAGGAACTTAAATTCACACACACACACAAAAAAAAAAACCATTAAAAAGTAGGTAAAGGACATGAACACTTTCAAAAGAAGACATAAATGTGGCCAACAATCATATGAAAAGAAGTTCAACACCACTGATCATTAGAGAAATGCAAATCAAAACCACACTGAGATACCATCTCAAGCCAGTCAGAATGGCTATTAGTAAAAAGTCAAAAAAAATAACAGAGGCTGGTGAGGTTGTGGAGACAAAGAAAGGCTTATACACTGTTGGTGGGAGTGTAAATTAATTCGATCACTGTGGAAGCTAGTGTGGCAATTCCTCAAAGACCTAACAATAGAAATACCATTTGATACAGCAATCCCATTACTTGGTATATACCCAAAGGAATATAAATCATGCTGTTATAGAGACACATGCACATGTATGTTCATTGCAGCACTATTCACAATAGTGAAGATATGGAATCAACCTAATTGCCCATCAGTGATAGACTGGATAAAGAAAATGTGGTACATATATACCATGGAATACTATGCAGCCATAAGAAAGAACAAGTTCACGTCCTTTGCAGGGATATGGATGAAACTGGAGGCCATTCTCCTCAGCTAACTAACACAGGAACAGATAACCAAATACATCACATTCCCACTTATAAGTAGGAACTAATGATGAGAACACATGGATACACAGAGGGGAACAACACGCACTGAGGCCTATCAGAGGGTGGAGGATAGAAAGGAGGGAGAGGATCAGGAAAAATAACTAAGGGATATAAGGCTTAACACCTGGGTGATGAAATAATCCATACAACAAACCCCTAATGACACAAGTTTACCTATGTAATAAACCTACACATGTAGCCCTGTACTTAAAATAGAAGTTAAAAGTAAATAAATAAATAAAATGCAAATTCTGCTGAAAAAAAAAAGAATATGATCACCAAAGTTAAAAGGCAACTTAAGTACTGTTCCACCTTATTATGGATTTAAAGTCATCCAAACATCCAAATTATCTAAAGGACAAGTAACTTAAAGAATGCCAAAGATATAATAGTCTTGTCATTTTAGGTTTCCATAAGTCATATATCCATAAGAAAAAAAGGTATAACTCACAACTGGCCTAAGAAAAGTAAAAGTAAGTAACTGATTCATGTTTTCTTACCAATACAGAAGTAAAGGTTTTAAAACTTCAGGCTGAATATTTCTTAAATGCTCTTCATTCCACTGTGATCCACCTAACAGTTTAAATTTTGATAAGATTTCTGCAGAAAGGTAGTAATCTCCATTGCTCACTAGATAGCATTTTTTCATCTTCTCAAGATGTCTGAAAGAAAACACATTTCCACATATACACACACATATTGGTAGAATATTAAACTACCAAAATGTTTTCACTTCTGAAATGTTTCAGACAAGTAATGAACTATCTCAAAACCAACAGAGTGTCAGAGGTACCCAAAATTTTTGTGGAGGTAAAGATACTTCTCACAGTTATGGAAATGGCAAGGGTATTTGTGACAAGCTGAATAAATGACCTTGCGAAGATGTCTACGTTCTAATCTCTAGAACTTGTGACTAAGTTACCTTACATGTCAAAGGAAACTCTGCAGATGTGCTTAAGTTAAAGACTTTAAAGAGATCTCCTGTATTACCTAGATTGTCCCATGGTAATCACAAAGATCCTTCTAAGAGAGAGACAAGAAGGTCAACATCACAGAGAAAAACGTGAGGATAGAGCAGAGGTCAGAAAGAAGATGCTGTGCTGCTAGCTTTGAAGATGGAGAAAAAGCCCATGAACCAAGGCCTTCATTAGATGGAAAAAATAAGGAATTTGTTTACCCCTAGAACCTTCTGACTTCCAGAACTGTCTGAGAATAAATAAAACTCTGTTGCTTTAAGTCACTAAGTTTGTGGTGATTTGTTACAGCAACAGTGGGAACTACAGTGTTGATCCTGAAAAACCTATGTAGGCTACTTGCATGTAACTACCCTGACATATGTTCAAAAGTGGTAATGATCAATCAGGTCATGCTTCATAATCAACCATTTAGTGACCTCTGCTCTTATCGCTATATACAACGAGCTTTGTGATCTGAATGTCATTAAAATAAGTGGAATAACCCAGTGACTAGTATATACTCAGTCAAACCCTTAAAGGTAATTGCAATCTACTATAGTTGATCTGCTTCAGAGCAGATCAGGAGACTAAAGACAAGTTAAAGACTTTCCTAAAACAGGGTTCTCTTTTCTTCAACTTACAGTAATCTAAAACATATAGAGCTGACCAAACAAAGACCTGAGCCCCATCGGACCTCCAAGAAGTTTTCTAGCAGAGAGACTCATCCAGATACCCAGCTACCTGGCATCTAACCAAAGATTATGGAATTTGTTAACCAAGTAGGTTACTAGGGAGAGTAGATGTCTATTTTATGCTAGTGTGGTATATAAATGATAAATTATTTTATTCTATAAAAATTATATATCACTTTAATGTTATAAAAATGAAAATAGAATAATTAATTTGAAAGTAGTTCTAGAATGTATGGGCAGAAACATTATGCAAACCCCAATAACTGTTATCATTAGTATCTGAAAACTATGAAATCAGAAAACTAGTGTGATCAATATTACTATTACAATAAAGTAAGTTTTATTATCATTCATTCCTCCAAGAGTAAAAAATTACATTTTTAAAAATTTACTTTGGGCTTTCTCCCTGTGCTGAATAACCCAAATTAATATTCATAATTTGTTTTTAAAACTATTGAAAAATAAAAAAAATAGAATTACCTTTGATGTCTTCCATGGTCCTTAAGAACTTTTAACCTCTCAATATCCATCCATAGCCACCAATATCTCTCTCCCAATGTACCTTTTATAAATTTCTTAAATCTTTCAAACTCCTTTCTATTGCCAATGTCATAAGTCCTATGAGAAATACACCAGTCGGCCCTGCTCTCTGGTCCAGCGCTCTCACTCTTTGAACTTAAACTTGTTTGTTCTATCTCTTCTGCCCTCTCCTTTGTAGTTTGAACTAATTCACTTAAAAAATTCTTGCCACGAATAGACTCAAAACAATCATCAAACGACACTTTTGTTATATTGTTGAAGTTTATATAGTCTGGGGTTTCTCCAACTGGCTTTCCAACAATTTGCTGAATTGCTCCTCTCAAAATAAAGTATACATAGGAGCTTAAAAATTCTTCACATGTTGAGAAATGCATTGTCAGGCTTTCACCAACATCCTGTTTCTTTTCAAGGTATACTCTCAGAAGAGCTTGAGAAGGAGTGTCTTGTAGAGATACAGACACCTCTTCTTCTTCTTCTCCTTCTTCTTCTTCAAATTCAGAAATCAGTTTGGTGGTTTTAAATGGGTCCTTTTTTGTCCTAGGGTGAACTCCATCATCAAAGATAAAATTCTCTGTATTAAGTCATAAAAGGCTATTAGATTAGATATGAATACAAACCTTTCTTATTATTAAATAGATGCTATAGAGCCAGAACGTCAAATGGGTTTATCATAGATAGTGACTGCATGGACCAGTGTCTTAAGAAGGATTCTGGACCAGTCACGGTGGCTCATGCCTGTCATCCCAGCACTTTGAGAGGCCGAGGTGGGGGGATCACTTGAGGTCAGGAGTTCCAGACCAACCTGGCCAACATGGTGTAACCTCGTCTCCACTAAAAATACAAAAATTAGCCAGGCATGGTGGCATAGTAATCCCAGCTACTCAGGAGGCTGAGGCACAAGAATCGCTTGAACCCAGGAGATAGAGGTTGCAGTGAGCTGGGAGTACACCACTGCACTCCAGCCTGGGCGATAGAGCAAGACTCTGTCTCAAAAAAAAAAAAAGAAAAAGAAAAAGAAAAGAAAAAGAAAGAACAGAAAACAAACAAAAACGAAAATAAAGAAGGATTCTGAGGCTACGTTTGGAACCAGTAGAAAAAAAACTGCCAGTGGGAATTAACCTTGTCTTCCCTGGATTTGGAAGAAAAGAATGGTGGCAGATGGACTAAATATCTGACATCCCTAACACACAGAAGATATTTGAAAATGCATTATGTACTTTTAAAATGTAATATTCCAGACTGATATATAAATGTCAATATATAAGTGCCAAATCTATTAAGGAATTAGAATATGTATACTAAATGATTATATGTGCTTTGATATTTCATGCTGTATGATAAAAGAAAATTCACTACCATAGATTGAGACCATATATAAACAGACCAGAACTGGAGACAATAATAGCAAGTTTTAAAATTCACCATTTCATTAAAAGATTCAATTACTATCAAACTTACAGTTTATCATTAAAGTTACAAAATGGCACGAGATACAAAATGGCACGAGATACTTACAAAGGTTTACAAAAGGATTATTTGTATGCTTTTTCTAAAGATATAGTATTTAGCTCCTATTTTCTCTTTCAAAAATCAGTGACATGTCTGATGTTAGTGCTTTATTTCACATAGTAAATCTACCCCTTGAATTGCCACAGATCAGCTAACTGTTGTCATCCATGCCCCATTCTCAATGACCGTTTTCTCAATTACCACAGTTCAAATCTCAATGAACTGGAAACATTTCATTACAATTTTTGTTGCTAATAAATTCCCCAATATTGAGAGATTAGACTTTGTGAGAGGATGCTGGACGTACACTCAATCCCATGGAACTGAAGGGAGGATGTCACAGAGAGCGAAGCAGGCATTCCAGCTCACCATCTCCTGCCATCCTTCTCTTCCTGTATACTATTTTTATCTCTAATTATCTACTTCAATATTTTGGGAAAACAACAAGAAGCCTATGAATCCAACTATTTTCAATTGGGGAGATTATTTTCTTCTTTACCTAGACTCAGGTTCAATTCTAGGGAATCCAGATTTAACTTCCCCAGAGTCTGCGTATATTTCTTAAAGAGATTAGTTAGGAACTGTAAGTGAATTCCTGAGTTCTTCTCCTGAGTCATCACACCTAAGTTTTTTTCTCTAATAACTCCCATTTCTGGAAGATTCCTTTTATTTTTATGAAAAGTCAGTATAGCCACAAAGCTCCCCACAGTAGAAATTTATCTGCTTTTTAAGGTGAAAAATAATCTGAACTTAAAAACAGAAGGGAAACTCAATTCCCATCAATAACTATTTTTTTTAGGAAGAGAAAAATGTTGTACCCACTTTATTGCAAAGACTTAACAAGAATTTGTAAACTATGATAAGAAATAATGACACTAATTGACTGCATATTAGGTACCAAGCACCAGGCCAGGCATTTTCTATACATTTAGTATATATCATTATTCTAATCTTACAGATGAGAAAAGGTAAGGCTCCAAGAAGTGGAAAAACTCATCAAACATCACACAGCAAATAAATATCAGAGTTGCATTCTAAACCCATCTCCTTTTCACTATACAAAGTTGTCTCTCAAAAAACATAAGAAGTGGAGTGAGGCAAAGGGTATGTGGATAATTTTTTCTCCCCAACCACTAAGTACTGCACTGTAAAATTAGAACAAACAAACAAAAACTTCAAGAGAAGTTCTAAAGTCATTCTTGTCCTTTTCTGCTTACCAGAAACAGATGAAATAGCTGGTGATTTAAGTTTGTTGTAGGGTACACAACAGGGTAACGAAAAGGTTGATACTGTTTGCTGACTTTGTTTTGCTAATGCAAACCAATCTTTTGTTTGAGCATAGGAAGCCTAGGAAGAAGGGAGCATATTAGTTTAACATATGATTAGCAGTATTGCTCTGATCACAAACCTGGAAAAATCATTATAATAATATTCAATTTGCACAGTACAATATGTAAAGTGAAAATTATCTCATGAAGGAAAATAAAATTATACTCAAAAAATTCATTAGCTAAGAGGAATCGGAAGGAAATTTCAATCCAGATTTTTTTTTTTGTATTTGATAACCAAAGGAAAATATGTGTCCAATACTTATAAATTCTCCACTCTCACTCTCAGGCTATTGTTGACCAAAGGCATGAAACCCTACTTCCTGGATTCACTACAAATTCATGCTATCTGACTTCAACTTGGCAGTCACCAGACCCATCAATCCTTTTGCTAGCTGCTCCCCTTTACAACTTTCCCAATTACTTCAGGTCCCCTATTCTGTCTCACCTGGCTCAGTGTTTTTAGCAACTGCTCCCCCAGTATGACAGAGACACTATTCTTAGTGCCACTGGAACCTCTCCAGACTCAGCTGCCCCTTTGCATTAGACTCAGTTTTCACAGGTTTGCTTAGAGTGAATGCTTTTTGCACACTGATTCCTAACTCCATCTGTCCCTAACTGCAGCGTTCCATTTTTCCTTTCCTTTGTGTACCCCTGAACTAGCCAATTCAATTCTGAAGTTGATCCTTAGCTTCTAGAACCCCAGCCCTAAGAAGCTCCTATCCTAGCCTTCCTGGGAAGATTCCTCTGCCTGCCTCTCTCTATAATGTCTTCTTTTATTTTTACTAGAGAATCCAAGTTGTTCAATAAGAACAGAGAAGGGAGTGTTCAGCATTCCTCTCATTTCTCATTTATCCAACTGAATCAGCTGGGTGGTCAGCACTTAGCCTAAGAAACACTTGGAGAATAGGTACCTCAAATGGAAGAAAAATTACTCCCTATCTATTATGCAGAATTAACATGGCAAGTCAAGCTACATAAGACCAAAGCAAGACAGAGAAATGAGAGGTGGCAGCTATGCAGTCACCATCCCTCTTAGAGGTGAGGTTTCCCAGGTGCATAAAAGCTTTCAAAGACTAACTCACTTTTGTTCCCTTTTCCCTTTAAAATCAAGTTATTTATTAGTAATTATATGTTCACCTAACATATAATTATATGTTTACCTAACATATAATTATCGAGTGACTACTTTATCCTAAGCAATAGCCTAAGCAGGAGGCCAAAATAATTAAGAAACGTTCAAGGAATTGAGAGAGACCAACATACAAGGTCCTTGCTATTTCAACCGCAAAAAAAGAATGAGGGAGTAGAACACAGGAGAGAAAGAAGTCATCAGTCAGACTTTAACATCTTTAACATAATTATTCCACTTTATATATTTTTTTGGGGGGAGGTGGAGACAGAGTCTCATTCTGTCACCCAGGCTGGAGTTCAATGGTGCAATCTCAGCTCACTGCAACCTCTGCCTCCCGGGTTCAAGCAATTCTCCCATCTCAGCCTCCCGAGTAGCTGGGATTACAGGCACCCACCACCATGCCTGGCTAATTTTTGTATTTTTAGTAGAGATGAGGTTTCACCATGTTGGTCAGGCTGGTCTGGAACTCCTGACCTCATGATCCGCTCGCCTCAGCCTCCCAAAGTGTTGGGATTACAGGCATGAGCCACTGCACCCGGCCTATACTTTTAAGAGATGGGTCAATTGTTTTTTAGATGGTATAACTTAAGGCTCAAAGAAATATTACCAATTATGAAGATTAATCCTTATGTATAGTCATGACATAAATAATGTAAACATCCAAGAACTCTGAATCTGCAAAATTCAAAGGCGATTGAAAAATGGTAATATATAGTTAAAGTGGCTGTGTGGTGGCTCATGTCTATAATCCTAGCACTTTGGAAGGCTGAGGTTGGAGGATTGCTTGAACACAGGAGTTCAAGACCAATCTGGGCAACATAGACCCTGTCTCTACAAATAATTTTTTAAAAATTAGCCAGGAATGGTGATGCACTCTTGTAGTCCAACCTGGGAGGCTGATGTGGGAGAATTGCTTGAGCCAGGGAGGTTGAAGCTGCAATGAGCCATGATTGGATCATTCCACTCCAGCCTGAGCAACACAGTGAGACCTGTCTCAAAAAAAAATTGTATATATATATATATATATATATAGTGCTAAAGTTTACTTAAGTGAATACAAATGAGTTTTTTCATCTCAGAAAATAGCAAAAGTAAACTAGTTTGGATTTTAACTCCCTTATATTTAATTAAATTCACATATAGCAAATCAGAACTTATTCCCCTAGATTGATTCTTCCCTTTACGTGTTTATTGACCTTGAGTACATATTTTTTAGGACATTTCCAACATTTCTATAGTATATAAATTAAGAGAAAAAATATGGCCAGGCATAGTGGCTCACGCCTGTAATACCAACTCTTTGGTAGGCTGAGGTGGATGAACTGCTGGAGCTTAGCAGTTCAAGACCAGCCTGGGCAACACAGCAAAACCCTGTCTCTACAAAAAAAACACAAAAATTAGCAGGGCGTGGTGGCATATGCCTGTAGTCCCAGCTACTTGTGGGTGCTGAGGCAGGAGGATCCCCTGAACCTTGGGAAGTCAAGGCTGCAGTGAGCTGAGATTGCACCACTGCACTCCAGCATGGGTGACAAAGTGAGACTCTGTCTCAAAAAAAAAAAAAGGAAAGAAAGAAAAAAATACTTAAAATCAGTAATAAGAGAGAAGAAAAATGTGCCTTAAATACACCACTAAGCATTATTCAGTGGAAATAATGGAACTGGCATAACTGTAAATGTTTTTGACAAATACTGCTGATAGAAATGCTGAACTACAAAATTAATAGGAGATACACAAGAAAAAAAAAGTTCAAGTAAATTTAGCCTATCTATTCCAACACAGAAGGCAAAGAGGCTTCCTCTTGTATGATAATTTTGATCAATTGAAAGTGCCTTATTTGCAAGTAAGCCTTAAGGTTTAAAAAAAAAAAAAATGGAAGTGCCTACCCAGAATACTGTGTTGTAAAGAATCTGGAGCCAAATCCTAGCTCAGCAGAAAAATTTCCACAATTGATTAACAAAGTCTGTCATAGGGAGTAGCAGCACAAGGGCTACATATTTGCCATTCCTAATTTTGTATAGAATTGTGTATTAGAATTATAGTTCCAGATATAAGATCTAATAATTAGAGGCCAAAGATCAAACAACAGTTCTTACTACATTATGACTCTCCAAAAGGATATTTGATTCTAGGTTAAATCTCTTCAAATGCTCTCATACACCCTCACATTTCTCTAATCATGGATGACAAATTTATTTGATAACAACCTTACAATAACACATTTTACTACTAAGGAATAACCTAGAGAAAAGGAAGGAAAAGACTTGATTTATCTTTTTGTACAAAAGTAATAGAATCCAAATCATAGCAATTTTGGAATGAACAATGAAACCATGGATATAATTCAAGTTACTCTTGCTTCCCAAGTGACACTGCATGTTCTTCAACCTTGCCTTTGTCTCTTCAGACACATGAGGATAATATTTCTGATCACATTTCAAATTAAAGAGAGCAGAGCAAATTAGTTAGCATAAATCTATAAGAATTATTGCTAAATCTGCTTTACATGTATTTGAAATCATTTTTTCTGTTCAGGTAATACAAATGCCTTAAAATGAGAAGTTACAGCCAGATGTGGTAGCTTACGCCTGTAATCCCAGCACTTTGGGAGGTAGAGGTGAGTGGATTCCTTGAGTCCAAGAGTTCAAGACCAGCCTGAGCTACATGGTAAAACCCCATCTCTACAAAAAATGCAAAAAAAAGTTAGCTGGTTGTGGTGGTGCATGCCGGTAGTCCCAGCTACTCAGGAGGCTGAGATGGGAGGATCACCTGAGCCCGGGAGGTGGAGGCTGCAGTGAGCCATGATCATGCCACTGCACTCCAGCCTGGATGACAGAGTGTGATCCTGTCTCAAAAAAATATATGTATAAAATAAAAAATAAAATCAGAAGTTTTAATGAAGCGCTAAGTCATGAAAAAATACTCATACTTTTACCTCACCAAGTGATATATAGAACTTTTTCATAATTACAAGATTATCTTCTTCAGTGGCAGGAGGTGGTAGACTGGGTGGTTTTTTCGCGATCCAGGGAGAAAAATTTGATCCTACTGTGAAATTCATGCCGGACTTGCTCCATCGTACTTGTGAGACCAATTTGGCTAACCTGCATTTTAGGAATCATACAAATTTAAAACAAGTTTCAAATATAGCAGAATTCAGGGAAAAACCTAAAATTTTATTTTATGTATTCAAGCCAATCTCCTCTCCTCACTTAATGATGATTTTCTTTGGCTCTGCTAAAATTAATAGCTTATTCATAAAACCACTAATTAGTTAAGAATTATTCATTTTAATTGATTTTGATTTAAAAATGGTTGTTCAGAGGTCAAATTTTAGGTTCTTACATGTTAAAAGTCAGGGAACATAAAGGAAAACTTGGTTCTGGACTATGGCATTCTATGTTTTTCGTGTCACACTAGTTTTCATTGTTAAACACCCTGCACCTAAATACCATTATCACAATAGATAATTTTTAAAATATGACTGGTTGGAGAGGCTCACGCCTGTAATCCCAGGTTTTAGGAGGCCAAGGCAGGAGGCTCTCTTGAAGCCAGGAGTTCAAGACCCGCCTGGGCAATACAGCAAGACCCTGACTCTACAAAGAATTTAAAAGATTTGCCACACATGGTGGCACACAGCTGTAGTCCTAGCTAATTGGGAGGCTAATATATATGTATTTAAAAATACATATATTGATGGGACTATAGTACCTGTATTCAAAGTAGCAATCACTTTCCAGAAATGCTGGAAGTCTTTCTTTTTTGATCCACTTAATACCTTCTTCACGACTGAGACACTATGAGAAGAAAAAGAAAAAGGAAAAGAAGGTCAAAGAAAATCACTTTTAGGAAGATTAACGCTTAATCATGAGAGCAATAATGACCTCCAGCTGTCAGCAGGAGCGCTACCCCTAGGTCTTCTATTTTCACTAGAGAGATCAATAAACCTGAGCCACAAATGTGAGGCACTTCTTGCCTCTGGTACGTTTTTAATTCTCTTAACAATTCTATATCAACTATATAATGCCTCAATTTTTACAGATTAACAAATCGAATCCAGAGAAGTTAAGTAACTTGTTGAAGGAGGGAGAATGAGGAAAAAAAAAAGCCAATGAATCTCAGTATTTTCAGTCATAAAATGGGTTAAAAATAATCACAAACAGAAAAAGAACCACCAAGAAAACTTGGTAAGGCCACCAAGGTCACTGCAGGCCCATTGTTCATCAAGTTTTAAAAAATGTTTTAACTGTTTAACATCTCCAGGCACTCTCTTACAGATAAAAAAGTTAATAATGATAGGAGAGTGTTACAAATGCCACAATGTAGGCTTCTGTGGGAGCCCACAGAGACATTTAACTCAGGAGAGGTTTCCCACAGGACACGCACTTCACTCTTTGACCCGAAGCAAGACTAGCTAGGTTGAGCAGGGAAGCAAAAGAGGAGAAAAACCACAAGTGTGGCAGTATTAGGTCACAGGATGAGATTTAAGGGATGGAGAGAGAAAGGTTGGAGAAGTAGGCAGGGTCATGACTGCAAATAGCGTTTTAAATAACATTAAGGAGTATAGATTTTATCTTGAGGTTGAGAGAGCAATACAGAATTACTGAAGAGTTACTGTTGTTCATCCTAAAATACTTACTGTTGATTCTACTTTTTCTTGTATTCACTTTTTCCAGAATTCTAAATAATATCAGTACCTTAGACACAAAACATATGTTACTAATAAATAAAAAAATCTCAGTGAGGTAAATGTGTTTGCATTTATGTGGCTTCCATGGACAATCTAAGGTGATAGTTTTGCTATGATATTGCATAAGAGTTAACACATAGACCATTACTAACTCTAGTGAGGAAACTGAATGTCCCCATAGTAGTGTTGCTGACATCTAATACGCTGATGCTCATGAGGGTGATGTGTGCTCATCATTGCTGATACGTGCAGAAATCTTTAGGCATTCAGGATTGGAACATCAAATAGTTTTCTTCTATTCAGCAAAAAAACCACATTCATTTGCCTTCACCAAACGCTATCTTCTGCATAATGAAAGAATAGAAGAAAACCATGCACCTAATCAGCAGTACCTTGTTGACAGTCTCACTGCTTATCAGTGAGATCTGAAGGACATTTGGATCTTAGAAAGACTCTGCATAGGCTACACACTGACAACCATGCAGGACTTCTGAACTCCCATTAGCGCTACATTCAATGTATCACAGAAAGATACCAAACTACATATAAAGATCCACATGAACCCTTAAAGAATTCTATAAGATTGTCAAAGTAGTCAGTTCATTCAAAACCAATTTGCTGAATATTCAGCTAGTAAACAGTTTACCTATAATCCATCCTCTTTTGAGTGTTTTTGTACCTATTTGACCTAAAAATAAAATGAATAAAAAAGTTTAAAAAGAATAAAATCAAAAATTGAAGAAAAGTCTTTAGCCAAGCTGAAAACAAAACTCTTCGTGGTTTTAAAAAGTAACTAAATATAAAGACAAAAAACATACAAGACAATCCTGATCAACCATAAAATAACTTAATAAATACTTATAAGAAACACAAAAAGAATCTATCTAAGGTTAAATTATTTAAACCTTAAAAAAATTTCTGTAAGCTGGTTAAGAAACAGAAAGGGATGACCAGAATGTTAAGGGAAGATGACTTTAGGTAAATCAATACAGAACTATTTCCAACTAGCCATACGCAAGCTGTTTAAAGTGCCTACAGAATTGGATTAATAAAAAATTATGTTTAGATGTACAAGGCAAACAAATAAAGCATGGCTATCAGCCAGTAGATCTTATTGGTTAGATTTATTGAGGTATAAATTACATACAGTGAAATCCACCCTTTTTAATACAGTTCTGCAAGTTTTGACAAATGCATATAATCATGTAACCAGGACTACAATCAAGATACAGAAAAGTTCAACACTCTCCAAATTTCCTCATCCCACTTTGTAGTCAGCAACTCCCTCCAACCCTAGGCTCTGACAACCATTGATCTGTTCCACAGTTTTGCCTTTTCCAGAATGTCATATAAATGGAATCAATATAGTATGTACTTTTGATTCGAGTATCTTTCATTCAGCATAAAGCATTTAAGATGTATCTATGTTCTTTCATGTATAAATCATTCTTTTTTGTTGCTAAGTAATATTCCACTGTATGTATATACTACAGTTTCTTTATCCATTCACCAGTTAAAGTAATCTGGAAAACTTCCAGCTTTTGTGATCATGAATAAAGCTAACTGTAGACATTTACATGCAGGTTTTTGTGTGAGTATAACTTTTCATTTCTTTTGGGTAATACTCAGGGGTAGGATACACAGGCAGTGATATGGTATGGATATTTGCCTCCTCCAAATCTCGTACTGAATGTGATCCCCAGTGCTGGAGGTAGGGCCTCATGGGAGAGATGTCGTGGTCATGGGAGCGAATCCCTCATGAATGTCTTGGTGTCCTCCCCATGGTAATAAGTGAGTTCTCACTTTGTTAGTTCACATGAGACCTGGTTGTTTAAAGAGCCTGATGCCTCCTCACTCCCTCCCTTGCTACCTCTCTTGCCATGTGATATGGAACTCTTTGTCTTCCACCATGAGTGGGAGCTTCCTGAGGCCCTCACCAGAAGCAGATGCTAGTGCCATGCTTCTTATACAGTCTGCAGAACCATGAGCCAAATAAACCTCTTTCTTTATAAATTGCCCAATTTTGAGCATTCCTTTATAGCAACATAAATGGACTATAGGTGGTATGGTATATGTTTAACTTGGAAAGACGTGCCAAAATGTTTTCCAAAATGGAATTCTCACCAATGAGAATGGACTTTTGAGTTGCTTCCACTTTTTGGCTATTATGAATGATGCTGCTATGAACATTTGTATATAAGTTTTTGTGTGAACATATGTATTCAATACTCTTGAGTATATACCTAGAAGTGGCATTTCTGGGTAATTTGATAACTCTTGGGCTAAGCTGTAAAGAACTGCCTAATATTTTCCAAAGTAGCTGTACCGTCTTACAATTGCACCAGCAGTGTATGAAGGTTCTAATCACTTCAAATCCTCACAAACATTTGTTATTATTTGCCTTTTTTAAAATCATAGCCATACTGTTGGGTGTGAAGTAGTGTCCCATTGTGATTTTGATTCCATTTCCCTTATGACTAATGATGTTGAAAATCTTTTCATGTGCTTATTGTTTATCTTATTTGGAGAAATGTCTATTCTAAACCCTTTGCACATTTTTAAATTGGGTTATTTGTCTTTTTATTTTTGAGTTCTAAGAGTTATTTTTATAGTTTAGATACACATCTTTATAAAATATATGATTTGCAAATATTTGCTCTCATTCTATGGGTTGTCTTTTTACTTTCTTGGTAGTGTCCTTTAGAGCATGAAAGTTTTGATTTATCTTTTTTTCCTTGTGCATTTGGTGTCATATCTAACAAAACCAATGCATAATCCAAGGTTATGAAGATTTACACCTGTATTATCTTCTTAAATAGAATTTTTTTTTTGCATTGTTGGATTTAATTTGCTTATTTTTTGAGGATTTTTGTGGTCTGTGTTCATGAGTGATGTTAAGTTGTAAGTTTTTCTTTTCCTTCAAATTCCTTCATTTAGTTTTGGCATCAGTGTAATGCTCATCTCATAAAATGAATTAAAAATTGATTTCTTTTGTTCTTTGTATAAGTTTTTATAAATTTAAGGTTACTTCACTTCTAAGTGTTTGATAGAATTAAACAGTGAAGTCATCTGGGCCTGGAGTTGTCTTTGTGGAAAGACTTTAAACTGTGAATCCAACTTCTGTAATAGATGTAGGACTACTCAGATTATCTATATCTCCTTCAGTGACCAATGATAATCTGTGTCTTTTAAGAAATATGTGGGCCGGGTGCAGTGGTTCATGCCTGTAATCCCAGCACTTTGGGAGGCTGAGGTAGGTGGATCACTTGAGGCCAGGAGTTCGAGAGCAGCCTGGCCAACATGGCAAAACCCCATCTCTACTAAAAATAGAAAAATTATCTGTGCATATTGGCATATGCCTATAATCCAAGCTACCTGGAAGGTGAGGCAGGAGAATCGCTTGAACTTGGGAGGCAGAGATTGCCGTGAGCTGAGATCATCCCACTGCACTCTAGCCTGGGCATCAGAATGAGACCCTGTCTCAAAAAAAAAAAAAAAAAAAAAAAAGCCTATTTCATTTAAATGTCATGAGCTTATAGACATAAAATTGTTTGCAAATTCTCTTTTTTTTTAACTGCCTGTAAAATTTGTCATGACATCCCCTCTTTCATTTCTGATATTGGGCATGTATATCTTCTCTCTCTTTTGCTTCAGCAATCTGGCTAAAAGTTTACCAATTTCGTTGATTTTTTCAAAAAACAAGGCTTTATTTTCATTGATTTTTCTCTCTTGTTTTTCTGTTTTCAATTTCATTGATTCTGTTCTTTATTTCTTTACTTTTGGTTTAATTTTAACTTAAGTTTTCTAGTTTCTCATAGTGAAAAGTAGATCGCAGATTTATTTAGTCTTCTCTATTATAAGCACTTAATGGTACAAATTTCCCTGTAAAGACTAATTTAGTTGCATCCCACAAATTTTGATATGTTATGCTTTAGTTTTTATTCAATTCAACATAATTTTTAATTCCCCTTGGGACTTAGTCTTTGACCTATTAATTATTTAGGAGTATGTTATGCAATTAAGTATTTAAGGATTTTATCAACGATTTATAGTTTAATTCTGAAGTGGTCTGAGAACACAGTTGGCAATATTTCAAATCTTTTAAGTTTGCTGAAATTTATTTTATGGCCCAAAATATGGTCTATTTTGGTAAATATTCCCAGTGCACTAAAGAAAAAAATGCTGTGGGATAAACATCCACTGTTGTGGGATAAAGTGCTCTGTAAAGATCAATTCGATTTACTTGGTTGTTACTGTTTTTCAGAACTTCCATTTCCTTACTGATTTTCTATCTTTTCTATCAGTTACTGAGAGTAGTGCTTTAGTCTCCAACTATAACTATAAATTTATCTATTTCTCCTTTCAGTTCTGTCAGCTCTTGCATCATGTATTCTGAACCTCTGTTGTTAGGTGCATACATATTGTGAGTTGTTAAGCTTTCTTGGTGAATTGACCCTCCTCCCTTTTATCATTATGTAATGTTCCTCTTTATCCATAGTAAGATTCCTTGTTCTGAGGGCTGCTTTGCCAGATATCAATATAGTCACTCCAGCTTTCCTTTAATTCATAATTGTATGGTATACCTTTTACTATCCTTTTCACTTCTAAACTATTTATGTCTTATTTTTAAGGTTACTTTCTTGTAGACAGCAAATAATCACAATTTTTAAAAAATCATCCCTGACTCTGGCTTTTACTTGGGGTGCTTAGGCCATTAAATTTCATGTAATTATTGGTGTATATTATTATTATCATTACTTTTAGAGATGAGGCCTCACTCTGTCACCCAGGCTGGAGTGCAGTGGCACCATCATAGCTTACTGCAGCCTCAAACTCCTGGGCTCAAGTGATCCTCCTGCCTCAGCCTCCCAAGGCTCTGGAATCAAAGGAATGACACATCATGACAACTCAATATGATTAATTATATTATTAATCATATATATTAATTATATGATTAAGGTGATATTAATTATTGATGTGGTTTGTTTAAAATCACTACTACCATTTTCCTAGTTGTTTTATTCTTTATATGTCCCCTATATTCTTTGCCCGTTTTTTCCTCATTTTCTATCTGCTTTTCACTTAGTACTTTTCAATTCCTTTGATCTCCACTACTGTTTTTATTTTTATTTATTTTTAGTATATTTTTGAGACAGGGTCTCACTCTGTTGTCTAGACTGGAATGCAGTGGTGTGATCACAGCTCACTGCAGCCTTAACCTCCCAAGCTCAGGTGATCCTCCTACCTCAGCCTCCTGGGTAGCTGGGACTACAGGTACATGCCACCATGCCTGGCTAATTTTTGTATTTTTTGTAGAGATAGGGTTTCACCATGTTGCCCAGGCTGGTCTCTAACTGCTGAGCTCAGGCAATCCACCTGCGTTGGCTTCCCAAAGTGCTGGGATTATAGGTGTGAGCCATCGCAGCTAGCCTGTTTTCATTATTCATGCCTCTTTTTAAAAACTTCTAAATTGCTGCCCTAGTTTTATAATAGACATGCTTAACAGTCTACCTTCAAATACATCAAATAAGATCATCCAAATCTTTCTGAGAAACTTGTGTCAAAGCACATAACTCAAGAAGCTACTAAATAGCTTTTGTTTTAACAATAAATAAATAGGTCATAAAGACCTCCATACAATTAAAAATTTCTATTCACTGAAGGAAGTGAATAAAACAATAAATATTGTCCCACCTAGAAAAAAAATTTTAAACTAACTTTTGATGAAAGTTAAAGATAGAAATTATTTCAATTCAGTAACAGAAGAATTGAAGAACTTTCAGGCTAGAGTAAATCTATGTCTTAAATGTTAGACATACTTTAGCCTATTTATACTAGACATTTTGAATCACTGTGAAATAGTATTGTTAAACATTCATTATTATTTTCATTTCATCCATGCAAGAAACCTAAGTAGTAGGTAGTAAAGGCCTCATTTGACAGATGATGAAAATCAGACTCATCAAAGTGACTTGTACACAGAGTCAGTAAGCAGAGGAGCCAATATTAGAACGCAGGTTTTCTGACCTCATGCTAAGGAGACACAATCTAGAAGCTGAAAATGAAATTTCAGGCCAGGGAGGTCAGAGCCACACAGTGCAACTTGAGGGTCAGAAGTCTCAATTCCCAACTGCTTGACACGATTGGTTCAAAACCCAAATGAAATACATTGCCTATATATCCACATTTTCCACCATGCATCAAAATTATAAAGGATACTTATATTTACAAGACTCAAAACTAACCTAATATTCAAATATTCAAGGTAAATTACATGAATCTTCTCAAATTGATAAGTGAACATCAACAAAACTGCTAAACTGGCCACTGGATTTGAAAAGTGCTTAACAAATACTATGTGTACGTACAACACAGGTTAATAAATGTAGCTACACTTCAAAAAGGGAAGCCTAAGGAAATTCATATTGATTTCACCAAATGCTTTATCTATCTAACAAGATAAAACAGTATACTTTCTTACCATAATATTGTAGTTGACATTAATGGTCTCATTTTCATTAGAGGCATTCATTTGAACAGGTTTAACCTCATTCTTTCCTTTCCTTACAACATCATAAATGGGATTTCGAGGTTGCTGGTTTTGTAGAATTTTTTTCAGTTGTTTTTCCAGAAGTTGTGGAGCATCATTAACTACTTCAAAAACTCCATAATCTGCATTAAATCTAATTGCCTCTGAAAAGGTCTGCAATATAAATTTGTGGAAATTAAAACATTTTTTAAACCTGTAAACTAACAGTCTCTAAGAAGACTTGTGGTTTACATATATGCATGCATACCTCAGAGTTTTGTGTTTTTAATCATTCCCTCTTCCTTTTTAGGACCTAGGACATCCCTTGGGTAGAGGTCAGGGAACCCACTGAACTCTTTCTTGCCAATGCACTTATGCCACGAGTAACTGTCAGGGTATGCCATAGCAGAAATTCTCTTTGTATGAAAATCTTACCTCTGTGATTATTTAAAACTGGACAGAAATATATACCTGGCTTTACAAAGCAATGTTATTCTCTTAGAAGGGGGTGGATCACTAGGGAAGAATGAGTAAAGGAAGAAATAATGCTCCCACTGTCTTTCATCCTTAGGAGCCATGAAGGCTAACAATCTCCCTTGTCCAAAAGGACAAATTTAAGTATATGCTCTTCAGTTAAGACTATTTCAACACCATTCTTCGCACTGTGACAGAAAAGAGAGGAGAAAATAACATTTCTGAGGTTTTTATCAGTAATTCTAAATGCTGCCAACTTTTATTTAAAGCCAGTCAGTTGATATACAATAGTCAGGAGTCTTGAGTTTGAATGCCAGTTTGCCAATAAGTAGCTCTGTGACTCTAGGTAAATCACTGAACATCTTTGAGGCCTCCACTTCCATAAGAAGTAAATGGTGAATTGGCCATGTCTTTTCCCATTTGTTCTCTGAATCTTGAATCAGGTCCCTTTTTCAGAATATTTGTTTATTTTAGGGTACCTTCAGTGAACTGACTATTCATGTAGATTAACTTATACATGCTTAGGCGAGTGGTAGAAGACATCAAACTCTTCCCCTTGGATCAGTAAGTGTTCTAAGTAGAACATTAATTCAAATTTTACTATGGGATTGCTAGATATATTATAGTCATAATTTAATAAGTGGCAGAATTTCATAGTAAAATTGGAACTAGAAGCATGTGTATATATATATATATTTAAATTTTAATGTCAGATAATATCACATCTCTAAGGTCTGACTGTCTCCCCTTCTGAGGAATTAAAGTACATGGATGATACAGTTCAAGACGAGTATCAGTCCACAGTCGCAAAAGCCTTAGGACTACGAGTTTCTCCCAAAATGATAAGTATTGCTCAATGAGTAAGAAAGAATTAGCCATAAATTACA
Source organism: Colobus angolensis palliatus (assembly GCF_000951035.1). NCBI lineage: Eukaryota > Metazoa > Chordata > Mammalia > Primates > Cercopithecidae > Colobus > Colobus angolensis. The sequence goes on along the minus strand of NW_012113253.1, from coordinate 8,011,483 downwards.
TATAAAGTTTCTTCAATAGATATATTTCATTAGTTGCCCACTGCATCTGTCTTTCAAACATGGGATTCAAACAGGCACCATTTACCTAAATGACATAAATAGTATCCCTAAACTATGCTATCACTAAACTAAAGAGAAAAAAGAGTCTGCTGACATCACAGATCAGATTTATCTGGTTGGAGAAAGCAAATTAATTAAACTTGGTAGAGAATGACACCAAATATTAATGTGGGTAGGAGAAATTAAGCTGTGTAAAGTGAAAGACCATCTGGAAAACATTTCTTCTAGTTCTGAGTATACATGGAACAAGAGAACAAGCTTGACTTCTATTGTTTTCCTTTCTTTTTTTTTTGCCTCCTACCCTCTGACCTGGTATAGCCAGAGGAACACAAAGCTGTGATAATCCAAAGCAAAGAATGTTAATTAGTTAGTTCAATGGATAAATAAAACATTTCCTACTAACAAGTAAAAAGTGCTCAAGTAAAAAAATTAGGAAGGACTGTTGATACCCTAAGACCCTAGTATCAATCTTACTTAGTAGTAGTGAGTAGTTAAGGTATAGTTGGAAGAAATAATGAAGATGATAAGGACTATTTACTGAATGTCTATCACATGCTAGGCATGTGATGGACATTTTATTTTTTTTCTTTCCAACTTTTATTTTAGGTTTAAGGGGTACATACGCAGGTTTGTTACATTGGTAAATTGCATGTTGCAGGGGTTTGGTGTACAGATAATTTCGTCACTCAGGTAATCAGCATAACACTCAATAGGTAGTTTTTCAATCTTCACCCTCCTTCCATTCTCCATCAAGTAGGCCCCTACAATAGTAGGTCTATTGCTCCCTTCCTTGTGTCCATGTGTGCTCAATGTTTAGCTCTCACATATAAGTGAGAACATGTGGTATTTGGTTTTCCGTTCCTCCATTAATTCCCTTAGGTTAAAGGTCATGATGGACACTCTAAAAGCACTCTCTTGAATACTTCCACATTCCTGACATAGCTCTTCACAAAAAACTGATGGTAGGGATGGCTAAGTGATGGTCCATGGACTCAGAGCTATAAAGTGCTAGACGATCAGGGTTATGGAAACAAGTCTCTCTGGTCCCAAAGACAGAACATTTCCTCTTCTTTAATACACATAAAGTTTCTTTATTACATATAAAGTTTATTTACATATGACAAAACTAGTGTGTACTGACCACTTCTCTACATCAAGGACTCTGCTAAGTAATAATCCTATGAAGTTAGGGTAGCTTGGATTCAAACAAAGCGTTTTGATTCCAAAGCCTATACTCTTATCTACTCTGGTTCTACTAGTAAAGGCACCAGAGGCATGAAGCAACATGGTGTATGTGGGTAACTCTACGCAGCCGGATTAGAACAAGAATAGCCGTAGTTGGAATAGTTTAAGGAACAGAGAAGAAAGACTTGAAGTAGATAACGTAGTATAACCAGATCACGAAAGGCTTTGCATGCCATTTTAAGAAGTATGGGCTTTATCTTAACCCTCTAGGAAACAGGGAGACATATGAACATCCAAAGTAGGAAAGTAACATAGTTACTTCTAATTTGTGTTTTAGAAAGGTTCTGCAGCTGTCTGGAGGATATAATGGTTGCTTTCCAGCTCATGAGCTGGTGCGGTGGGCTGCTCACATTCCACAAGCAGAACCATCACCACACTCTGGGGAGGCTGGCTGTTATCTCAGAGCTACTGCTATCACATCACAAACAGGTTTTGTGTAAAAATTACTAACTCTCTGGATGGGACACTGGCCCCGTCACATGCAGGGGCTAGGGCAGGATTTAAAGCAGGTAGTTAACAATTACTTTTGGGTTTTTTTGAGACTGAGTCTCGCTTTGTCCTCAGGCTGCAGTGCAGTGGTGCTGTCTCAGCTCAGTGGCACGATCTCAGCAGACTGCAACCTCTGCCTCCTAGGTTCAAGCGATTCTCTTGCCTCAACCTCCCGAGTAGCTGGGACTACAGGCACACACCACCATGCCCAGCTAATTTTTGTAGTTTTACTAGCGATGGGGTTTCACCATGTTGGCCCGGATGGTCTCAATCTCGGTCTTGACCTTGTGATCCACCCATCTTGGCCTCTCAAAGTGCTGGGATTATAGGCGTGAGCCACTGTGCCCAGCCAACAATTACTTTTATATTTAACATAAAATGCACAACTGCAGCTGAGAAAGGCTAAATGAACTCTTCGTGGCTTTACAGCAAGTCCCCTAATGAGCTTACAACAGAACTCCTGAGTTACGACTATGCAGCTGCTTTAAACCTAGAACTGACCGCATAATTTCTCTTTTTTTTAGACAGTCTTGCTCTGTCGCCAGGCTAGAGGAGTGCAGTGGCACTGAGAGGTGACAACGTGCTAGCAACCCTCGCTCTGGGCACCTCCTCGGCCTCGGCGTCTACTCTGATGGTGCTCGAGGAGCCCTTCAGCCCACCAGGGCACCGTGGGAGCCCTTCTCTGGGCTGGCTGAGGTTGGAGCTGCCTCCCTCTGCTTGCTGGGAGGTGTGGAGGGAGAGGCGTGAGTGGGAACCAGGGCTGTGTGAGGTGCTCAGGGGATCTGGTGGGTGCGGGCTCAGGGTGCCCTGCACACAGAGCGGCCAGCAGGTGCCACAGGCTCAGGGCAGTGAGGGGCTTAGCACCTAGGCCAGCAGCTACGGAGGTTGCACCGGGTCCCCCAGCAGTGCCAGCCCCCCAGCACTGCACTCAAATTCTCCCGGGGCCCTAGTTGCCTCCCCACGGGGCTCTAGCTGCCTCCCCGCGAGGCAGGGCTGGGGACCTGCAGCCCGCCATGTCTGAGCTCCCCCCTGCAGTGGGCTCCCGTGCAGCTTGAGCCTCCCCCAGGGGCGCCACCCCCTGCTCTGTGGCGCCCAGTCCCATGACAGCCCAAGGGCTGAGGAGTACAGGCGTGGCTGGGGACTGGCAGGCAGCTCTGCCTGCAGCCCCACCTGCAGGATCCACTGGGTGAAGCCAGCTGGGCTCCTGAATGGATGGGGACTTGGAGAACTTTTATATCTAGCTGCAGGAATGTATGTGCACCAAGCAGCACTCTGTGTCTAGCTCAGGGTTTGTAAATACACCAATCAGCACTCTATGTCTAGCTCAGGGTTTGTGAATACACCAACTGGTACTCTGTATCTAGCTAACCTAGTGGAGACTTGGAGAACTGCACTCTGTGACTCTGTGTCTAGCTCAAGGATTGTTATGTGCACCAATCAGCACTCTATATCTAGCTCAGGGTTTGTAAATACACCAATCAGCACTCTGTGTCTAGCTGAGGGTTTGTGAATACACCAATTGGTACTCTATATCTAGCTAACCTAGTGGGGACTTGGAGAACTTTTTCATCTAGCACTCTATGTCTAGCTCAAGGATTGTAAATACACCAATCAACACTGTGTCTAGCTCAGGGTTTGTAAATACACCAATCAGCACTCTGTGTCTAGCTCAGGGTTTGTAAATACACCAATCAGCACTCTGTGTGTAGCTCAGGGTTTGTAAATACACCAATCAGCACTCTGTGTCTAGCTCAGGGTTTCTGAATACACCAATTGGTACTCTGTATCTACCTAATCTAGTGGAGACTTGGAGGACTAGCACTCTGTGACTCTGTGTCTAGCTCAAGGATTGTAAAGGCAGCAATCAGCACTCTGTGTCTAGCTCAGGGTTTGTAAATACACCAATCAGTACTCTGTGTCGAGCTCAAGGTTTGTAAACACACCAACTGGTACTCTGTATCTAGCTAACTCTATCTAGCTAACTAGCACTCTATGAGTCTGTCTAGCTCGAGGATTATAAACACACCAATCAGCACTCTGTCAAAACGGACCAATTAGTTCTCTGTAAAATAGACCAATCAGCTCTCTGTAAAATGGACCAATCAGCAGGATGTGGGTGGGGTCAGATAAGGGAATAAAAGCAGGCTGCCTGAGCCACCCAGGGCAACCGGCTCTAGTCGCGTTCCACATCGTGGAAGCTTTGTTCTTTCGCTCTTTGCAACAAATTTTGCTGCTGCTCACTCTTTGGGTCCACGCTGCCTTTATGAGCTATAACACTCACCACAAAGGTCTGCAGCTTCACTCCTGAAGCCAGCGAGACTGTGAACCCACCAGGAAGAACAAACAACTCCAGACACGCTGCCTTTAAGAGCTGTAACACTCATTACAAAGGTCTGCAGCTTCACTCCTAACAGCGAGACCACAAACCCACCAGAAGGAAGAAGTTTCAGACACATCTGAACGTCTGAAAGAACAAACTCCGGACACACTATCTTTAAGAACTGTAACATTCATAGCGAGGGTCCGCAGCTTCATTCTTGAAGTCAGTGAGGCCAAGAACCCACCAATTCCAGACACAGCACGATCTCGGCTCGCTGCAACCTCCGCCTCCTGAGTTCAAGTGATTCTCCTGCCTCAGCCTCCCAAGTAGCTGGGCGCCACGACACCCAATTAATTTTTCTATTTTTTACTAGAGACAGGGGTTTCACTGTGTTGGCCAGGATGGTCTTGATCTCTTGACCTCATGATCCACCCACCTTGGCCTCCCAAAGTGCTGGGATTACAGGTGTGAGCCGCCGCACCCAGCCACGTAATTTTAGTTAAGGCTTATTGTGGATGCTGTGGATTGGCTCACTCAGGATCCATTCCAACCTCCTGAAATGCAAAACCTGGAAAAGTAAAAACCTTATTTCTCAGACTCCCTACAGCTACAATTTCATGTGTGATTTAGGTTGTGCTACTCATATGCACTTACAAAATTACTTGAATTCTGAATGGAGTTAGTAGGGAAAAAGGCAGTGTATTCATTCTGAGGAAGAAAGTGTATGTAAGTACATGAAAGTGAGGAGAGGAACTGGTCAGAAAGAAGTACTTTATAGAAACGCACAGTAAAAACAACAAACGGAAAACTGGAATTACGTTTATAATAAAATGACATGCAATGTTTCTATTTATTATTAAAAAAGAAATGTGAATTTATATGTAAAAATGTTTATACTTTTTAAACTTAAGAATTTCTTTCTGTGGAATTAACTATAATGGAACACAGATCTTGCCGGGATAATCAAGTGTTTTTGCATTTGAAAAGCCATGCATTAGCTTAGATCTTGGAAGGTCCTTAAAAGCACTATGATTCTAAGATGATAAAAGTGGCAAACAACTGTTTCAAAGCTTCTCTCGGTAATTCATTTTACCAATAGCAAAATGTTTGAATTACCAATTGCCAATTATTGCCCTAAACACAGAGGATACAAAGATGAATAGAACATTATTTCTGCCCTTGAAGGAACAAGTACATGATCTTTCATTTTTGTCTATGATGAAGAGTCAACAAAATGCTGAAATAAATTAAAACTTGTGTAAATGCGAATGCCAAGGGGAAACATGTCTCCAGTGACAAGGGTAGTAATACTAGAATATTATGTCTGGTCTGGTTATCATACTCTAAAAGAGATTTGGCTAAACTAGAAACTATCTAGAGAAAGATAAGCAGAATGATTAAAAATGGAAGAAATGTTGGCCAAATCACTTTGCCTTTCTGAGGCATATCAGTAAAAAGAAGTTGTAACTAGATAAACCCAAGGTGCTTTCCATGTTTGATACTTCATTGGACCATGATGGACGTTCCAGGGAAAAAGTCTGTATCTTCTGCTCTTTAGTAAGATCACCTAGCTCCATTATTCCTTTGTTAGCTCATTCATTTATTCAATAAGTAATCATTATCATAATATCCTATTTAATATATTGAGTGAATCAATATAGGGCATCCTCCATGAAGCCCCAAATGAAATGGAAAAGACACAGATCCTGCCTCAGAACACACATAATCCAGGAGAGGAAGACAGATAAGTAAATATAAATGGCAATAAAGACCCATCCTATGAGGGGAAAGGATATGAAAGTCAGCACATAAGGTGAAATCATATTTAGTCAAGATAATCCCTTGAAATCTTGAAAACATCCATAAAGTTGTCTTCAACAATGTTCTCAAAAAGTTCATGAGTCAGTTGTTCCTCTGGATTGAAATGGGTCACTGATTCTTCAGTTAGGGACTGGATGAAGGGATGGACTTGTGTTTAAAGCTCACGTTGTACACAAAATATGTATGTTTAACACTAGAATCACCATTAGCATGATGATATAACAACATACTGTAAGAGGCAGGAAGGATGACACTCACTGATGGAATGGCAGTTTCTCATCTTCCATCTCTCACACTCTCCAGGGCACATACACATAGATTGGTACAAAAGAGAAAACCATTGTCACTCTTTAAATCACTCTTTATGTCACTCTTTAAACCTCACTCTTTCTGCAGAACATGAATAGTTCAATTCAAATAACAATGAATGTATATTGCAACTCCAGCTTAACACAGAACAAGCACAATAGAAGAATGTACAAAGTAATGTGATGGCACAGAAGGACTCATTAACTATTAATATATTCTGGAAATTAAGGAAGATGTATAGGGAAAGTGGGCTGCTAGAGTTGAATTTTGAAGAATGAACAGGCAACGTCAGGTACACAAGGGAGAAGAGGGGAATTCAGCAAAAGTAATAGCCAATGCATCAAGATAAAGGAGCATGACACCTACCATGTACCCACAAAAATTAAAAATAAGATACAAGAGCACAAAGTTATAGGTTACATTTGGTGAACTGCAAGCAGTGAGACATATTCAACTTTAATATTTTAAGGGAGAATAGCAGAAATACGACTGGAGAGAAAGGGTGAGTTCGTTGAGGACCTACTATCATATGCTGTAACTCTCAACTTACACTGTTGAACCAATGGTTCTCATAGGGTGGTTCCTAGATCAGCAATATCACCATCACCTGATATCCTGTTAGAAATGCAAATTCCCTCTTAAGCAAATTAACACAGGAACAGAAAACCAAACACCACATGTTTTCACTTACAAGTGGGAGCTAAACATCAAGTGTTCATGGACATAAATGGCAACAATAGACACTGGGGACGACTAGATGGGAGAGGGAAGGATGGAGATAAGGGCTGAAAAACTACTGGGTACTACACTCAGTACCTAGGTGAAGGGATCATTCATATCTTAAGCCTCAGAATCACGCAATATACCCAGGTAACAAACTTGCACATGTACACCCCCAAATCTAAAATAAAAGTTGAAAAGAAAAAAGAAAGATAAGGAATTTATCAGTCCCCTCCTTATAACAAAATATCTGGGGAAGGAGCTCAGCATTCTCAGTTTTAACAAGCCTTCTGATCATTCTAACGCATGCACATGTTTAAGAATCACTGCTTTACAACAAGGAGGAGCCACTGAAGAGTTTTTAGCTGAGGAGAGGCAGAATCCAGATGAAGACAAACTGCAAAGCCACATTCTGTTGGTTACTTCGTGCTGTCATGGGTATTCACATGAGGTGGTGCCAGCCATTTGTGTTTGATACCCAGGAGAAAGAGCCCTGGTCTTTCATTAGTACCCAAATTCCTGTTGTTTGCTTAAAAAGAAGCTCTCTTAAACATCAAGTCCTTTGTTTTAACTATTTCTAAGCTTACCTATAAAACTCCTATAGTTTAGTAAGTAATAATACAAGACACATAGGGTGTGGGAGACAGAAATGAATGATGTAGAAAGTCTTTTCTCCAAAAAGCTAAGTTGGCTGATTTAGAGAATGCTCAACTTTGAATCATATGACAGGAAAAACCTTCAGTTTGAGCCTCAAACCCAATCCTCCACAAGCTGTTACAGACTGCTCTTGTCCTTAACTTAATTTTCTTATTTCAAGGATATCATTTTTCAAATATTCCAAAATGAATTGACCTGAAGGTGATGAAAGCTAACTTTGTAGTACTAGTCATCCATGTGTGAAAAATATTTTCACAGAAAAAGCAAGTGCATGAAAATATTTTTACCAGAGTAAATTGCTGGTTCCACATTTCTTTGAAAAGGGGAGAGAAAAAAAACCTGTGAATAATTAGTGATTAAACTGCCAGCCTAGCACCAGTGAAACTTACCGGGTGCCAAATTATTTAGCTGAACAGTATTTAAATTAAAAACTAATGACTAGGTTAATTTAATACATGTTCATCTCTGCTCCAACTCTATCTTTACTAACTGAGCTCCAAAGCTATATTTTAAACATGCATCCCCAGTCAGTGAATGGAAAACATCTGACTACTTGAATGCAACAAGTCAGTTACCAATAACAACTTCTTTTAATCTAAGCTTTATTGTCACTTTAGATGTTAAACCATAAACTGTTTACTAGACACATTCACCAATGGGATGCAAGGAATAATGTGCCACATAAAATGTATAGAAAATATCCTTAGTTAATAAATGAGTCAGGTAATTTGAGTGCTGTATTTTTTAGCTGCAAGTCTTATCAAAACACCCAGAGGTATACAGAGTGAACTAAGCAGTTTCCTAGAGCCTTATCAACACCTGTAAAAATCAATTTCTGAGTATTTAGATTTTGGCAAGAGAAGACCCAAACCATTCATCCCATGCATTCCCCCAAAATATACTCTCTCTCTCTCCCCACTGGTCCCCCACAACAGTTCATCTAGCATGTAACTCCTTCATTAAGCTGCAAGAAATTATAATTGTTTACAGATTTTAGAAAGTGTGGAGAATCAGTCCAAAAAAAGAAGTTATGGTAAAATTCCAACAGCACATAGCTAAGCATGGTCTGGCAAACATATGACATACCTATCCTTGTGAGGAGGGTATAGAACAGGCCACCCCTTCAGCTTCTGCAAACTATAAATGTCACAAACATTTGAAACCACCCACAGAGGACCAACCTAAATCTATGTGGGCTCATCTACTCAATCCCACAACAGTCACTAAGCATAAAACACACAAAACAAAGCCAAAAGGAAAAAAATGTTTTCACACTATAGCACAGAAGAAAACTTAATAAGCAAACACTTGTCCATAAAGAGTTGACAGCAAAAAACCTCCCAGACACCAAATGAAAACAATATCTGAATGTGAACTTGGCACAAGAACAAACAGAATGAAGTTATGAAAGCTAGGATTTGGAAAGTGCCATAATCATTTATAATAGCAGCAACTGTCCTGGATTCCCCTTATCAAAAAATAACATGGAGGCAGGCTACCAGCCACCAGTTTCTGGATCTTACAATGTGTCCCAAGGGTATAATGGTGTAATGGAAAGAAATAGTGTAGGGGCCAGAATGCCTGATTCTTAGGCCCATTTCTACCACAATCTGGTTATGGGACCATGGGCATGTCATTACAAATACGGAAAAAGTCTCAGAAGTCATCTCAGAGATGAGCTAAGGGCCCTATAATCTGTATCTACACTCTAGGGCTTAGGCTATTGTTTTTGGTGGGGGCTGAGGGTGGGGGTGGGTGAGGAAAGGAGGCAGGAGAAAAGATTAGAAGGTTTACTTGTTTAAATTAACGATCTCACATGGAAAATGTTGAAATAAAAACAAAATCATAATCAAGAAGCTTTGGGAGATACAGAAAAGACCTCTCCTTGCCCCCAGGAAATTTACAGTATAGCTTCTGAGATAAAATAAACAGAGAAGAAGGAAATTTTCTCTGGTCAAAAAAGTCCAATCTCCCACCATAGATATATATACATATACAGAGATACACGAGATACACACACACACACACACACACACACACATATTCTCATAAAATGATTTTCTAACCTCTACTTGAATACCTCCAAGTTTACTCCTTCACAAGTCAGCCCATTTAATTGTTAGAAAACAAATTCTAAAGTTCCTTCTTATGGTAAGTGAAAATCAAATCAATTTATCTCATAAATGCTGGCCCTGGTTCTGCACTCTAGTTTCACAGAATACATTTACCCTTCTTCCTCAATTAAATCATAAAATATTTGAAAAGGACTACTCCTTTTCACCCTTGCCACCCATTCCCAAGCCAGGTTAAACACCAAACTTCTTTCAACCCTTCATTTGACATGGTTTCCACAGTGATCATTGGCTAAGTCTCCCTGAGTCTGGTTTGGCAGAGCAACTCTTAACATATGGCACCAAAAATGGAACACAACAGTCTAAGCGCAGTCTGACAATTCAACCCTATTCAAAGAAACATTTTTTGAGTTCTGTGCTCCAGACTAATATTTTTCTTGATCTTGACTACACTTCTATTAATGACCCCTAAAACCACATTAACTTTGTTTGTTTTGGTCCATTTCATACTATCGGGATAAAAACAAGACCAGATTCTCTTACTCAAATCATTAGTTTACTCCTCTGCTGCCAGTTCTATAGACATCATAGCATGATGGAACAATCAAAAGTTTTAAGCCATCTGAACCTGTGCGGACCATTATTTCCTAGATGAGTGACCTAATACTGGAACTTGCAACTTTTCATCCAAGTCTCTGATAAAAATCATTTTAAAAAGGCAAAGCCAATGACAGATTTGTTTGGCACATAAGATTATCCTCTAGACTGACCATCCACCAATCCCATTAAAGAGTGATTGCCTGTTATGCTACAGGAATGGAGGATGAGACAGTCTAATTAGTGAAGGAAAAGAAAAATGAAGCACTAAACCTGTGCTAGGCACTTAATATACATTACCTCGCTTGATAATAATCTTGTAAGACAGTCATATTGTCTTCACAGAGAAAGAAATCGAGGAATTAAGTAAGCTTAATTCACAGAGAAAGAAATCGAGGAATGAAGTAAGCAAGGTTTCTAAGATCACACCAGTAAGAGTGGAAAAGTTGGAATCAAACACAGTTCTCTCACTCCTAATACCAACAATTACATGGTGAGATTTGAGCATGGAAAGAATAAGCGTGGTCAAGACAGATTGGTGGGCTAGGGGAGGCAGGAAAGAGTATGCAGGATGGCACAAGTAATGTGAAGCGAGATACAAAGCTAGAAAGATTAAGCTGAAGCCAAATTACAAAGGGTCTTGATTGTATACTAGCAAATTTGGAATTCAATCTGTAGGTTATTAAAAATCAACTCCTGCTGATTATGGTTAGTGAACCAGTTCAAATATTTGAAAACTAATTTCACAGATAATTATAAGGTCTTTGGAGACAAAGCATTATAAGTGGAGCATGTGTTGAGGTTGTTATTTTAGATAGGGTTGTTAGGGAAGGCTTTCTAAACAGATGGGATTTAAGTTAGGGAGAAAGTGATACAGGTATCTCAGAGAAGAGCATGCCAGGTAGAAAGATCCTGAGTATATGTGGCATATTCACGTTTGAGAAGCATAAAGAAAGTCAGTCAGGTTGGAAAGTAAGTAGGGAAAGTAAGGAGAAAATAAAGATCAAGAGATAGCAAGAGCCAGATCATATAGGATTCTGGATTTTATTCTTAGTGTAATGAGAAGTCCCTAGACAGGGTTTTGAACAGAGCGGGAAGTAACATGATTCAATTTATTATTTTTTACAATACTTTACTGAAATCATAATACATTAATTTATGGTGCCCTAAAATACCAGTCTATAACTATCCAAAAAAAGAAAGATTAGTTTGGCATACTTACTCTCAGTAAACTCATACTGGGTTCTAATTCTTAGCTAAGTGCTCATAAACCAAACATTACTAATCTGTTCTAGAATTTTGCCAGACAGTTGGTTTGAGAATACATCATTCCTTCTCCTCCCTGTCCCCAGATTCTTTTTTAAAACCCATGACAATATTTTCTCTTGTCTTGTAATGTGAAGAACGGGTAATTAATAGGTAGACTGTGTGATCCTGAATGTAGATGCAAAAGGAACTCAAAAAAAAAAAAAAGGAGGCAGAGGTAAAAACAGAAGGATTTGGAGAGATGGTAAACAGGAAAAAGGCAGCCCAGGTGAGTGCTTGGGACACACGAAGGGGTCAAACTTCAGGTCTTGCTCAGGAAGGATAAAAACATTACTACATGGAATTCAATCGAAATCACACTGTCATGTCACCTAAAGTCTGAAAGGAAACAAAAAAATGGCAATGTGTATTCTGACTGGGTGCCAGGATTATCACATTTTTGGTAAACTGTCTATACTAATGTTATGTCATTTCTATAATTTAAAATAGATTTTTTGAAAAAGAAAATTAAGAGAATTTCTTTTCTAAAACAAGTCAATGTAATCACAAATCCCAAGACCCTGAAATGCAAATGTTAAGAAACTGACATTAGATCTATATAGAGATTTTTCTATTTAAAATTTCACAAAAATGTACTTGTTTTGGAGAGAGAATGGAGATTGCAGAGCCCACAGGAAAGACTACATAATCTGGAAAAGTAAAGTTCTGGCAATTTTGTGATGCTGCTGGGTTTTATATAATATACAACTGGATAACAAAAGTTAAAGAGTCAGACCAAGTAAGAACTCTTTGAGTATCCTGTGGTGTCGCTCAGGCTTGTTCTTGGAAAGGGAGCAGGGGCTTTGGTGTGTCAATCTAACTTCCATAATGGGTCCAGAGACCTAGCTATGCCCAATAGAGAGAGTACAAAATTATTTTAGAAAAAAAAAATACAAAACAAACGTGCACACATGCATAGATACATACATATATATAAAACTAATCTACACAAGAACGTACTGAATAGTACTTTCCCTTCAAAAGGTATTTCCAGTGTTTAGGCTTTAAGAGACTTCACATTTATGGTACACTCCCTTTAAAATTACCTGTGATTTTTTTTTTATGTTTCAATTTTTTTCTGGAAAACAGTTTTCATAACCCAATAGCAGAAACCTTTTCTTGTATGTCTTTTAACCAGCATTCCTTATTAACTTTATTTCCATACAAGATAGGTCTTTTTATGACCCCTCATTTCACTTTTCCCCAATTCCTTGCTGTGGTTTGAATGTGTCCCCTAAATTTTACGTGTTGAAAACTTAATTCCCAATGCAACAGTGTTGGAAGGTGGAGCCTAAAAAGAAGTGATTAGGTCATGAGGGCTCTGCTCTCCTGAATGGATTAATGTTATTATCTTGAGAGTGGGTTGGTTATCAAGACAGTGTTATAAAACTTGTTTAAAGTTTGTTATAAAAGTGAGGTCAGTGCCCCTCTTTCTCCCTCATTCTCTTAATCTCTGTTTGCCCTTCCACCATGGCATGATGTGGGAGGAAGGCCCTCACCAGATGCAGCCCCTTGATCTTGGACTTTTCAACTTCCAGAACTGTCAGCCAAATAAATTTCCACCCAATCTTAGTTATTCTGTTATAGCAGCATAGACTATATGGACTAGGACATCCCTTAATACTCACAATATATGTTACTGCTGTCTATGACTGAAACTATTAATTGGCATCAATCTATGTTACACCAACGACAGTGTGCCAAGTCCTATTTACTACTGATATAAAACTCTAGTTGCCTTAAATACAAATTCCACTTTAAGATCTATCCAAGAGGATGAAAATAATTGCTTGAAAGCAAGAAATTAGTTCCTTGACTTTTTTGATATTTTGTCCTTATCACCTCTGTCAAAAGTCTAACATGTTAGCTGGGTGTCATGGCACATGCCTGCAGTTCCAGCTACTTGGGAGGCAGGAGGATCGCTTGAGTTTGGGAAGTCAAGGCTGCAGTGAGCCATGATCGTACCACTGTACTCCAGTGTGGGTGACACAGTGACACACTTTCTCAAAATAAATAAATAAATAAATAAGAAGCCTAACATGGTGCCAAATACAGCTGAACCAGAGTTTGTACAGAATGCTTTATAACGGTTAGAAAAACTCCAGCTTTCTTCAATAATTTCTAAATATGATTCAAATCCAAATGATTATATAAAAAGATAAAACCTTTACCTAAATGCTTTAATATTTTTTAAAAAGCATTATCCCTGATAAATTGGTCTCACAAGATAATCCAGTGATTAAAATATTTTGCTTTGATAATATGTATTCGATAGATCATAATAATAAACTCACTGGAAGGCTCAGAAATTCATTAAAGTAGTCTACAAGGAAATCATCTGTTGCCAGAGAATCTTCCTGCAAAAAGAAAAAAAAAACAACATAAAAACACAGTATTATAATGATACAACAATGTTTTAAATCATGCCTATATTATTCTCTTATTCTGCTAAGAATTTATTATCATGTAGATCTTCAAATCTCTTTTAGTCAGTAAACAGAAAACCCTCACTATAAACTGGACACAGTTTATAGTGTTTCATAGTTTCCTTCCAATCTCTGAAAGGAAAAAATAAGAAAACAGAAGGCAGCATATTCTTAAAACACTTTGCTACTATACTTAGTTGGAAAACAGAACACATGAAAAATACAGCACAACACTTAAATGAAACATCAACAAATACAAAATAATACCACCACATGGTAAGTTTCACACAGACTTATTAAAATATATATATATTTCATAAAAATAAAGGCAGAGTCAACAAGAAGCAGTGTTTGGAACCCAAATGAAATTGAGCGTGTAAATTTCTTAAATTGCCCAATGGAAGTGATAAAAGAAGTGAAGAAAACGTTGTACTGCCCCGCCACCCCAGAATGAGATACATTTTTTAATTTGGATCTTGCTTCACTTTTGCATGAGGAATCTTTGACAATGCATGTGTTCTAAGAATAAAGATTGTATACATTTTTTCCATAACTATCTCATCCACCAACATAGCCACTTTTCAAATTGGCAAAATTGAAAAGCCACTGCCAAGAACAAAACCTCTCTTCCAAATCCTAGGACACCTTATTTTATTAGTAATTGTTTCCATTATGTCAAAAGTACATCATGGCATAACTGTTATATGGTACATGTGTTTATTTTGTTATTCATAATTATATTGCAATTTTGAAAATCTAACATGAAAGTTGACAATATGACACAATGCTATTATTTCCATATGGCTGATTACTTTCTTTTTATACTGGCCAATTTTTAAAAATGTACTGAAGTATATAGTGCTATAAAGAAGACACTATAGCATATTGCACCTATTTTGGAAAGTAGATTTTCAGGGTAATTTAAGTAATTGCAGCATCAGAAGAGAGTTATAAACAATCACTTATAGAATTTATATCAAGAAACTTACTAGAAACCTTAAAACAAAAGATTTAGTTTTCTAAAAATTTCAAGTGATTAAAATAACAACAAACTAAGGATTTAATAAATTTACTACCTTAGTAGTAGTACCTTAGTAGCACGTGCTCAAAGAGAGTCCTGATTGGCAAAGTCTAACAAAGCAGAACAAGGCAGATATCCTTTTGGGGGAAACTACAAGGCATTTAATAACCTATCAAAATTTACCTTCCAAAGTTACTTTAATAATTCCAACTGTATTTAGTAGACTATCTAGTTTTTGCTAACTCTTATGAGAAAACATCTGAATTCTGGGTAGAAGGCATTGTGCTACAATAAGGGTGGACAAATTTGGCAGTACTGGATCACATGATCAAAAATCCACAGATGTGAACAGTGTATATCTTAAATAACAAACAGTAGTGCAATACAATCCCTTGTCAGTTTTTCTAAAATATACATTTCATTTTTAATTTTTAGCCATAATACAGAATATGTATTTCATAGCACCAGGTGGACCTAAGTATTACCTAGAATTGCCACACTGCCTGAAATTTCTAATTTTCAGATTCATATATTCATTTCCAGATGTCTTGCACTTCTAAAAGATTCTAACTCAATGAACTATCTGAGAGGAGATACTAGTTTTGTTTTTGTTTTGAGACAAGGTCTTGCCCTGTCACCCAGGCTGGAGTGCAGAGGCGTGATCTCAGCTCACTGCAACCTCCGCCTCCTGGGTTCAAGTGATTATCATGCCTTTGCCTCCTATCTGGGACTACAGGCGCCCACCACCATGCCCAGCTAATTTCTGTATTTTGTGTAGAGACAAGGTTTCACCATGTTGCCCAGGCTGGTCTCGAAGTCCTGGCCTCAAGTGATCTGCCCGCCTCGGCCTCCTAAAATGCTGGGATTACAAGCATGAGCCACCATGCCCAGCCCTGTTTTGTTTTTGTTTTTTTCCTTAACCTATTTCAGATAGATAACTTTGAATGAATAATTAGAAATAGAAGATACATACGGCAATCCCAATTTTTTGCCGTATTCAACAGATATAAATATACTCTGTCAAACTGCCATAAAGGTTTTCAAAGTTTTCTCTAGATTCCTGAGCTCAGCTCATCTCACCAGGGACTGGAAAGAGTTCTCAGGTGGCAGCAGTGGCACTGCTCTAACCCCTTGGTGACTTGACATTTCCTAGGCATTCAGTCATATCCTTTGGTTTGCACTTACAGAAAACTATGAAAACCTCAGGTATTATCAAATACATCAAAATCAATATTTCTTTTCTAAAATTGTGCCTTAATTTCTATCAATATCAAACCTCAGCAATTGCGTTGCTATTGGGTAGTTACACAATGGGAAATAAAGTGTTGCCTCCAAGTGCGATCTGCTCACCCACATGTGGCACTTGAGTGGAAAGGCTTGTCCTTTTCTTAGTAAATAAAGGAACCTATTTTCCTACTGCAGTTTCTAGTTCAATGTGTTCAAAATATCTTGTCACATCAGTAAGCAGTCTTATAAACCCATGTGCCCTTTACACCACAAACCCTTTAATTAAAAAAATAAAAAAAAAAAAATTAAGGCCTTGAGCTGAAGAAGTAACTCAGTTACTCTCAAAGAGTTTCCACAATCCCATTACTTGGCTATATTAAAATGCTCTAAGTCTCTATGCTTAGGTTTAATATCTTCCAAATAATCAATAAACTGGTGATGGTTAATGGTATAATCAAGAAGAAAACTGAGTTAGAATCATTTCCTCCATTACATCATTCTATAAACCTGACTGCAAAATTTGCAACACAGATTCTCTGTTGAATGAAGGTAGGAACACTTCTTCAGAATTGAATGTACTCTTGAAACCTGTTTTTTTTTTTTTTTTTTTATGTATTACAGGTGTGCCATCTGTGGAAATGAAGTCAGCTTTTCCATTTTTAGTCCAAACTTCTCAAATGTCTTACTGAAAGAGGGTTAACAAAATAGTTTATGTGTGCTTGCTAATTATGGTAGGTAAAATTTTTTGCTTAAAGTTATTTTGCTGCACCTTCAAATCAGATGAAGTACAATTTTTTTTTTTTTTTTTTTGAGACAGGGTCTTGCTCTGTCACTTAGGTGTTTAACTAATTTAAAAAACTTTTTTTTTTTTGTAGAGACAGGGTCTCACTATATTGCCTATGCTGGTCTTGAACTCCTGGGCTCAAGCAATCCTCCCACCTAGACCTCCCAAAGTGCTGGGATTACAAGCATGAGCCACCACACCCAGTCCAATTTCTTTACAACTCTAAAAGATGCAAGATATACAAAGACATTATAAGCAAGGAAGAGGAAATAAGAAGACAAAAAACCCACAGTCCAAGAAAGAATATGATACATGCCATAAGAGAATTACAATATAAACTGTTTCTTCCAAAGGAAGGAAAGATGTTATCTGGTAAGAAGAATCAGAAAAGACTCAAGTGGGAAAAATGGCATTTGAAATGCATTTCAAATAACTTCAAATTCTGTATTTAGAAATATAAATATGAGGGGTAATAATGCTGAGTACACAGAGAAACGCATGAGCAAAGGAGTGAGGCCAGAAAGCAAGACAGCATAGTAGGTGTCTCTGGGGAATGGGGGCAAGAATCAACTGAGAAGGAGCTTGAAGAACTTTCTAGGACATGAAAATGTTCTACATATGCATTGGAGTTTGGATTACACAGGTGTATGTATACATTTGTCAAAATTCACCAACTTATTCTTTAAATGTTTGCATTTCAGTGTATAAATTTTGCATCAACAAAAGAATCATAAACTAATACTGAATACTATTAATAGTTCATGATACTCATGAAGTATTTAGAGGTGAAGTTTATCAATGTCTGTAACTTACTTTAAAATACATAAAAAATAAGATGGACTGATGGATGGATGATGAGATAGACAGGCCAGCTATGTGAAAAAAACAAATGTAACAAAAATTGTGAAATCTTAGTGGTAGGTATATCAGTGTTCACTATACAATTCTTTTAATTCTTACATGTTTAAATTTTTTCCTAGTAAAATGTTTGGAGGGGGGCGTTATTACAAGGAAATAAGATCAAGTTTCTCTGCACATTATGGACAGGCTTCTTAGCCTTCTGTGTATTAAATAACAGATTCTCAAATCAGCATCATTGCCTCTAGAATAAATTCCTGGTTATCTGACCATCTTCTGACTACTACTTTGGAATCCTATCTACCAAGGGACTGACCTCTGGTTCACCGTCCTATCCATCATATGCCAAACCCCATCTTTCCTATTCTTTCTTATCCATACCACACTGTGGGTCAGTCTTCCTAGCCACACCTCATTTAATACAAGGGATCCATTTGTTCCCCCAGTCTCCAATCCTTTTCTACCACAAAAAGGGCTTATGGTGAATGCAATTTGGCTCCTGCCCACTGTCCAGCCTTATCTCATACTACACACTATAGTCATAGCAATTTTTTTATAGTTTCGCACCTTTGCACATGTTGATTATTCCGCCCAGAAAAATTTTCCCTCGTATTCATGTACCCATCTTTTTTCTTCTCCAGAAGTCTGAAGTAGTGGTCATCTGTATTTCCCCTATAAAAACCTTCATCACTTCATACTGTAATTGTTTACATGTCTCATCCTGGATTGTGAACTTCTGGAGGAAAAGGGCTGTTCCCTATTTATTCTTTTTTTTTTTTTTTTTTTTTTGAGACGGAGTCTCGCTCTGTCACCCAGGCTGGAGTGCAGTGGCCGGATCTCAGCTCACTGCAGACTGCGCCTCCCAGGTTCACGCCATTCTCCTGCCTCGGCCTCCCGAGTAGCTGGGACTACAGGCGCCCGCCACCTCGCCCGGCTAGTTTTTTGTATTTTTTTTTTTTTTTTAGTAGAGACGGGGTTTCACCGTGTTAGCCAGGATGGTCTCGATCCCCTGACCTCGTGATCCACCCGTCTCGGCCTCCCAAAGTGCTGGGATTACAGGCTTGAGCCACCGCGCCCGGCCTTTAGATAGTAAACGTTTACAACATTTTTTACTGAATAATTGAAAGATTATACTGAGGACACGAAACCTAAAGAGAAAAGACTAATAACTTAAAAAAAAAAAAAAACTCTAACAAATAATACTAATTAAAAGAAGAGATACTGTCAAAAGAGAAAAAGAGTCAGAAAAAGAGAATGCAAGGTGAGACAAGCTCCACAACACATCTTGTTGAAAGTATGGCTTGCCTAGATCAAGGCATTTTTGACCTTTGAAAACCAAAAGCCCATGTATCAGATCCCCACTGGTTTGCAAAATTATATTTTCTATAAATGAAGTCTATGAAAGAGGAAGATATTAAAATGGTTCATGCAATGAGGAGCAAAAGTATGGACTCTGCTTTTATCCTCCAAAGGTTATCATCACAGATTACATCAGTATCTATCCAGAAGTACTTTTCCATCGGCCTTCTGTCCTGGCCTCTCCCGCCCTCCCCTCCCCTCCCCTCCCTTCACCTCCCTTCCCTTCTCTTCTCTTCTCTTCTCCCCTTCCCTTTCCTTCTCTCTGTCTCTCTCTCTCAACAAGTACCCAAAAGACTTGAGAAGGTGAAGAAAGCTCTGGACGCCCCAACCCCCTCCCCCAACCACTTTTATTTTATTTTATTTTATTGAGATGGAATCTTACTCTGTCACCAGGCTGGAGTGCAGTGGCACAATCTCGGCTCACTGCAACCTCCGCCTCCCAGGTTCAAGAGATTCTCCTGCCTCAGCCTCCTGAGTAGCTGGGACTACAGGCACGTGCCACCACGCCCAGCTAATTTTTGTATTTTTAGTAGAGACAGGGTTTCACCACGTTGGCCAGGATAGTCTGAATCTCCTGACCTCATGATCCACCCACCTCAGCCTCCCAAAGTGCTGGGATTACAGGTGTGAGCCACCGTGCCTGGCCTGGACTCGCTTTTATTCAGTCATATCTCGAATTATACCTACTAGGCTTAAGACAATTCATTAGGCACAAATACCCTAAGGTTTTCTCCTTGTACAAAGATCTTTACAACTCACTGCAAAGATCGTGCCACTGCCCTCCAGCCTGGGCGACAGAGCAAGACTCTGTCTCAAAAAAAAAAAAAAACGATCTTTACAACTCAATATACTTATTTAAAGCAGAGAGTATCTCACACCCTTGGTCACCTTTTCTCCCATTCTATACGGTTAGAAAGAGGATGTGGCAAACTTCTCTAAATCCCGATGTACTTTCAATTCAAACCTCACACTTAACTGCTTATCCTTTTACTGTTTCATATTAAAGGCCATCTCTCTGATCAGAAGGTATGCTACTTTGGGGATTAATAACAATGTTTATACCCAGTAGTGTCTAATATGGCCATACGTTGAAAAAGTTGCTTAATGATATACTTATTTACTAACTTATCAATGGGACTGCTAACAGTTTCTGTAGTTCCAAAAAAGCATCAGAGAATTTGATTCCTACCCAGAGTAAAGGATTCCATACAGATGAAAGAATTCCAAATAGCCTAACACTTTACAAAGGACCTCTGGGACCTGTCTTAGTTTCCTAAAGATTTGTTCACAACACTTCTGGCCGCTAGCTCTGCAACCTCTTAAAGAAACAAGAACAGGAGAAAGTAGGGGTGGCACTTAGGTCTAGCCCTGCCTTCCAGTGTTTCCATATAAAGCTGCCTAGTGTGTCAGCCCCAGTAGGCTCTCACTGTTCATTTAACCCAATTATGTATAATTTAACATATTTTATTTGGAAAAAAAAACACCAAGTGGTCATTAATTGCCAAGTAATTAGTCAGGTTTATGAGGACTGGAATTATGGACCTTTTTTCTATACAGTTGTCCTTTGGTATCCACTGGAGATTGGTTCCAGGAACCCCCACAGATACTGAAATCTGGGGATGCTCAAGTCCCTCATATAAAATGGCATAGTATTTGCATATAACCTACACCCATCCTCCCATGTACTTTAAATCATCTCTAGATTTCTTACAATACCTAATACAATGTAATTGTTATGTAAATGGTTGTTATCCTGTATTTTTAAAGTTTGTATTTTTTTCTGATTTTTTTTTTTTTTTTTTGAGACAGAGTCTTACTCTGTCACCAAGGCTGGAGTGCAATGGCGTGATCTGGGCTCACTGCAACCTCCACCTCCCAGGTTCAAGCGATTCTCCTGCTTCAGCCTCCCTAGTGGCTAGGACTACAGGCTTGTGCCATCACGTCCAGCTAATTTTTGTATTTCTGGTAGAGACGCAGTTTCACCACATTGGCCAGGCTGGTCTCGAACTCCTGACCTCAGGTGATCCACTCGCAACAGCCTCCCAAAGTGCTGGGGTTACAGGTGTGAGCCACTGCACCTGGCCTTTTTCTGAATATTTTCAATCCAAGTTTGGTTGAATCTACAAATGTGGAATCCATGGATATGGAGAGCCAACTAGTTACTGTATGTTAAAATAATGAGAATGTCTTCATGCTTGAGAAATACCCTATGCTTATTATAATTTCATTCAACGTGTAAAAATAACAAAATAGAAACTTGAACAGACTAAAAATTAGCTAAAAATGAATACCATTTTTAACAAGTAAAATACAAGTAAATACTGCTTAAAGCTAAAGTTTATCTTAATTTGATGGTAAGATTACAAGGTGTTCTCTTTTTTAACTTTTCCTTTTTTAAACAGCTTTCAATCCGCTTTTAAAGTTAATAAAACTGTGGGTTTTTTAAATCAGAAAACCTTCAACAAAATAGATCATTACACTACAATGTTTTTACTCCATAAAGAATTTTCTTTCCTGGATTCAATTTTTTGATGGAAGACTTGATAAAGACTTTTTTTTGAAGCCTGGCACACTTACTTGCATAGTTGCAAACAAACTACTTTTAAGGCACAAGAAAAAGACATTATTTTGAATATAAAAGTCAGGTACTTAAATCTTTACTATTAATGCACACTATTTTAATGATAAAAAAAATTTAAGAGTCACTCTCACTTTAAACTTTCTGAATGTGTACCTTACACCTTACTTTAGCTGTAAGTTTAAAGTGAGAGTGACTCCTAAATTTTTATTTTTATTTTATTTTATTTTTTTGAGATGGAGTCTCGCTCTGTTGCCCAGGCTGGAGTGTGGTGGTGTGATGTTGGCTGGCTGCAACCTCTGCCTTCTGGGTTCAAGCAATTCTCCTGCCTCAGCCTCCCGAGTAGCTGGGACTACAGGCACTC
Source organism: Colobus angolensis palliatus (assembly GCF_000951035.1). Classification (NCBI taxonomy): domain Eukaryota; kingdom Metazoa; phylum Chordata; class Mammalia; order Primates; family Cercopithecidae; genus Colobus; species Colobus angolensis. The sequence continues at coordinate 7,989,271 of NW_012113253.1, read as the reverse complement.
CTGGCTAATTTTTTTTTTTGTATTTTTAGTAGAGACAAGGTTTCACTGTGGTAACCAGGATGGTCTTGATCTCCTGACTTTGTGATCCGCCCCACCTTGACCTCCTGGCCTATAATGCTGGGATTATAGGCATGAGCCACTGTGCCCAGCCCTAAATTTTAATGTGTAAATTTTATAATTCACTCTCACTTTAAACGTTCTCAATGTGTACCTTATACCTAGGTAAAAAATTAAAAATATATACAAGGTATGTGTCCCTGACAAACAAATACTTTATTCTAAATGAGTTATTCTATCCTTTGACAATGAAGACCGCATGTTAAGTTTCAAATATTATTTTGTGGGAGTCCACAACAGCACTGTACTTTTAGATCCACTGAGAAAATACAATATGAAAAAAAAGTTGGTATGAACATAGGAGCACAAAACCAAAAAAAACAAAAAACAGAAAACTACTTAAATAAAATAATAAAATATTTTTCTCAATCATAAGCAGTTGTAATCATAAGGTATTAATCATAAAGTATTGTGGTTTCCCAAATATCAGGGACCCAGGCCCCTCTGATCTTATGTCTCTGCCATCCTCAAGATGCCAGGTCCATCTCATGATCTAAGATGACTGCTTTAGCTCCAGCATCACAACTTTATTCCAGCCGGCAGAAAAGAAGAAAAAGGGTTCATTCTTTTCTTCTACACTTATGTAAGTATTAAAGTTAGAATAGCCCAGCTTCTAACTGTGGCTCAACTAATTACTAGCTGTGTGACCTAAGGGTCTGTTATTTGAGCTCTATAAACATCAGCTCTCCAGAGAAGTAGGACACAACACTTCTGCTTACATCGTATTGGCCAGAATTTGGTTCCATAAACACATTTGGCTGCAAGGGAAACTAAGAAAACATAGTCTTAACTTGGGATAGCAATGGTTCTAACATCCACTATGGAAAAGGAGAGAATGGAGTTTGGGGAACTACAGGTCCCTGACACATTTTTCCTAAGAATATGTAATTTATTAATGAGAACAATATTTTCACACTTTGGAAAAACAGGGGTAACTACATGTGCAAGACATGTTAATTATTTAATCTATAGACAATACTTGGTTGAGCATGTGAATTTGAGAATCTGGTTATAAACTGGTCTCAGCTAAAAGCTGCTCAGAGCACAGGCAGTCTGGATGATGTTAGTTGGAAAGGCTTAATGGAGGAGATTAGCTGGGCCTTGAAGAATGTGCAACATTGTGAAATAGATGGGGAAGGGCATCTGAGACAAAATTTGACAGCAAAGGCAAGGAGACAAGTGGGGTATAGTTTGGCTGGGGCAGGAGGCATGTGGATGTAGTTTATAAACGAAATCAAAAACAGTAAGAATGTTGTCTTTATCACAGAGAAAAGCATTGGGAGATAAGGTTAAAGAAGGCTGAAAAGTTATAGAAAAGGTTTTGAAGGCTAAAGCAAAGCATTTGACATTTTGGCTTTACCAGTTACAAGATATGTGGCCTCAGGCCCATTTAGTTAACCACTGTGAACTTCGACCTCCTCTTCTGTGAAATATGGGCAGTAATAACCACCTAATAGTGTTGTTAGTAGCTACTATGTGGTTAGCACCTAATAGGGTTGTTAGTAGCTAGTATGTGGTCAGCATTCAATAAATACTAGTTATTAATAAAAGCTCTGAGCAAGCTAGTAACATGGTAATGTTTTAAAAAATTAATAGCAATCTGATAGCCAGGGTAAGAGCGACAGGAGAAGGAAAAATCTAAAGGCAGACAGAGCAAAGGAATAGGAAGCAATCTAATACAACTAATGCTCAGGAGCTTGAATTTTACGCTTTAGACAAAGAAAAATTGGAGTTGGCAGAAGGAATATTGGAGGCAATGACATCAGTTAGAATTACAACCAAAGTCCAGGCCCAGCGTGGGGGCCTGAAATGAGACAGTAGTTGTGTGGATGGAGAAAAAGATATGGCTACGAAAAGAGCTTGGTAAATGATTGCAGGCAGGGGATGAAGAAAAGGGAAGAAAGGCTTTGATATGAGTGACTGGCCAGTGGCACCACAAATCAAAATAAGAAGTGGAGGAAAAACAGCATGGTGTCGGGGGGCCTGGAGAGAGTTCAGTTTAGACTGTTGACGCGGACATTCAGATGATGAAGAGTCCCAATAACCCACTGGATATATAGAGCTGGCATTAAAAATGGTGTCTGGACTGGAGTTGTGGAGATGTGGAAGTCCCACGAAACAGGGGTACTGAAGAAGAGCTCACCCAGAGAAAGCCCAGAGAACAGAATCCTGAAGGTCAGTACTTTCATGAGAAAAGAAAAAGAGAAGCCAGAAAGGGGGGAATAATAATGAAAGATAAGAGAACTCAGAGACAGTGAAATCAAGCCAAGAGAAAGGGAATGCCTAGAGTCTTCAAGCTATCATGAGTTCACGGATGGGACCAACACCTAAAATGGTTAGGTGAACTGCTCAAACGGTAAGTGGCGTGTTGTTGAGTGGTCTTCAGCAGTATGGGAAAAGATTTGCTGGCTTCAGAAATGCTCACCTCCTGCTGCAACTAAGAGTAGTTCAGGAAGGCCTGGAGCAGCTTAAAGAAATTTCCCATTAAAAGCAGAGTGGCTGGGCCTGGCATGGTGGCTCAGGTCTGTAATCCTAGCACTTCAGGAGGCCAAGGTGGGTGGATCGCTTGAGCCCAGGAATTCGACACTGGCCTGGGCAACATGGTGAAACTCTGTCTCTACAAAAAATATAAAAATTAGCCAGGCGTGCTGGCACGTGCCTATAGTGCCAGCAACTCAGATGGCTGAGCCAGGAAGATCACCTGAGCCCAGGGAGGTCAGGGCTGCAGTGAGCTGTGATGGGGCCACTACACTCCAGCCTGGGTGACAGAGGGAGACCCTGTCTGAAAATATGTATGTGTGTGTGTGTGTGTGTGTGTGTGTGTGTGTATAATGTATTTTTTTTTTTTTCTTAAAGCAGAGCTCTGCCAACATGGCCAGAAGATGGGAGGAATTTCTGACTTGCTCTGTGTACCTTCAGTGGCTCTGTGTGTGTATGTGTGTATATGTGTGTGTGTGTGTCTGTCTCTCCCAGTAATGGACCAGAGCTCTGGAAAGGTGAATGTGAAAGCCACCAGCACACACAGCCTTAGCCCTTTCTTCTCTCTTAGGCCCTGCTATACTGTGAACTTCTTGAGACTTAAGCTCAGCATCCAGGACCACACTATGACTATATAATCACTCATGTTTGTTGATTGAAAGCCAAAAGCAAATAAGATAATTAGCCAACATAGAAATAAGTGCTGGAAGACATAAATAAATAATAGAAGGGCTTGGAGCTCTTGGAATCAGACTCAGACCTTGGTAGGAATTAGGTTCTGACACCTCCTGTTTGTCTGTGTAACCTGAGGCAAGTTCCTTAACCACTGTATATAATGGGAATTACAATGGAACCCACCCTAAATGTAGCACTCACCTAAATGACAATATATAGGATATATTTAGCAAAGTACTTTTATTATTTAACCTCTCTAGAAGTCTGAGCTGAGAGTATTTAGTACATTTGTAAAGGAATGATAAATTGACTACTCTTTATCCATCAATGCCATTTACTTTTGTTTACCCCAACCAGGAACTGCACAGCCACATCACAATACAGCCACGGAGATAAAACTTTCCTCTCATGGAGTCATTAAAGAGTTTAGAGAAATTAAATGAGGCCATTTATGTGAAAGAACTTTAATGATGAACAGCATCCACCATACAAACTAATTGGCCCCTTCTTAAAAATGTGCCAGAGAATTCAAAAAGATGTTGTACACAGTTATTACAATTGTTTCTAAACCAAAACTCTGGCAAAAAGGAGGAAAGAAAACACACAGCTTTCTTCTATGATCTAATATTTGCTATATTTTTAAAGGCCAAAGAAAAAAATAAATAGCCCCTTGAAATCGTACTTACAAATTCTTCTTCTGTAATAGCTGGTGGCTCTGAAACAAGACAAAATATTACATTATCTCCCTCAAAACTGATTTCCTTTGAGTAAATGAAATCATGGAAGACAGCACCTAGCCCTATGTTATACACGGGCACGCTCAGTACATTTCTGGCCCTCTGTTCATTCTCTGTACATGACTTGCATTTTAAGTTGGAATTCAAGGTGGAAGTGGGAAGGAAAGGCCTCTGGAATCCTGCCTGGTCACTAATTCACTGTGACCCAGCAGTTACCCTTCTTTATAGACGGAACCCCCTATTATTCTAGTACAATATGCAGAATTAAGCGAGATAATGTGGTGCCAGCGTCAACCGGCGAGGACGTGAAATTCGTCATGAAATCCAACAGGAGGGCAGTGAAGCCCTTTTTTCTCATGTTTGGGAGCGGGATACCTCTAGGAGGGCAGGAGGTAAAGTCCAGAGGCTGGCGCGTGGTGCGGCCTGGACGCCGCGGGCTGGTCCTCCGTCCCTGTGGGGCCGCCACCTACCCGCTGTGAGCCTCTTCTCGGGCATGCCGTCGCCTCTGCCCGGTCCTGGAGCCCGCGCGGGCCGTCAGGGGCCCGGCGCGCGGGCCCAGCGCGGGTCAGTGCCGGAGCGACGCGGCGGCGGCGCGCGGGCTCCGGAGCTACGCCGGCTAGTGTGGCGCGCAAGGCGCCGGGGTTGCTATGGAGCTTAGACAATGCGGCCGCCGTGGGAGGCCGCGGCCGGCCGGTCAGGCGCCTTTCAGGGTTACCAAGCCGCGATGGGAACGACCCAGCCTCCCCCTGCCCTCCCTTCCTCCTCCTTTTGGGCAGGGTCCAGCGCCGCGAAGGGCTGGGGACGGACGCGCGTGCGGATCCCCGTCGCAGTCACCCGGGAGGGGCACCCTGGAGAAGCCTGTGGCCCTCGAGACCCGACTGGCCGCTAATTCGTTACTGTGGGACCGCGGCTCAGGCCCATTCTTCCTCCACTACAGCCAAACAGCACCAGCTAGAGAAACGCGGTGCTCCACGGGAGGGAGAGGCCGCGGGCACGCGGGGCGCGAGGCGGCCAGAGCCGCTGGTCCCGGGAAGCGGAGGAAGCAGGGAAGACTCGGGCCTCGAGTTTTCATCATTCCTCAGGAGGCCCGCAACACACAGCTCTTGATCTCCATCACAGTAGTATGAAATGCTTGTGTAAAAAGTTAAATAATTCGCGGCCTATAGGAACCGCGAACTTCCCCAACACGTGTGTACCAGTTAGGACTGCTGCATTTTGAAGATAGCTAGGCTTAAAAATTACTTGAGGAGGCCTCATATTCACCTAACGTGGTACCTTCGTCTGTTAGGTTACCCAAGACTCAAGCCAGAAACCTGGGAGCTTTTCCCTAAAACTTATTCCCGCCACCCAGCCCTCTTATTCAGTAAAGCACTAGGTTCTCCTTATTCTGCCTTAGTGTTTCTGAAATCTGGAGTTTCCTCTCCGCTCCTGCTTAGTAAGAAGATCCTTAGTACAGGCTCCATCTGAACTGTTGTAAAAACTTCCTAACTGCTTTTTTCAGTCTTTGCTTCCAGTGGAGTTCAGTTTAAGCCCATTCTCCATGATGAATGCAAAATCATCCATCTGAATGCAAATCTGACCTGCTTAAAACCTTCAGTGGCTTCACAATTGCCTCCTACATTGTAGGAATACTCCAAGGCTGGCAGGGGCCCCACAAGTATATGAATGCTTAAGAAAAGAAGGAATAAGACAATGGGTGCTTGTATTGCAAGGAACCGTAACTCCCATCTAGTTATATTCATTGCCTTTTCCCTATTACATAGGAAAAGACAAAAATAAACACTATATTGGCCAGACAAAATTAGAGGACCAAATGAAGTGACGGGATCCTGGCAGAAGATAAGGGAGAAGTGGGGGGTGGGGAGACAAATCACAAAGGGCTTTGTGGGCCCTTGGTAAGGACTCCATATTTCATTCTGAGTGAAATGCAAACCATAGCAGAATTTGAACAGAGAAATGACATGACTTTATTTCTATTTGAAAGAATCACTCTGGGTGTTTTCTAGAGAATATATTAATATTAGCATGACTCGAAGCGGGCAAGAGCTAATGGTAGCTCAGACCAGGTGGTTCAGCACAAGCAGTACAGGTTTGAGATAGATTCTGCAGACATTTTAACAATAGAGTCAAGAGGATTTCCTGACAAGTTGGACATGGGAGTGAAACAAAGTAGTTGAGAATGACTCCAGATTTGGTCTGAACAGCCAGGAAAGTTTAGTTGCCATCAACAGAGTTGGAGAAAGCTGTGAGTGGACCACATTGAGAGAGAGAGTTTAAGAAGTCTATTACCCTAAACCAAGTTGAAAAACATACGTCAGGATACAATACAGGAGAATGTCACCAACCTAGCAAGACAGCCAACATTCAAATTCAGGAAATGCAGGGAACCCCAGAAAGATACTCCATAAAAAATGTTAGAAAAAATGTTCAGGGTAGCCAGAGAAAAAGACCAGGTCACCTACAAAGAGAAACCCCTCAGACTATCAGTGGACGTCTCAGTGGAAACTTTACAAGTTAGAAGAAATTGGGGGCCAGTATTCGGCATTCTCAACTGAATTGCCAACCCAGAATTTCATATCCAGCCAAAGTAAGCTTCATAAGTGGAGAAGTAATAAGATCCTCTTCAGACAAGCAAATGCTGAGGGAATTTGTCACCACCAAACCTGCCTTGCAAGAGCTCCTGAAGGAAGCACTAAATATGGAAAGAAAAAACCATTACTAGCCAGTAAAATAAATAAACAAACATTGAATGAAGTACACAGACCAGTGACACTACGAAGCAACCACATAAACAAGTCTGCAAAATATCCAGCTACCTTTATGAAGACAGGATCAAATCCACACATAACAATACTAACCTTAAATGTAAATGGCTAAATGCCCCAATTAAAAGACACAGAATGGCAAGCTGGATAAACAACCAAGACCGAGACTGCTGGCAAGATGGCCGAATAAGAACAGCTGTGGTCTGCAGCTCCCAGCGAGATCAGCACTAAAGGAGGGTGATTTCTGCATTTGCAACTGAGGTACGCAGTTCATCTCATTGGGACTGATTGGACAGTGGGTACAGCCCACAGAGGGCAAGCCGAAGCAGGGTGGGGTGTCACCTCACCCAGGAAGTGCAAGGTGTCAGGGAATTTCTCCCCCACCCAAGGGAAGCTGTGAGGGACTGAGCCTGAGGAACTAGAGCACAGATACTGCACTTGTCCCATGGTGTTTGTGACCCACAAACCAGGAGATTCCCTCTGGTGCCTACCCCACCAGGGCCCTGGGTTTCAAGCACAAAACTGGGTGGCCATTTGAGAAGACACCAAACTAGCTGTAGGAGTTCTTTTTTTCCATACCCCAGTGGCACCTGAAACACCAGTGAGACAAAACCATACACTCCCCTGGAAAGGGGTGCTGAAGCCAGGGAGCCAAGCGGCCTGGCTTGGGGGTCCCACCTTCACAGAACCCAGCACACTAAGATCCACTGGCTTGAAATTCTCGCTGCCAGCACGGCAGTAGTCTGAGATCAACCTGGGACACTCAAGCTTGGTGGGGGGAGGGGTGTCCACCATTGCTGAGGTTTGAGTAGGCGGTTTTACACTCCCAGTGTAAACAAAGCTACTGGGAAGTTAGAACTGGGTGGATCCCACTGCACCTCAGCAAGGCTGCTGTGGCCAAACTGCCAGATTTCCCTTCTCTGGGCAGGACATCTCTGAAAAAAATGTGGCAGCCCCAGTCAGGGACTTACAGATAAAACCCCCATCTCCCTGGGACAGAGCACCTGGGGAAAGGGGTGCTGTGGGCACAGCTTCAGCAGACTTAAATTTCCCTGCCTGACAGCTCTGAAGAGAGCAACAGACCTCCCAGCACAGCATTCCAGCTCAGCTAAGGGTCAGACTGCCTCCTCAAGTGGGTCCCTAACCCCCATGTATCCTGACTGCGAGACACATCCCAGTAGGGGCTGACCGACACCTCATACAGGAGAGCTCTGGCTGGCATCTGGCAGGTACCCCTCTGGGACTAAGCTTCCAGAGGAAAGGTCAGGCAGCTATCTTTGCTCTTCTGCAGCCTCTGCTGGTGATACACAGGCAAACAGGGTGAGGAGTGGACCTCCAGAAAACTCCAGCAGACCTGCAGTAGAGGGGCCTGTCAGAAGGAAAACCAACAGAAAGAAATAGCATATCCACTCAAAGACCTCATCTGAAGGTCACCAACATCAAAGACCAAAGGTAGATAAATCCACAAAGATGGGGAGAAACCAGCGCAAAAAAGGCTGAAAATTTCAAAAACTAGAATGTCTCTTCTCCTGTAAACGATCACAACTCCTTGCCAGCAAGGGAACAAAACTGGATGGAGAATGAATTTGACGAATTGACAGAAATAGGCTTCAGAAGGTGGGTAATAACAAACTCCTCCGAACTAAGGGAGCATGTTTTAACCCAATGCAAGGAAGCTAAGAACCTTGAAAAAAGGTTAGACAAATTGCTAACTAGAATAACCAATGTAGAAAAGAACATAAATGACCTGATGTAGCTGCATAACACAGCATGAGAACTTTGTGAAGCATACATGTTTCAATAGCTGAATCAATCAAGCGGAAGAAAGGATATCAGCTATTGAAGATAAACTTAATGAAATAAAGAGAGAAAACAAGATTAGAGAAAAGAGAGTGAAAAGGAATGAACAAAGCCTCCAAGAAATATGGGACTATGTGAAAAGATCAAATCCACGTTTGACTGGTGTGCCTGAAAGTGACGAGGAGAACTGAACCAAGTTCAATTTGCAAACCAAGTTCAGGATATTATCCAGGAGAACTTCCCCAACCTAGCAAGACAGGCTAACATTCAAATTCAGAAAATACAGAGAACACCACAAAGATACTCCAAGACACATAATCGTCAGATTTGCCAAGGTTAAAATGAAGGAAAAAATGTTAAGGGCAGAGAGAAGGGTGGGGTTACCCACAAAGGGAAGTCCATCAGGCTAACGGCAGATCTCTCTATAAGCCAGAAGAGAGAAGGGGTCAATATTCAACCTGCCTAAAGAAAAGAATTTTCAACCCAGAATTTCATATCCAGCCAAACTAAGCTTCGTAAGTGAAGGAGAAATAAAATCATTTACAGACAAGCAAATGCTGAGAGATTTTGTCACCACGAGGCCTGCCTTACAAGAGAAGGAAGCACTGAACATAGAAAGGAACAACTGGTACCAGCCACTGCAAAAACATGCCAAATTGTAAAGAACATTGACACCGTGAAGAAACTGCATCAACTTATGGGCAAAGTAAGTAGCTAACATCATAATGACAGGATCAAATTTACACATAACGATATTAAAGTTAAATGTAAATGGGCTGAATGCCCCAGTTAAAAGACACAGATTGGCAAATTGGATAGAGTCAAGACCCATCAGTGTGCTGTATTCAGGAGACCCATCTCACATACAAAGACACATAAAGGCTCAAAATAAAGGGATAGATGAATATTTACCAGGCAAATGGAAAGAAAAAAAAAGCAGGAGTTGTAATCCTAATCTCAGCTAGAATAGACTTTAAACCAACAAAGAGCAAAAGAGACAAAGGCATTACATAATGGTAAAGGGATCAATGCAGCAAGAAGAGCTAACTATCCTAAATATATATGCACCCAATACAGGAGCATCCAGATTCATAAAGCAAGTTCTTAGAGACCCACAAAGAGACTTAGACTCCCACACAATAATAGTGGGAGACTTTAACACGACATATCAACGTGACAGAAAATTAACAAGCATATTCAGGATTTGAACTCAGTTCTGGACCAAGCAGATCTAACAGACATCTACAGCACTCTCCACCCCAAATCAATAGAATATACATTCGTCTTAACATCTCATCGCACTTATTCCAAAATTGACCACATAATTGGAAGTAAAACACTCCTGAGCAAATGTAGAGAACAGAAATCATAACAGTCTCTCGGATCACAGTACAATCAAACTAGAACTTAGGACTAAAAAACTCACTCAAAACCGTGCAACTACATGGAAACTGCATGACCTGCTCCTAAATGACTACTAGATAAATAACAAAAAGAAGGCAGAAATAAAGATGTTCTTTGAAACCAATGAGAACGAAAACACAATGTACCAGAATCTCTGGGATATATTTAAAGCAGTGTGGAGAGGGAAATTTATAGCACTAAATGCCCACAAGAGAAACCAGGAAAGATCTAAAATTGACACCCTAAAATCAAAATGAAAAGAACTAGAGAAGCAACAGCAAAGAAATTCAAAATCTAGCAGAAGACAAGAAATAACTAAGATCACAGCAGAACTGAAGGAGATAGAGACACTAAAAACCCTTCAAAAAAATCAATGAATCCAGGAGCTGATTTTTTGAAAAGATCAACACAATTGACAGATCACTAGCAAGACTAATAAAGAAGAAAAGAGAGAAGAATCAAATAGATGCAATAAAAAATGATAAAGTGGATATCACCACCGACCCCACTGAAATACAAACTACCACTAGAGAATACTATAAACACCTCTACACAAATAAACTAGAAAATCTGGAAGAAATGGATAAATTTCTGGACACATACACCCTCCCAAGTCTAAACCATGAAGAAGCCAAATCCCTGACTAGACCAGTAACAAGTTCTGAAATTGAGGCAGTAATTAACAGTCTACAAACCAAAAAAAGTCCAGGACCAGACAGATTCACAGCCTAATCCTACCAGAGGTACAAAGAGGAGCTGGTACCATTCCTTATGAAACTATTCCAAACAATAGAAAAAGAGGGAATCCTCCATAACGCATTTTATGAGTCCAGCATCATCCTGATATCACAACCTGGCAGAGACACAACAAAAAAAGAAAATTTCAGGTCAATATCCCTGATGAATGTCGATGCCAAAATGCTTAATAAAACACTGCCAAACCAAATCCAGCAGCACATAAAAAAGCTTATCTACCACGATCAAGCTGGCTTCATACCTGGGATGTAAGACTGGTTCAACATACACAAATCAATAAACGTAATCCATCATATAAACAGAAACAATCACAAAAACCACATGATTATCTCAATAAATGCAGAGAAGGCCTTCAACAAAATTCATCACCCTTTCATGCTAAAAACTCTCAATAAACTGGGTATCAATGGAACATATCTCAAAATAATAAGAGCTATTTATGACAAACCCAATATCATACTAAATGGGCAAAAACTGGAAGCATTCCCTTGGAAAACCAGCACAAGACAAGGATGCCCTCTCTCACCATTCCTATTCAACATAGTATTGGAAGTTCTGGCCAGGGCAATCAGGCAAGAGAATGAAATAAAGGATATTCAAATAGGAAGCGAGGAAGTCAAATTGTCTCTATTTGCAGATGACATGATTGTATATTTAGAAAACCCCATAGTCAAAATGCAAAATCTCCTTAAGCTGATAAGCAACTTCAGCAAAGTCTCAGAATACAAAATCAATGTGCAAAAATCACAAGCATTCTTATACACCAATAACAAACAGAGCCAAATCATGACTGAACTCCCATCACAATTGCAACAAAGAGAATAAAATACCTAGGAACACAACTTGCAAGAGATGTGAAGAACCTCTTCAAGGAGAACTACAAACCACCGCTCAAGGAAGTAAGAGAGGACTCAAACAAATGGAAAAACATTCTATGCTCATGGATAGGAAGAATCAATATCGTGAAAATGGCCATATTGCCCAAAGTAATTTATAGATTCAATGCTATACACATCAAGCTACCACTGACTTTCTTCACAGAATTGGAAAAAACTACTTTCAAGTTCATATGGAATCAAAATAGGGCCTGCATAGCCAAGACAATCTTGGAAAGAAGAACAAAGTTGGAGGTATCACGCTGCTTGACTTCACACTATACTACAAGGCTACAGTAATGAAAACAGCATGGTACTGGTACCAAAACATACATAGACCAATGGAACAGAATAGAGGCCTCAGAAATAACACCACACATCTACAACCATTTGATCTTTGACAAACCTGACACAAACAAGGAACAGGGAAAAGAATTCCCTATTTAATAAATGTTGTTGGGAAAACTGGCTAGCCATATGCAGAAAACTGAAACTGGACCCCTTCCTTACACCTTATACAAAAATCAACTCAAGACGGATCAAAGACTTAAATGTGCTAAGACCTAGGGCCATAA
>NW_012113253.1:7965797-7970829 GCF_000951035.1 Colobus angolensis palliatus | reverse complement strand
GTAAAGGGTTCAATTAAACAAGAAGAGCTAACTATCTGTGATGGTTAGTACTGAGTGTCAACTTGATTGAAGGATACAAAGTATTGATCCTGGGTGTATCTGTGAGAGTATTGCCAAAAGAGATTAACATTTGAGTCAGTGGGCTGAGGAAGGCAGATCCACCCTTAATCTGGTGGGCACAATCTTATCAGCTGCCAGCGAAAATAAAGCAGGCAGAAAAATGTGAAAAGGAGAGACTGGCCTAGCCTCCCAACCATCTTTCTGCCATGCTGGATGCTACCTGCCCTCGAACATTGGACTCCAAGTTCTTCAGTTTTGGGACTCAGACTGGCTCTCCTTGCTCCTCAGGTTGCAGACAGCCTATTGTGGGACCTTGTGATTGTGTGATTGTGTAAGTTAATACTTAATAAACTCCCCTTTACATACATACATATATGTGTGTGTGTGTGTCTGTGTATCCTAATAAGCAATTTTTATATATATATAAAATTAGGATATATAGGGATCCCTATACACCATAGGGATATATATAGACACACATACCCCTATATATAGATACATATATAAATACATATATATCCTATTGGTTCTGTCCCTCTAGAGACCTGTAATACACTATCCTAAATATATATGCACCCAATACAGGAGCACCTAGATTCATAAAGCAAGTTCTTAGAGACCTTCAATGAAACTTAAACTCCCATACAATAATAGTGGGAGACCTTAACACCCTACTGACAATATTAGACAGATCATTAAGATAGAAAATTAACAACGATATTCAGGACCTGAACTTAGCTCTGGATCAAGCGGACCTGATAGACATCTACAAATCTCTCCACCACAAAACAACAGAATATACATTCTTCCCATTGCCACACAGTACTTACTCTAAATTTGGCCACATAATCAGATGTAAAATAGTCCTCAGCAAATGCAAAATAACTGAAATCCTAACAGTCTTTCAGACCACTGGGCAATCAAATTAGAACTCAAGATTAAGAGATTTACTCAAAACCACACAACTACATGGGAATTGAACACTCTGCTTCTGAATGACTCTTGGGTAAATAATGAAATTAAGGCAGATATCAAAAAGGTCTTTGAAACTAATGAGAACAAATTTACAACATGCCAGAACCTCTGGGACACAGCTAAAGCAGTGTTAAAAGGGAAATATACAGCACTAAATGCTCGCATCAAAAAGATAGAAAGATCTCGGGTTAACAACCTAACATCACAACTGAAAGAACAAGAGAACCAAGACCAAACAAACCCCAAAGCTAGCAGAAGACAAGAAATAACCAAGATTAGAGCTGAACTGAAGGAGATAGAAACTTGAAAAACCCTTCAAAAGAGTATCAAATCCAGAAGCTGTTTTTTTTTTTTTTTAAGTAATAGACCACTAGCTAGACTAATACAGAAGAGAGAAGATTCAAATAAACACAATCAGAAATGTTGAGGGGGATATCACCACTGATTCCACAGAAATACAAACCACCATCAGATAAGACTATAAACACCTCTATGCACATAAACTATAAAATCCAAAGGAAATAGATAACTTCCTAGACACATACACCCTCCCAAGACTGAACCAGGAATAAATCAAATCTGTGAATAGACCAATAATGAGTTCTGAAATTGAGGCAGTAATAAACAGCGCAACAAAAACAACAACAACAACAACAATACAAGTGCTTAGGACTAAACAGATTCACAGCTGAATTCTACCCAGAGATACCAAGAATAGCTGGTACCATTTCTACTGAAACTATTCCAAACAGTTGAAAAGGAGGGACTCCTCCATAACTCATTCTATGAGACCAGCATCATCCTGATACCAAAACCCAGCAGAGACATAACAAAAAAAAGAAAACTTCAGGCCAATATCCTTGATGAACATCAATGCAAAAATCCTCAATAAAATACTGGCAAACCAAATCCAGCAGTACATCAAAAAGCTTATCCACCATGATCAAGTAGGGTTAATTCCTGGGATGCAAGGTTGGTTCAACATACACGAATCAATAAATGTGATTCATCACATAAACAGAACTAAAGAAAAAAACCACATGATTATCTCAACAAATGTAAAAAAGGCCTTCAATAAACTTCAACATCCCTTCTTGTTAAAAATTCTCAATAAACTAGGTATTGAAGGAACATGCCTCAAAATAATAAGAGCCATACCTGACAAACTCACAACAAATATCATATATAATGGGCAGAAGCTAGAAGCATCCCCCTTGAAAGTCAACACCAGGATGCCCTCTCTTGCCACTCCTATTCAACATAGTATTGGAAGTTCTGGCCAGGGCAGTCAGGCAAGAGACAGAAATAAAAGGTATTCAAATAGGAAGAGAGGAAGTCAAGCTATCTTCGTTTGCAGATGACATGATCCTATATCTAGAAAACCACATTGTCTCAGTCCAAAGGCTTCTTAAGCTGATAACCAACTTCAGCAAAGTCTCAGGATATAAAATCAATGTACAAAAATCACCATTCTTATACACCAACAACAGGCATTCTTATACACCAACAACAGGCAAGCAGAGAGCCAAATCATGAATGAACTCCCATTCACAATTGCCACAAAAAGAATAAAATACCTAGGAATACAACTAACAAGGGAAATGAAGGACCTCTTCAAGGAGGACTACAAACCACTGCTCAAATAAATCAGAAATGACACAAACAAATGGAAAAACATTCCATGCTCATGGAAAGGAAGAATCAATATCGTGAAAATTGCCATACTGCCCAAAGCAATTTATACATTTGGTGCTATTCCCATTAAACTACCATCAACATTCTTCACAGAATTAGAAAGACTATTTTAAAGTTCATATAAAACCAAAAAGGAGCCCAAATAGCCAAGATAATCCTAAGCAAAAAGAACAAAGCTGGAGGCATCATGCTACCTGACATCAAACTACACTACAGGGCTACAGTAGCCAAAACAGCATGGTACTGGTACAAGAATAGACACATAGACCAACTGAACAGAATAGAAGCCCAGAAATAAGATCACACATCTACAACCATCTGATCTTCAACAAACCTGACAAAAACAAGAAATGGAGAAAGGATTCCCTATTTAATAAATGGTGCTGGGATAGCTGGCTAGCCATATTCAGAAAATTGAAACTGGACCCCTTCCTTACACCATACACAAAAATTAACTCAAGATGGATTAAAGATTTAAATGTAAAATCCAAAACTTGGCCAGGTGTGGCAGCTCACACCTGAAATCCCAGCACTTTGGGAGGCCAAGGCGAGTGGATCACTTGAGGTCAGGAGTTTGTGACCAGCCTGGCCAACATGGTGAAACACTGTCTCTACTAAAAATACAAAAATTAGCTGGGAGTGGTGGCACACACCTGTAGCCCTAGCTACTCAGGAAGCTGGGGCAGGAGAATCACTTGAACCTGGGAGGCAGAGGTTGCAGTGAGCTGAGATCGTGCCACTGCACTCCTGGGCCACAGAGTGAGACTATAGCAAGACAAAACTATAAAAACTCTGGAAGACAACCTAGGCAATACCATTCAGGACATAGGCACGGGCAAAGATTTCATAACTAAAACACCAAAAGCAATTGCAACAAAAGCAAAAATTGACAAATGGGATCTCAGTAAAGTAAAGAGCTTCTGCACAGTAAAGGAAACTATTATAGTGAACAGACAACCTACAGAATGGGAGAAAATTTCTGCAATCTATTCATCTGACAAAGGTCTAATATCCAGCGTCTGCAAGGTACTTAAATAAATTTACAAGGAAAAAAAAGCCATTAAAAAGTGGGCAAAGGACATGAACAGACACTTCTCAAAAGAAGATATACATGCAGCCAACAAACATGAAGAAAAGCTCAACATTACTGATTATTAGAGAAATGCAAATCAAAACCAAAAGGAGATACCATCTCACACCAGTCAGAATGGCAATTATTAAAAAGAAGTAACAATAAACGTTGACAAGATTGTGGAGAAAAAGGAACACTTTTACACTGTTGGTGGGAGTGTAAATTAGCTTAACCATTGTGGAAGACAGTGTGGCAATTCCTCAAAGACCTAGATGCAGAAATACCATTTGACCCAACAAATGCATTACTGGGTATATACCCAAAAGATTATAAATCGTTCTATTATAAAGATATGTGCACGCATATGTTCACTGCAACACTCTTCACAATAGCAAAGACATGGAACCAACCTAAATGGCCATCAATGATAAGCTGGACAAAGAAAATGTGGTACATATATACCATGAAATATTATGCAGCTATAAAAAGGAATGAGATCATTCCCTTTGCAGGGATATGGATGGAGCTGGAAGCCATTATCCTCAGCAAACTAACACAGGAACAGAAAACCAAACACTGCATGTTCTCACTTATAAGTGGGGGATCTGATTGATAACACATGGACACATGGCGGGAAACAACACACACTGGGGCCTGTTGGAGGGTGGGAGATGGGAGGAGAGAGCACATCAGGAAGAACAGCTAATAGATGCTGGGCTTAATACCTAGGTGATAGGATGATCTGTATAGCAAGCCATCATGGCACACATTTATCTATATAACATATCTGCACATCCTGCACATGTACCCCAAAACTTAAAAAGTTTGAAAAAATTAAAAAAGTCTATTAGTCATCCAAATGAAGATTTTCAGTTTGCATTTGACATAGGAACTCAGAATTTGGGAGACAGCAATTTGAGAGTTAGCATGTAAGTGGGCTTTTCAGGCTTTGCTTGTGCTATTTCCACAGCCAGAGAAACTCTCCTGGCCTTTCTTTACCAGGCTAAATTTTCTCATTCTTCAAAACTCAGCTTGGGTCTCATCTCCTTCAGTATACCGTCCCATGAATTATTTTCATTTGTCTCTCCTCTTGCTCTTGAATACTTGGTGCAAACCCACATCTCAAAAATGTAGGCCGGGCGCGGTGGCTCAAGCCTATAATCCCAGCACTTTGGGAGGCCGAGACGGGCGGATCACGAGGTCAGGAGATCAAGACCATCCTGGCTAACA
>NW_012113253.1:7964802-7965382 GCF_000951035.1 Colobus angolensis palliatus | reverse complement strand
TTAATCTCCTCCCAGCCCCCACCACATCCCCTGCTGAGTGCCTACCACTCACTAGATCTTTGTTGAAATGAACTTCTGGAGTTACTCTCCATTGCAATCATTCTGCATGGTGCTTTGCTCACAGGCAGGATTTGTTCATCCCTTTTTAGATAGCCCATGCTGATAGGAAGTCAATATGTTTTAACATTATTAGTAGCTAACACTTATTACATATTTGCTATGGTTTCCTAACAATAGCCCAAAGAGATTGATATTAGTCTCAATTTACAGTTTAGAAAACTTAGAAAGGTGAGATAATTTGCTCAAAGATACATAGTTTGAAAGTGCTGAAGCTGAAAGTCTGATTCCAAAGCCCTTGCCCTTTACCACTATGTTATGTGACCTTTCTCTCTAAAAACAATCTCACGAGATTAAAGAATGGTGTGAGAACCACAAAGACAGGAATTTGAACCTAAATGCCTAGGTTATAAACTGTTATAATGTTTTCTTAATTTCTTTGGTAACAACTTCACTGAGATATAATTGACATATCACAGTTCACCCATTTAAAGTACACACCTCAGCTGGGCACAGTGGCTCA
>NW_012113253.1:7963306-7964494 GCF_000951035.1 Colobus angolensis palliatus | reverse complement strand
AGCCACTGCACCCAGCCCCTAGCCAGTTATTCTAAAACTGTAGAAATGCCTTTTTACTCTATCATTGTTGAAACCAAGATAGTTTAAAATCAAAGTCTTTAATGGCAAATAGAAATGTAAGCATAAATGGACTTAAGCCTCTCTGTTTATTCCCTTCTAACTCTGGACATATAATCAGCAAATTTGAAGGGTTTGTTTGGGATGTTTTTACATAGATATTTTTTGTACACCTGAAATTCAGCTTGGGGAATCCTATAGAGCATCTCAGACAATCACCCTGCAAAACAGCTAAAACTATGATATGAGAAACCAGCATAATTGTGGGCAAAAGTGATATCATATTAAGCTGTTATAGACAGAGAAAAAGACCATAGGTTTTCTTTTCTTTTTTTTTTTTTAATTTTTGATTCTACTTTAAGTTCCAGGGTACATGTACACAACGTGCAGGTTTGTTACATAGGCATACATGTGCCATGCTGGTGTGCTGCACCCATTAACTCATCATTTACATTAGGTATATCTCCTAATGCTATTCCTCCCTACTCCCCCTATCCGATGACAGGCCCAGTGTGTGATGTTCCCCACACTATATCCAAGTGTTCTCATTGTTCAATTCCCACCTATGAGTGAGAACATGGGTGTTTGGTTTTCTGTTCTTGGGATAGTTTGCTGAGAACAATGGTTTCCAGCTTCATCCATGTCCCTACAAAGGACATGAACTCATCCTTTTTTATGGCTGCATAGTATTCCATGGTGTATATGTGCCACATTTTCTTAATCCATTCTATCATTGATGGACATTTGAGTTGGCTCCAAGTCTTCACTATTATGAATAGTGCCTCAATAAACATACGTGTGCATGTGTCTTTATAGCAGCATGATTTATAATCCTATGGGTATACACCCAGTAATGGGATGACTGGGTGAAATGGTATTTCTATTTCTAGATCCTTGAGGAATTGCCACACTGTTTTCCACAATGGTTGAATTAGTTTGCAGTCCCACCAACAGTGTAAAAGTGTTCCTATTTCTCCACAACCTCTCCAGCACCTGTTGTTTTCTGACTTTTTAATGATCGTCATTCTAACTGGTATGAGATGGTATCTTATTGTGGTTTTGATTTGCATTTCTCTGATGGTGAGTGATGATGAGCATTTTTTTCATGTGTCTGTTGGCTGCATAAATGTC
>NW_012113253.1:7921970-7960870 GCF_000951035.1 Colobus angolensis palliatus | reverse complement strand
TTCACTTATGAAACTAAGTTTGGCTGGATATGAAATTCTGGGTTGAAAATTCTTTTCTTTACGAATGTTGAATATTGGCCCCCACTCTCTTCTGGCTTGGAGAGTTTCTGCCGAGAGGTCCGCTGTTAGTCTGACGGGCTTCCCTTTCTGGGTAACCCAACCTTTCTCTCTGGCTGCCCTTAACATTTTTTCTTTCATTTCAACTTTGGTGAATCTGACAATTATGTATCTTGGAGTTGCTCTTCTCGAGGAGTATCTTTGTGGCGTTCTCTGTATTTCCTGAATTTGAATGTTGGCCTGCGTTGCTAGGTTGGGGAAGTTCTCCTGGATAATATCCTGCAGTGTTTTCCAACTTGGTTCCATTCTCCCCGTCACTTTCAGGTATACCAATCAGACATAGATTTGGTCTTTTCACATAGTCCCACATTTCTTGGCAGCTTTGTTCTTTTTTTTTTTTCTTTAAACTTCTCTTCTCACTTCATTTTATTCATTTGATCTTCAATCACTGATACCCTTCCTTCCAGTTGATCGAATCAGTTACTGAAGCTTGTTCATTTGTCACGTAGTTCTCGTGCCATGGTTTTCAGCTCCATCAGGTCATTTAAGGACTTCTCTACATTGGTTATTCTAGTTAGCCATTCGTCTTTTTTCAAGGTTTTTTGCTTCTTTGAGATGGGTTCGAACTTCCTCCTTTAGCTCGGAGAAGTTTGATCATCTGAAGCCTTCTCTCAACTCATCAAAGTCATTCTCTGTCCAGCTTTGTTCCATTACTGGCAAGGAGCTGCATTTCTTTGGAGGGGGACAGGCACTCTGATTTTTAGAATTTTCAGTTTTTCTGCTCTGTTTTTTCCCCATCTTTGTGGTTTTATCTACCTTTAGTCCTTGATGATGGTGATGTACAGATAGGATTTTGGTGTGGATGTCCTTTCTGTTTGTTAGTTTTCCTTCTAACACTCAGGACCCTCAGTTGCAGGTCTGTTGGAGTTTCCTGGAGGTCCACTCCAGACACTGTTTGCCTGGGTATCAGCAGCAAAGGCTGCAGAAGAGTGAATATTGCTGAACAGCAAATGTTGCTGCCTGATCATTCCTCTGGAAGCTTTGTCTCAGAGGGGTACCCAGCCATGTGAGGTGTCAGTCTGCCCTTACTGGGGGGTGCCTCCCAGTTAGGCTACTCGGGGGTCAGGGACCCACTTGAGCAGGCAGGCTGTCCATTCTCAGATCTCAAACTCCATGCTGGGAGAACCACTACTCTCTTCAAAGCTGTCAGACAGGGACATTTAAATCTGCAGAGGTTTCTGCTGCCTTCTGTTTGGCTATGCCCTGTTCCCAGAGGTGGAGTCTATAGAGGCAGGCAGGCCTCCTTGAGCTGCGGTGGGCTCCATCCAGTTTGAGCTTCCCAGCCACTTTGTTTACCTACTCAAGCCTCAGCAATGGTGAGCGCCCCTCCCCCAGCCTTGCTGCCACCTTGCAGTTAGATCTCAGACTGCTGTGCTAGCATTAAGGGAGGCTTCGTGGGCATAGGACCCTCCAAGTCAGGCGCAGGATATAATCTCCTGGTGTGCCATTTGCTAAGAACCTTGGAAAAGTGCAGTATTAGGGTGGGAGTGACCCAATTTTCCAGGTGCTGTGTGTCACAGTTTCCCTTGGCTAGGAAAGGGAATTCCCTTACCCCTTGCACCTCCCGGGTGAGGTGATGCCTCGCCCTGCTTCAGCTCTCGCTCGGTGGGCTGCACCCACTGTCCTGCACCCACTTGCCGACACACCCCAGTGAGATGAACCCGGTACCTCAGTTGGAAATGCAGAAATCACCCATCTTCTGTGTCACTTACACTGAGAGATGTAGCCTGAAGCTGTTCCTATTCCACCATATTGGCGATTTCGACCATAGGTTTTCTAATATGAGCCTCAAACCAAAAACCAAAAGGGCTGACCTTCTGAAGTACAAGGATTAATTTGCTTTAGGGCATTTTATGTAGCTTATTTATGGTGACAAACTGCATGGATTTATTTAATGATTCTCCCAAGTACTGTTGGAGAGACTGGCTAGTATATGTATGTGTAAATATCTCCTTGACAATCAGGAGCATATTTCAGGCATCCTACCTATTGTTTAATGATTTTAGAGTATCAATCTTTCTTTGAGTTTGGTGTGGTAGGCTCCAACTTAAGCCTTGTTCTTAACTTTTCTGAGTGTGAACAGGAATAGCACCAAGAGACAAAATTCATATTATCATTGTGATTTTAATTTTTGATGGAAATTGGATATTCTATATGGCTGAGAGTCTGCATATACAAATGGACAGTGGCCATGCCATGTATGACAAAACTCTGGTGGCAGTCAGCCTTGGAAGCCAAATCACAACTTTTGCAGCAATAGGCTCAGAATGGTATGGACTTGGTTGGTAACTGCCAGCCTCCCTAATTTTGCCCTCTCTTGCCACTCAGGACCAACAACAACAAAAAAAGCCCAGTATGTTCCCTAAATCAATCACATAGGATGCCCACTAGATTCTAGTTAACTCATTTTCAGCTTCCTATGTTAACAGCCTCCAATGGGAGTATGCCTAAAATCTTCTCTTTTTTTTCACTATAAAGATTTCCCACTACTTTGCCTATATCTGAGTCTCTGCAAAATACAAGTGATGGAGGCTGACTCCCTGGCTATAGCAAGCTCTGAATAAATAGCCTGTGTTCTTATTGGGGCTGTCTTCATGTATTTCCACATAGCTAAGGCATACTTTAAATTTGTATACACAAAAGAATATGAATGACAGGACAGTGCATTAGAGTGTTTTTCCTAGGAACTGGATGGCAACTCCACATGGAATGATATGTGGTACCACCCCCACATTCCAATCTCTAAAGTAACTTCATGTGGTAGGAAGATTTAGAAACAGAGGTTATAAATGTTATATATTGCTTATTTCCATTTTTTAAATAATCATTGGTTATTTTTACTTTTGTTAAATTATGTATCTTATCTATACCGGATAACAACTACCCACATCATTATCACATTTATCTGGAAAACAAATTTTTTCCCCTATTTCCTATCTTAACAGTTCATAATTTTTTTCAAAAAGGAACATAATTAGTTTAATATATTCATTAGGCAATTTCTTAACTTATCCAAGATAACTACCATCTGGACCTGCTGGTTTAGATTTATTCTAATTGTCAATATATTCCATTACATTACTTTGTTTCTTGCACAGACTGATGAGATAATTCAATTTTTAACCCTTCCCTGGTCAAAGTTTGAAAACTCTTAATATTGCTTTAGGATGTTATAATTTTTACTAGTAGAGAATAATTTATTTTTCTCCTCTCCTCCTTTGTTTCTTCTTCCTCCCACCTCTTTTTTTAAAATGGATTTTAGCTCTAAGGAGTTTTTTTTTAACTGTGTTGGTCTCTCCTGTAACCCCAGCACCTAGAACAAAGCCTGGCATAAGGCAGTAAATATTCAATAAATATTTGTTAAATGATTGGACCATATTTAATGAAGAAATAAATATTATGTTATTAAAACTTATAAAAGAATATTAGATTGGTCAAAATAAATGATCTCAACTTTTAATCCCCCAATCAGGTATCAGTGGTCAGAAAAAAAGAAGTCCAATAACTTGAATTTCCAATCTCCTTACCGAAGGCCAAAATAACAGCAAGTGATTCTCTAATAAATCAGGGGTTAGCAGCACCAAAGTTGGGCTGATGCAGGAGAGAGGTACTATTCAGGGCAGTATGAGCACGCAGAAAGCCAAGGTGAAATATTTGGAATCAAACAGCCACCATTTTTTTCACCCCAGCTCTAAATTTATTAATGTGGAATGAACATATCTTTAAGCTCCTCTAAGCCTTAGTTTCCTTCTCTGGAAAAGGAATTGCAGATAATAACGGTACCACCTCATAGGGTTGCTCTTAACATAAGGAGATAATGTCTGTAAGACATATAGTTTACTGCCTGGCCAAACTGAAAATTAGCCACCAATGATAAAGATATATAAAATACATGCATACTGATAGCAAGGGGAAAGAAAGGAAAAAAGATATATATTTTAATTGGTGTCACTGTTTCAGGATTATATGGCCCTTTTATTCAACATTTACTGTGTCTCTATCTGATTATAGTACCTGTAGCAGACACTAGAGCACTGGAGAGAGGTAAGCACAGCCCTTGCCCTTGGAATATTTACACACCTCATAAAACAATTCAAGAGTACTTATAAAGTAACTGGAAAATGAGTGCAAATTATACTCTGTATCACTACATAGGAGGGAGGTAGCAGTTTATATATTTCTCACAGCACAGGAGAAAAAATGAGATCTTTCACATCAGCAGCCTTCACATCTCATTTTTTTTTTTTTTTTTTTGAAACAGAGTCTCACTTTGTTGCCCAGGCTGGAGTGCAGTGACACAATCTTGTCTCACTGCAACCTCTGTCTCCTGGGTTCAAGCAATTTGGCTGCCTCAGCCTCCCGAGTAGCTGGGATTACAGGCATGTGCCACCATGCCCCGCTTTTTTGTATTTTCAGTAGAGATAGGATTTCACCATGTTGCACAGGCTGGTCTCGAACTCCTGACCTCAAGTGATCCACCCACCTTGGCCTCCCAAAGTGCTGGGATTACAGGCATGAGTCACTGTGCCTGGCCTACATTTCCTCATTTTTAACAATAGGGAAGAACTGTTTGACTTAGGCGCTCCCTCTTTGCCCCATAGCACTGTGTGTATACCTAACTTAGACTGGGAACAGAAGAGATGGCAGGGAAGGCTTTTGCCAAACTGAACATCTGTTCAGTGCTGAGACACTAAACTAAGTAAGGACTGGGGATACAGACACAGGTCAAAGGGAATCACTGTCTAATAAGGAAAACATAAAAGATCTGATAAATGCTGTGATAACACAGTATAGAAGGGCTCCAGCTATATTGAGGAGAAAGATACAACCGGCCTGGGGGTAGTGGGGAGGTGATCAGTTGAATGACCCCTGAGTAGTCTTCAAAGGCAAGTTTGACTGAGACACATCGGGTAGGGAGAGAATAACAATCCAAGAGGGAAAACAGCATTGGCAAAGGCAAGGAGGAATACAAAAATGGAATGCTGTCCAAACTCCAAGTAGTTGGAGGGTTAGAGCAAAGGGAGT
Source organism: Colobus angolensis palliatus (assembly GCF_000951035.1). Classification (NCBI taxonomy): domain Eukaryota; kingdom Metazoa; phylum Chordata; class Mammalia; order Primates; family Cercopithecidae; genus Colobus; species Colobus angolensis. Next base: position 7,955,728 of record NW_012113253.1, on the reverse strand, counting down.
GTGAAGAAGGTGGTGTCTCTATTTTAGCTCTCTCAAAAACAACTGTATTTCAAGTTCCCCATGATACCAGCTGAAAAAGTAAAGAAAATTGAGATTTGGATGAAATTTATCATATCACATGACAACCAGTCATCATTACTTCAGCAATTCAATTAACCCGCTGCACATTTTTGTCATGCACAAGATACCATGCTAAAGGAGGTAGAGAGAGAAAACAGTTTGGCCCTTCAGGAACTTGCTAATGGTAGAAGACAAGTAAAGAATTTAACACAAATAAAACATGCCAGAAATACCATCAGAAAAGTATAAGTACACACCAGATCCAACGAAGGTAAATATCTCATCTTGTTGGAGAGATCAGAAAATGATTCATGGAAATAAACTAAGGATTAGCAGGATTTTTATGTGATTTAATATGGTAAGGAGGAAGGAAGTAGAGAAATCACATGGGAAGTTTAGAAAACAACAAGCAGTCTAGTTTGGCTAGAACAAAGTGTACAGAGTAGAATGATGGGGGAGATTGCTAGAAAGTTAGGACCACTAGGAGACTGTAAATTCTGCTACATTTTTAGTAGGAAGTAACATGACTGGCGCCATATTTTGGTACAAATAACCAGGCAGTGTACATTTGGGAGAGACTCAAATGGGGAGAATTTGAATCTCCCCAAATTTAAATTCTCATGTTTGAAACATGAGAAGAAAGAAAGAAACGTGTTAGGAGGCATTTACAGTAATCTAGGCAGGATGAGATTAGGACCTGAACTGAACACTACCTTTCTTCAGGAATGAGAATGCCAGAGGGAAACCATTGGTAGCATGCCACCATCATTCATAACAGCACCCACCTGCCAGGTTTCCACTGCTCCTTCTACTCCTCTGGCTCCACAGTCCATGCTGAGGGAGCCAGGAGTGTAGAGCTGTTGGGCAAGTAAACACAGATGGCCAAAGCACAAACCAGGGCCCACCAATAGGTGTTCTGGGGAAACCAATAAGGTGTTCCAGGAAAACAGTACACTCTCGCAAGCCAACTAAAATATTTTAATTACCAACTCTAAGTAGTAACTATTACCAAAATTTATTCTATACACACTTTAAAAATTAACTCAAGGAACATTTCCCCTATTTGGCAATGTCACAGCACATCAACCTCAAATATATAAAAGCTACATTTACTTTTTTGAAGAAAAGCCAAAATCATCATAAATGAGTCTTTGGTGCCCCCTTGTGAAATGTTCAATGTAATCCTTGAAATACTCTCCATACAGAAATAACAGGTATTTCAATTTTTAAAAACACTGAAAGCATTTTCTATTTATGATACACTATTTTTTAATGGAAGTAATTGAAAATAAAGCCATAATAAATAACTTAGTGCAAACCAGGAACATAACATATAAATTTTTTTAAATTTCAGTACATTTTTGTGTCGTACATTTATGATAATTTTGCTTTGTGTTGTAAACTAAGCAAAGGTAGTGAAAAAACTTAGCTTTACACAGTGCTAAGTATCAAAATATTTTCTCAAGAGCAATTCAATCCTTAAATTATTGCTAGGAAATCCATAATAAGACTTAAGTCTTTCAATAGCTAGGATAAATGTAAATCTATATTTGTCTCCATCGAAATGCTAGTATAAAATTATCAGATAGCTCTTAAAGGGTTGTTTCTCTTTACATTATTTGCCACAAGTTTCTGGCAATTTTTTCTAAACTATGGTGTCAGAGAATACCTGCCCTTCCTGAAACTAAGTAGAAGTCAAATAGGACGAATAATCTTACCCATCAGTTAGTAAGACTGTCAAGGCAACAGACCACAGGGAGAAAAGATTGAGAGGTTATTACCCCAAATCAATAAAAGATAAAACATTTATTGGCTTTCCTCTTAATTCTCATTCTTTTCTTCTATCCTTATTAAGAAGTGAAACAAACCACAATAATAAAGTGCTAAATTTAATCCTTCCTCTTGTTTTGGTACCTCCTTGGGAACCCACAGTACATCTATCAATAAATGTTTGGTGAATTTTTCTTATTGCTTTCCCTCACCTAATAATAAAAAACTGGTAAGAATGTAGCAATAACTGGAATGTTGTCATACTTACTCTTGTTTTCATGCCCTGTGCCTTTAAATTATAAAGACTTTGGAACTGGAGCAGTTCTCTCTTTTGAGCTGAGTTGTTGGATAATAGTATGCTCATTTCACTCATTTAAATTTTCAAGTAATGAAGTTGTTTAAGCTACTCATGAGCTAAGGAACTACTTTATTCAAGCAAAATTATTCTCAATTAGAATTGTTTTTTCCCTGGGTAGACCAACTTATTTTTAAAAATGGGAAAATTTTTTTCCATTTATGACATTGTAATTACATGTGTACTGAGTTTATCAATAGCTCTACAAAGAGTTTTGTTTTGTACTAATGGCAGACTGCTTGTTAGAATACTGGCCCCAACTTTCTATGTGATTTTTTTGTTTGTTTGTTTTTTTGTTTTTTGAGACAGAGTCTTGCTCTGTCTCCTAGGCTGGAGTGCAGTGCTGTGATCATGGCTCACTGCAGCCTTGGCCTCCTGGGCTCAAGTGATCCTCCCACCTCAGCTTCCTGAGTAGCTGGGACTACAGGCACCAGCTAGTGTAGCTGGGACTTCCTGAGTAGCTGGGACTACCATGCACCACCATGCCCAGCTAGTATTTTTTAAATTTTTGTAAAAACAGGCTCTCACTATGCTGCCCAGGCTAGTCTCACACTCTTGGGCTCAAGCAGTCCTTCTGCCTCAGCGTACCAAAATGCTGAGACTACAGGTGTAAGCCACCATGCTCGGCCTAAGCCAGACATTTTTTTTGCAAGCTGGTTAGAAGATGATTTTATAGTTTCCTTTGGCATGACGATGATATCAAGGTTATATGTTCTATCCCACAAATGCTATTTCATTTTATTCTATTCACATGCAGCCAAATGTGTAGTAACACAAATTGGTGTAAGAGTTTCCAGAATGAGTTCACAATACATCATGCCTTTTAACTTTCCATTTATAAAGGAAATAGGCTCAGATGCAATAAGTAACTTGCATAAAGGAACAACTAGTAAGTAGTTCAGGAGACCAACCCAAGCTTTTTTACTTCCAGCCTAAGGTTCCTTCCATTATACCGTAAATGGTTCTAAGAAAGATCAGCTAAAAGAATGAGTAGACCAAATATATTCATGACTATATGTTTACATGGAATTTAAGAAATCATTTAGATCCTACTTTTTATATATTAAAGCATTAATCACTGAAAATCAAACATTAATTAATAAATTATTAGGATAAAATTGTTTAGTTACTATTTTGTAGTGGTTTACTTGGATGAAAGTACCAATAGCACCAACTCGTTCAATAACTATTTACCAAGCACCTTTTACTTGGCTGGCTACTATGCTAGGTGCTAGGGATGTAATGGTATTTACATCAAACATAAGATAGTCTAGGACTTCACAGAGCTTACCGGGAAATAAAGTTAACAACTGATTTAAATAAAGTGAACTAAGTGCCATGACAGAGGGTGTACAAGCTGCTATGGAAGTACACAGTTGGGATAACTAGTCCAGTCAGTTATGACAATATACAATAACGATATGTCACTTTTTTCTGGGTAGCTGGATCCTCTGTTCAATAAAGTTGTACATAATACTGTATGACTTTCTTCTAGTTAACCTATCTCTTGACCCCATCACAAATATAAAACCCACCAAAAAGAAACGCCTTTTGAATTCCTACTTTGATCCTTTTTCTTCAGAGTTTTATTACAAAATCATTACAATATGAGTATTCAGTCTTTATACTATTTCATTCACATATACTTGATTGTAATATTTAAACCCCAAATAAAATCAGAAATATAAAAAACATCAATTTCCATTGTTTCACAGTACTTGTAGTAAAGAGAACCACTTACTGTTAATTTCTAAAATTAAATGTGATAAAATCTTTTTCACCACCAAAGTGAAATGAAAGATTACATTCTAATGGGCTGGTGCATTAGTCCGTTTTCATGCTGCTGATAAAGACATACCTGAGACTGGGAAGAAAAAGAGGTTTAATTGGACTTAGACAGTTCCACATGGCTGAGGACACCTCAGAATCATGGTGGGAGGCAAAAGGCACTTCTTACATAGAGGTGGAAGAGAAAATGAGGAAGAAACAAAAGTGGAAACCCCTGATAAACCCATTAGATCTCCTGAGACTTATTCACTATCCTGAGAATAGCACAGGAAAGACCTGCTCCCATGACTCAATTACCTTCTCCTGGGTCCCTTCCATAATATGTGGGAATTCAAGTTGAGATTTGGGTGGACACATCACCACATCATATCATTCTGCCCCTGGCCCCTCCAAATCTCATGTCCTCACATTTCAAAATCAATTATGCCTTCCCAAAAGTGCCCCAAAGTCTTAACTCATTTCAACATTAACTCAAAAGTCCAGCCCAAAGTCTCATCTGAGATTAAGGCAAGTCCCTTCTGCCTATGAGCCTGTAATACAAAAGCAAGCTAGTTACTTCCTAGATACAATGGGGGTACAGGTATTGGGGAAATACAGCTGTTCCAAATGGGAAAAGTTATTCAAAACAAAGAGGTTACAGGGCCCACGGAAGTCCAAAAACCAGTAGGGCAGCCAAATTTTAAAGGTCCAAAATGATCTCCTTTGATTCCAGGTCTCACATCCAGGTCACGCTGATGCAAAAGGTAGGTTTCCATGGTCTTGGGCAGCTCTGCCCCTGTGGCTTTGCAGGGTATAGTCTCCCTCCTGGCTGCTTTCATGGTCTGGCGTTGAGGGTCTGCAGCTTTTCCAGGCACATGGTGCAAGCTGTCGGTGGATCTACCATTCTGGGGTCTGAAGGACAGTGGCCCTCTTCTCACAACTCCACTAGGCAGTGCCCCAGTAGGGACTCTGTGTGGGGGCTCTGACCCCACATTTCCCTTCTGCACTGCACTAGCAGAGGTTCTCCATGAGGGCCCCACCCCTGCAGCAAACTTTTGCCTGGGCATCCAGGCATCTCCATACATCTTCTGAAATCTAGGCGGAGGTTCCCAAACCTCAGTTCTTGACTTCTGTGCACTCACAGGCTCAACACCACGTGGAAGCTGCCAAGACTTGGCAGCTTCTACCCTGTGAAGCCACAGCCCAAACTGTACACTGGCCCCTTTCAGCCATGGCTGGAGTGGCTGGGACACAGGGCACCAACTCCCTAGGCTGCACACAGTATGGGGACCATGGGCCAGGCCCATGAAACCACTTTTTCCTTGTGGGCCTCTGGGCTTGTGATGGGAGGGGTTGCTGTAAAGGTCTCTGACATGGCCTGGAGACATTTTCCCCATGGTCTTGGGGATTAACATTTGGCTCCTTGCTACTTATGCAAATTTCTGCAGCTGGCTTGAATTTCTCCCCTGAAAATGGGTTTTTCTTTTCTATTGCATAGTCAGGCTGCAAATTTTCCCAACTTTTATGTTCTGCTTCCCTTATAAAACTGAGTTCCTTTAATGACACCCAAGTTAACTATTGAATGCTTTGCTGCTTAGGAATTTCTTCTGCCAGATACCCTAAAGCATCTTTCTCAAGTTTAAAGTTCCACAAATCTCTAGGGCAGGGGCAAAATGGCACGAGTCTCTTTGCTAAAACATAACAAGAGTCACCTTTACTCCAGTTTCCCAACAAGTTCCTCATCTCCATCTGAGACCACCTCAGCCTGGACTTTATTGTCCAGACTGCTGTAAGCATTGGGGTAAAGCCATTCAACAAGTCTCTAGGAAGTTCCAAAATTTCTCACATTTTCCTGTCTTCTTCTGAGCCCTCCAAAGTGTCTCAACCTTTGCCTGTTACCCCGTTGCAAAATCGCTTCCACATTTTCGGGTATCTTTTCAGCAACACCCCACTTTACTGGTACCAATTTACTGTATTAGTCCATTTTCACACTGCTGATAAAGACATACCCGAGACTGGGAAGAAAAAGAGATTTCATTGGACTTACAGTTCCACATGGCTGGGGAGGCCTCAGAATCATGGTGGGAGGCAAAAGGCACTTCTTACATGGTGGTAGAAGAGAAAATGAGGAAGAAGCAAAAGTAGAAACCCCTGTTAAACCCATCAGATCTCCTGAGACGTATTCACTATCCCAAGACTAGCACGGGAAAGACCTGTCACTGTGATTCAATTACCTCCTCCTGAGTCCCTCGCACAACACGTGGGAATTCTGAGATACAATTCAAGTTGAGATTTGGGTGGGGACACTGCCAAACCATATCAGCTGGGTAACCACAAAATGACAAAGGTGATCAAACCAAGAGGTCAGTATGACTGCAATATATAAAAGACAATAACAAAGTGTTTCATGATGGACTAGAAATAGGATTCCAGATTCCTTCATTGTACTACTGATATTTTTCACATGTAAAGTAAAAGAAATGTTTCTATTTCCTTTTGCATTATTCTGCAATAAAATAATAAAAATTCATAAGATATTGGGAAATGTGAGTATTTAAAATGACCCATTAAATTGAATAAATATTGCTTTTCATTTTTTAAAAATATGTCAAGGAACTGGATCTGTGATTTTTAAGATCTAAAAAGTCACTGAAGGAATGTCATTTAGGCCAGGCAGAAATCAAGAGTATAAAACAGCAATACTGTTTGTATGACAAATGAAGACATGTTTTGATCTGAGCCACAGAAAAAGAGGGCTTAGGTCAGGCGCAGTGGCTCACATTTGTAATCCCAGCATTTTGGGAGGCCAATGCAGGCAGATCACTTGAGGTCAGGAGTTGGTGACTAGACTGCCCAACATGGTGAAACCCCATCTCTACTAAAAATACAAAAATTAGCCAGGCGTGGTGGCAGGCACCTGTAATCCTAGCTACTCAGGAGGCTGAGGCAGGAGAACTGCTTGAACCCAGGAGGCGGAGGTTGCAGTGAGCTGAGATCATATCACTGCACTCCAGCCTGGGTGACACAGTGAGGCTCCATCTCAAAAAAAAAGAAAGAAAGGGCTTAAATAAATTAAATAATTTAATTAATTAAAGAATCAACTTCATAAATTAAGAGAATCAAGACTGAAATAAATTTCCTAAAAACAAAGAAACTTCTCTTATAGAGAAAAAAGTTAAGACTAAGTGAAGAATATTAATTAGTAAGTTGATCCTGATGTGAAAGATGTCTCAGAAAATTTATGAATAAATATAATTTACATAAATATAATTTAGCCTCCAAAAACCCTTTGTGGAATTAGAAAGGATATAGATGAAAATTTAATATTTAGCAGCTAATCTAAATTTTATAGCAAGTTAAGTAACAAGTTAAAATTTCAGACAGATTTCCCTCACATATGTCTATATCTAACTCATACTTCAAATTGCTTTGTTAAAAAAACATATAAGAGCTACAATTAAATCTATGCATAGATTGTGAACACATGTATATATATCAGTTACCCATACACAAACAAAAAAATTATGAAACTATCTTCAAATTTTCCCCTGGTATTAGTAATTTGTTCAACAGTAGAACTTATCTCTTTCTTAGCCCAGCGCAGTAGCTCATGCCTGTAATCCCAGCACTTTGGGAGGCCGAGGCGGGTGGATCACTTGTAGTCAGGAGTTCAAGACCAGTCTGGTCAACATGGTGAAATCCCATCTCCACTAAAAACACAAAAATTAGACGGGCATGATGGTGCGCGCCTATAATCTCAGCTACTCTGGAGGCTGAGGCAGGAGAATCACTTGAATCTGGGAGGCGGAGTGTGCAGTGAGCCGAGATCCTGTGAGATCATGCCACTGCACTCCAGCCTGAGAAGACCGAGCTAGACCATGCCTCAAAACAAAACAAAACAAAACAAAAACTTATCTCTTTCTTGCTGCTGTTCTATAAACGGAACATGCAAACTCAAATCATTTTTGGAAATGATTTATAAATCATTTAAGTACTTTTTAAAGTACTTTATAAATAACTTAGTAAACCTTCTTACTTAAATCTGTCTTTTCCAACCAGCCCAAATTTGTCAGAATATCCAGATTAGATTAAATAAATGAAATCTGTGCCTATAGTTCTAGAATTTTTTAAAGTACTTATTTGAAATGTGTTACTTATAAGGGTATATTAACTAAGACTCCCATTATGAATAACTACATACTTCCAATAAGTTACTCTTTATGTCTTCCTAGTTATTAATATTCAGTAAATTTTACTTAACCAGAGACTGAAATTATAGAATAAATTCAATAGAACTTCTGAAAATATTTTATTTATATTTCATTTCAGTCAAGTACTCATTTTCCAAATCTATAAGGCCATCTGTCTTGAGTTCAAAATCTTTAATACTATTTGAAAAACTATTTTTTAAAAAATGATTGAAGAACATTTCAACACAGAGTGATGAAATGCACAAATTTAAAATGTTATATAAAACAATAAAATACATACATATAACAACAATGAAAATTCTTTATTTAAAACACCAAGTTATTAAAATGGGTAAAATGACATAGTAAAATAGTTTTTTCAAAACTAACTTTAAAGAAAACATACAATGCCATGGATTATAATATATACAAAATAGGAAATAAATCATCACCTGTCATTAATGGGAAGATTTGCATGTATTCAAAATATTCATAATTTTAAGTCAGATAAATAGAACACTGCATGGGGGAGTGCTTCTATATTTAGTCTCTTCAGAGGCGTTTTAAATTCCGCTTACTCTGGGCACTTCCTGGGAGAGCATCTTTTCTATTTCTTGGCTTTGCTGCTCCTCTACTACATTCTTCAGACCCATGATAAGCACACAAACATAACACACAAAAGTCAAAACCACAGGCTGTGCGGCTACACAGTCCCCTTTTCTTATATGGCTGGTATTTAGCAGGGGACTGGCACCTTGGGCAAGGTTTTAATGCTTCATCAATAAAAAGTGTTTTGGCAACCTGCAGTGAAAGCACACACACTAAATCTTCTGGTTTCATATAGAGGAGCACTTTATTTCAAACTCTGTAAATATTTCTAATAACTTATTATATAATAAATACTCACCTTAACATATTCTTCCTGTTTACTACTTAAGTGAGTAACAGAAGAGCTTGCTAGAGGTGTCAAAACTTCTCCCCAGGGAGATAATGTTGACCCTTGCTCTCTCTGAGAACCAGGTATCCTAGCCTGTGCCTGCACAGATCTTAAAGCTGAGCGATTTAAAAGCTGGAGCCGAGTGGCAGCATCCTCGACATTTAATACAGCCCCCTGTGGTAAAGGACAAGAGGCGTCAACACTGCAATACCAAAACAGTTCCAGGATAGCTTTCTGTTGCACACGGATTTACAAGCTTTGAAGAGGTTTTTTTTGCCATCAGAATTCTCTCCCTAGGTCATTCCTTTTTAGAAAAAAAAAAAAAGACCTTTTCTCACCTAACATATAAAAGTTAAATAAATACAAAAAGAAAAAATTTTAAATTAAATTCTACATCTAAGTTTGTATGTCTGGTTACTTTTCCATTTTTTAAAGTTTGGTTCAGCAAACCTTTCCCGTAAAGGACCAGATAATATATAGTCTAGACTTTGTGGGCCATGTAGTTCCAGCTACTTAACTCTGAGGTCGTAGAAAAAGCAGCTGTAGGCAAGAAGTAAACAAGAGTGGAGAAAACCATCAAATAATTTTCTTGTATAATTTTTTTGGTTTTGGTTAATAATACATTGGAATAGTTCAAGTAGGAAGCAACCAGTCTATGTTGGAATAGGACAGCAAAGGGCCCCAGGAAGGATGTCTCTGAGGAAAAGAAGGAACAGGTAGAATACCTGATTTGTTTGGACTTACACAGAGGAGACTTTCAGTTCTGGTGGATAATGGGAGATGAATCAGGGATCTGTATAGAGAAACACTAAGCAAAAATAAATAAATAAAAGAGAGAGACAGAAAACTAGGCAATTATTAACTCTGGAGGGAAAAAGTTATACAAGAACGAAAGTGTAATCATAGTGTACAACATACTAAAGCTGTGAAAAAAGTTATAATAATCTCAATACAATCTTTATAATGTCAGCACCTAATTTTGATTCATTCCCAAATGGTGGTGTAATTATAGTCATAAGATAGGAAAAGAGAGAAAGGAATTCAGAGAGAGAGGGGTTATGTTGGTAGTGGTAGTAGTAGTGAGAGGTTAGAGAACCTAATCCTTCTATAGAAAATAGTAAAGAAATGACAAGAAAATAAAATCATTTAGAAATATGGAGCTAAATACTAGAAGAAAGTGTTGAAAATGATTGTCTTAATAGAACAAGACTCAAGAGTATGAAGGCATAATGGTATATTATGTTACAATAGTCCAATTTGACTTTTTAAACCATGTATCACTTTGAAAAAGATTTTAAAAAGTCAAAATAAGAAAAAGAGCACAAGAAAGGAGGAAAAGTATAGTTCTTTAAGAAACTGAGTTTTTAATAAAATGATTGCAGAGTATGAGGATAGAATTTTTTCTTTTTCCTTTTTTTTTTTTTTTTAGAGAGAGGATTTAACTCTGTCACCCAGGCTGGAGTGCAGTGGCATGATCTCAGCTCACTGCAACCTCCACCTCCCAGGTTCAAGCGATTCTCCTGCCTCAGCCTCCCAAGTAGCTGGGATTACAAGCCTGCACCACCACACCCAGATAACTTTTGTATTTTTAGTAGAGACAGGGGTTCCACCATGTTGGTCAGGCTGGTCTCGAACTTCTGATGTCAAGTGATCCACCAACCTCGGCTTCCCAAAGTGCTGAGATTATAGGCATGAGCCACTGTGCCTGGCCAAATATGAGAATATTTCTTTTTTTTTTTTTTCTGAGAATTGAATATTTCATTATCCGGAGTTACGTGGAGGGTTGCCAGCACAACCATATGCTTCTTCCTTAGAGGAGTTAAGGAGTATATGGAGCCAAATGTTTAAATATTAGTAAGTGCATGCTTAAACAACTGTTTTTCAAGTCTGTCCTTAGCATACAGGGCAGCATTCAAAAAAGAGATGTTAAGAAGGCAATTAATATCTTCCCTATTATAAACTCCCAGAGCCAGTAGCTGCAGAAGTAGCCAGGAGCTCTGAACAGGTGAAAAGGTAAAGCTTTTCTTCAAAATAAAAAAGAAAGTCAAAGTTTTAGTTAATAGCAGTCCCTAATAGTTCGCTGTAATGAAAAACCTGCCAATCTATATCTAGGTGTTCATATTTGTTTATGCCATGCTTCATTCCAATTATTATATTTAGTCAAATTAGAAATTTACTTATAGTATGTTATTAAATATTTTTCACTAGAACAGAAATGAATTAGTGAACTCTCAGAATTTTTTTTGGCCTAAAGTTAAATCTATAATCAAACATGGATGCTAGAGTCATCAGATACCTATTACACAAAACAGCATGGCTGACAGGAATCCATCAGCTTCTGTAGGACTTTTCTTGTAACTTTAAAGCCAGAATTCAAATCCTCAAGGGAGTGCAAGTTTATGATGCTTCACAGGTACTGATCTGCTTTGCTCACTTACCTCCAGGCTTGTACATATGTTATTTTCTCTGCTAAAACCCTCTTCTCTGTGTTCACCTGGCTAATTGCTAACTCATCATTCAGTTCACAGTAGAGACGCACTTCTCTTGATTCCCAAGTATCAGTCAAAAACTCCTTTAAATAACTCTGGGCTTCCTTTAACACACCTGGATTGTAGTCACCTATTTGGGTGTGTGCTCCAAAAGAGCAGGAACCATATCAGAAATGTTCACCATTGTAATCTGAGTACTGGCACAGTTACTAGCATGTAATGTCCACTCAAATGACTGGATTAAAAATGCTATAAGGATATCTCATTATGATTAGGATCCAGCATATAATTGGTATTCAAATGTTGCTAAGAGCACATACACGTAAGCAGCAACAAAGCCCAAAAAGATGTTCTTGATGCTATGTTGTTTATTCCATTTACAGACTGGGTGAAAACTGAGTTTGGGAAAGCTAAAGAATTTATGAGTAAATGTTTGTTAAATGGAAAAGGTTAAAAGATAGCAGGAAAACCAAATTAGGTTGTCTAGCAACATGAGATTATTATGTATTTATACAAATCCATTTTAGAGAAGTACTATATACATTACCTCGGAATCTGTTTTCAGTTGTGTGATATAAAATTTTCTCCTCTGATTTGCATTTTTATCTTGAACAACAATTTCACGCCAATTTCTGCTTACTTTCCAAACACTATAACAAAAAGATCCATCCTTATATTGCATACATTCTATAGGATTAACATTTTGTTGTGTATGCTAACTAATGAGAAAAATTTGTCTTAAAGATTTCGGGCAGTAAATTTAAACCTAAAAATTTAGATTAAAAGTATGACTTAGTCAACACTGTTATTTCATACTGATTCATCATATAAAAGAATTCCTATTAAAATGTAAAGTATATGCCAGCATTATAGAGATAGATTACTCTTTTATAAATGGTCATATAAAGCCAGTATGAATCTACTGGGAGACTGATTAAGAGGATTTAACTTCAAATGTAACATTAAAAATTTGGAACAAGAGATACAGGAAATGATTGTCATCTATAACACAAGAGGTTTCATCAATTTCTCCTATTCCTGTGTTTATCTCGGTCATTTTGATTACATAAACACAAGCACAATTAATCCGTCATTGGCATTACTAAGTGCCAAATATAAATACTATTATGGGTCGCCCCTGAGTTCCTACTCCATTAACCAAAGTTTATGAGAATGAAGCAGCTAAAAACACAATTTTTGTCCAGTGATTGCTGATTTATCAATAACTTTGGTAATATTATTATTAAAAAGTAACACTTTGTTAATTTGGTCTTTTTTGTTGTTGTTGTTATTCTAACAAATCAAAAGGAGTAAGGTCAGAAAAGATTGAAATAAAAAAGTCACTTCTTACAGAGGGTCCCAGTTGTCAAAACTACTATTCTTCCAGCTACCATGGCCACTTCAATTGCCACTGACTCTCTCTAAGCTGATATATGTGCCCTATATCAGAGGGAAGGAAAGGAACAGACGTAAAGTCACCCAATAATGGGGAAGAAATGAACTACATAATTGGGTATTTGTCACAGATACTGCAACTGGTCATCAACTCTCAAGTTACCAGGAAGAACAGTACTGCCAACATAGTTACATACTTTGTAGTACCAATACTGTACTTTTGGAGAGATGGGAAGGAGAGACAATTGTTGCAATATGACTGAAAATCAACTGCTCATATAAGCAAGCACCCAAAAGTGTCACCCAATTTTAATTTTAACTGATGCATACTCCAGCATATAAAAATAGCATTCCTGGCCGGTCACAGTTGCTCACACCTGTGACCCCAGCACTTCAGGAGGCCAAGGCAGGAGGATTGCTAGAGCCCAGGAGTTTGAGACCAGCCTGGGCAATGTAGTAAGACCCCATCCATACCAAAAATATTTTAAAAATCCTGTATCTCAGCCATCTCCTTAATTTTTTAAACAGTTTATCATTTGAACATTTTTAAAAGGCATACAACATGGGTGCACTAATCTGTTTATTATCCTACTTAAGATATACCAAATACATTCTTGATCAAATCTATTTCAGAAAGCCTTAAACCTTAATAAAAGTTCATGGAAAAATACTAGATTAGAAATCGGAGAGCTCATTATAGACCTAGATCTATTCCTATCTCCTTGAGTGGCTGTCAGAAGGTCACTTCTCTGGGGCTTATTTCCTCCTCTGTGAAACATGTGATTGAACTAGATACCTTAGAAGACTTCCAGCTAAGAAATCCTACAGTTCTCTACAATAGCCATACAATTAATGTGTGGAGAAAAGATAAAGAAGGGCTTTGATAGAAGTAGTGGCCATAAAAACAACAAGGACAGAACAAGCAGTGGCTCACACCTGTAATCCCAGCACTTTGGGAGGCTGAGGTGGGAGGATCACTTGGGCCCAGGAGTTCCAGACCAGCCTGGGTAACACAGTGAGACCCCATATCTACAAAAACTGAAAACAAAACAAAACAAAAAAACCAAGGACCCTATAAAAAACTCTTGACATATACCTGTCAAGAAAGAGGTTCACTAACTTCCTGCATGTTCCTCCATAACCATCACTTTGCAGAAATTCTGTTCCACATGACTTCTCTCTTCATTGCCATGGCATTCCCATGGGTCTTGTCTTCTGATTGTCCTGTAACTCCCCCAAATTGGCATGAACAGAGGCTCATTTTAGTCTTTGTAACCCTAGTTCCCACCCTCAATATTCTGAAATGTCTTTCTCTTTATTATGCAGCAGCATTCAATCTACTGCAACACCTGTGAACACAAATTCTTCAGTTTCTAATTTCTTGAAATTCCCCAAAGTAATTAACTTTCACTGCTGTGTTAACAATAAAAATGAAATAATCCATATTCCCCTGATCTCTGGAAAGATCAAACCCTAAAATGAAAGCTAACCACTGTTTTTAAATTCTAGAACTTAAATAATTAAGTGGTATTCTTTGTACACTGCCATTTCTCAGTCACCACAATGCATTACATTATTTCTGACAAAGTGTCATAACTTTAATACTACTTGCAATCTGACAATATTATCTGAACTATTAAATCATTAAACAACTTACATGGAATAGAGCTTGCCATCTTGAAAATTTAAAATTCAACTTTTAGCAACTCTCTTTCCAAATGACAGTGATAAGAACTTTATTCAGAAAAAAAGACTATATTATTGCTACTTAAGCAGGCTTTTAAACAGAAGGATTGGCCGGGTGTGGTGGCTCATGCCTGTAATCCCAGCACTTTGGGAGGCCAAGGCAGGTGGATCACAAGGTCAGGAGATCGAGACCATCCTGGCTAACATGGTGAAATCCCATCCCTCCTAAAAATACAAAAAATTAGCCGGGCATGGTGGCAGGCACCTGTAGTCCCAGCTACTTAGGAGGCTGAGCCAGGAGAATGGCATGAACCTGGGAGGCTGAGCTTGCAGTGAGCCGAGATCACACCACTGCACTTGAGCCTGGGTGACACAGCAAGACTCCATCTCAAAAAAAAACAAAAATAAAACAAACAAAAAAAAAACCAGAAGGATCTGTACTAGCTAGCTTTGCTGGGAAGTTCACTTAAACTACCTTTGATATAAGACAACAAAAGATAGAGATAATAAAACAAATAAAATAAAGGACAACCACTCAAGTCACAGAAAAAACTTTCCAACTTAAAAAAAGATAAGTTTTATTTCATAAATAACTCTTACTTCTTACCTGCATAGGCTCTCTGCAGTCAAGGAATCTAAAACCATAGCAAGAATATGCTTTAAATTTCTGTATTTTAATTCTGTTAAGATGTCCAGTTTTTCTATACCCATTTTCTTGCCAATCAGTCCTGCAAGTATACACTGTAGCACAGCTATTTTCTCCCCATCCCCTTGCTCTAAGAATTCATGTGCACTATTTTCCTGGAATCTTTTTCTTTTGCTTTTCATGAACAGCTCATGCACCAATTGCAAGGCTGGGGTCTTCGATAAATTCTTTAAGCTAAAGGTCAAATCCCCACTCTCATCACCGCTCAGCTGACCCTCTGAGATGGCAGAAGCAGCTGCTGCTCTTTTTTCAGAGTCAGGGTGGACAATCTGCTTTTCCTCTTCTGTCTCTGACTGCGAGCTTTGCTCCCGAAGGGTGGACAGTCTTCTGGACCTTCCAAGATGTCTTGTCTTTCTTATGGTGTCCCCCACTTTGGGAGTCCCCTTATGTTTCTGAAGTAGTTCTTGAAAAGAATCCTCCTGGTCAGAGAGGGAATCTTCTGATTTCTCCAAGCTAAGTGAGTTAAAACCACTGTCTTCAGGCGTTGAAATATTGCCTCTCACTTCAGGTGAAGGAGAAAGTATTTGACTTGCATTAAATCTAATGTTTGCCACAAGATTACTTATCGGAGTCACAAATATGTCCTCATCTGTTCCACAAGTTGTTCCACTAACAGAGGAGCCCAGGAGCTCTGGACATGTATTCTCATCATTAATGCATAAACTGCTATCACTAAAGTCATGCGTGATAGAGTCTTTAAAATTATTGCCCTGAATTGGAGATATACATTCAACTTCAAATAGGCTACAATCATCTTTGGAATCATCAATTGTGGAAGTCTTTTGCTGAGAAAAATTAAGCCTCAATTTTTGACTGCATGAAGTCACTTCTTCTGTTTTTAAAGTGCTAGTAACTAAAGGGCTAAAATTATTTTCCCTGGAAAAACCTGAAGCACTGCTTGGAATATTTTTTTCTAAGTTGAGAACTTGGCTTATACTACTTTCTAGAGCACTATTTTGTGATTCAAAGTCCCCCTTTAGAGGAGAGAAAGATACATGCAACCTTCTGCGAGGTAAACATTTTTTCCCACTGATTTTAGGTGTTTCACAAAGTTCTGGGGTTTTATCATTTTCCTTCCTAGGCAAGATAAATTTCTTTTTTTGAGTGGGAGACTCTAAAGAATGTGTTAAGCCCAGGCCTGAAGTTTCAGGGTGCTCATGGAGTAATGTTGGGCATTTTTCTTTCTTTCCAAGATATTCTTTATCTGTATTATCAAAGCTACAAGATTTTAACTCATTGTAGCCACTATCTTGAAATGAAGATGTGGAACAAAAATCTCTGAAGGTAGAGTACTTGGAGTTGACAACTGGAGGACAGTCCACCCCATTTCCTGCTTCAGTGCCAGCTTGACCTGAGTGTTTTTGAGACATCTTCAAAATCTCCGTTTCTGCAAAGTGACAACAAAGTTATTCTGCCTTTGAAATGAGAATCCAGGCAGCTTACACCAAAATACATTATTTGTTATGAGTACAGATGATAAAGGAAAATTGTAAGACAATTTTTGAAAAGTTACTTAAAAAAAAATTCTACTCCATAAAAAACTGTTGTATATCCTACTTAAAATGAGTTCTTGACATCAAAAAGCCAAAATGTTCAGGTTATAAATATTCAAAGATCACTTGATTAACCATAGGCTAAGCACCACGTACACATATTTTATTGAACTACCCTAAAGTGAAAAAACCTAGAAGCATTATTTTGATATTATTACCTTATGATTTTCACAGAACTAAACAATTTTCATTTTAATATTCCAGCTTATTTGTGCCAGCCTATATTAGTCTACTCAAAAAACACTATATGCTACTTTTTAAACATCTTTGGGAAATGTGTCAAATAATGAGTGCTGCCACTACATCTACCTGCAATCAGGCTGAACAACTTGAGTAATGTTCAAACATGTAACATAGACCTGCTATAGAAATCTAGTCCCCATAACCATTCACAAGGTGTGAATTCCCAGACTTAAGCCTTTACAAAGACTCTGGCTCATCAATAACTACTAACACATTCTTCTTGAGCTAACCATAATGCACCACAGATAGGGCCATTTCAAACTTGGCATGTTGTACTTATTCATATCTCACTTTCTAAATATTTTGTGATGCAAGGTCCAGTTTCAGCCTTGAATTCACAGTTAACAGGCAACTATTTATGGGAAAACCACCATTTAAAATATTCTTGAAGTTGCAAATAAAGAATGCAACTCAATTACTTAAAGAACAGTTACTCAGTAGTTACATGAGCAAGGAATGACAATAAGAAATATTTTACTCTTTAACCTTTTCAACAGTATCATCACATTCCTTCTTTTTAGAAACTTGAAATAAATCTTAAAGAAAGCTAACAAATTTGTTTTGACAAAAATAGTGTTAAGAAAAAAAATTTATTATAGTTTTCGATATTTTTCCAGATGATTCAAAGGACACGAAGAAGACTGTCATTCCTTCAAAGTTTTCTCCAGGACAAATGCACAATTTTTCTCCATTAAAGATCCTGGGAAGATCTATTTAGTTGGCTGTAACGTGACAGTAATTTATTTATGCTTAAATTTAATCAAATATATGAGTGAATGATCTTTGTTACAAAAGCAAATTGTTACTCTAAACACAAATTATTTCTTTATGGTTTGATGATCATTAAAAGATTATTTTTACTAAACAAAGTCTAAGTATTTTTTAACCTTTTAAGTCTATACTCATTTTTGATAAATGTCATACATGTCCCCTTCTGATCTACATCCTCTCAGATCACTGCTAACTTCTGCATATGGTCACAAGCCAAGAAGATTTATCAAACTGCTTTTTATAATTTTGTTCTCTTTTTAAACAATTTTGTTTTACAAATATGAATAAACTAGAATGCATATTCAAATTACACCTCCACCCATGAACTGTTTTCTCCCTCTCTGAAAGTAATTCTGCTAAATAACACTTTTCACTCAATTTGGATCACAGTCCTTTTGTTTTTATTTTTATATTATTTATTTATTTATTTGTTTATTTTTTTTTGAGATGGGAGTCTCGCTCTTGTTGCCCAGGCTGGAGTACAGTGGCGCGATTTCGCCTCACTGCAGCCTCTGCCTCCCGGGTTCAACCAATTCTCCTGCTTCAGCCTCCCCACTGGCTGGGATTAGAGGCGCCCACCACCACGCCCGGCTAATTTGTGTATTTTTAGTAGAGACGGGCTTTCGTCATCTTGGCCAGGTTGGTCTCGAACTCTTGACCTCAGGTGATCCACCCACCTTGGCCTCCCAAAGTACTGGGATTACAGGCTTGAGCCACCACACCTGGCCGGTCAGGGTCCTTTTAGAAGGTTATGGCAATTGCGGCCGGGCGCGGTGGCTCACGCCTGTAATTCCAGCACTCTGGGAGCCCCAGGCAGACGGATCACGAGGTCTGGAGATGGAGACCATCCTGGCTAACATGGTGAAATCCCGTCTCTACTAAAAATACAAAAAATTAGCCGGGGGGGGTGGTGGGCGCCTGCAGTCCCAGCTACTCGGGAGGCTGAGGCAGGAGAATGGCGTGAACCCGGCAGGCGAAGCTTGCAGTGAGCTGAGATCGAGCCACTGCACTCCAGCCTGGGCAACAGAGAGACTCCGTCTTTAAAAAAAAAAAAGAAAAAAAAAAAAAGAAAGCACCTATCAAATCAGAGAATGAAATACTTACATTAAACCCAAATGTCCTTCATTTGTTAAAGTGGAAACTCTTACCATCAGTAAATCTTGAGCTCTTAGATGTCAAAGTTACGTAGCTTCCAAACAAGAAATTCTCTCATCTTTGTCTTTGAAATTCATGCCAAAATATTGCCATTCAAACAGGAAAACTTTCGTTTGCACAATTAATTGAAAGGTGCGGCAGCACCATGACTGCTGAAAGTCGAAGGGTACACAGTGTGCATGCCGCAGGGATTATTCCTAACATTTGAGGTCTAAATGATTTTGAATTCAGCCCTCCAGAAAACAGTTATCGTAATATCCTTGTTTTCTCCAGCAGCACTTAGACATGACTAAACTCCCCAAATTCGGGTTCCTGAAAAGGCAGTGTGTGCTGCAGCCTGGCACTGACTCCCCCGAGGAGCTATGGCGGGCGGGTGGGTAACGGTCTCAGCAGGGCGTCAAAAATCCGCTAGGCCCAGAAAGCCAAGGGCGGCAGCGGATGGGCTGGCGTCACCGGGAGTGGAGGAGTGAGGGATGCCGTGCGCCTCCGTAGGCCTACCACCTGGAAGACACAGAGGGACGCGGGGCCGGGGCCGCCGGGAGACCCGCTAACTGGCACTCGCCTGGGGTCCCCCCGCCGCCCGCCTGGAGGCCGCAGGGTCGGGCGAAGCGCCGAAGCGGACAGGTGGGAGGAGAGCCGGGCAGCCGCTGCTGGATGCGCCGGGGAGGAGCCCCAGCCTCGCCCCCTGGGATGCGGACTATGGCAACCCCCACGCCAGCTTCGCTTGGGGCCTCCGCCTTTCACTCCTCCGGTTTGAACAGCCCGCCCGGAGTAACCGCTACGCGCAGCCCCGCCCCGCGTCGCCCCGCCCCTTCCTCCGGCTCCGCAGCGCCCCCGCCCGGCCGCCCGCAGGCCTCGGTCCTCGCCTGAGCGGAAGGCGCCCCCCTCTCTTGCTCACCCCTGCACCCGCCCTAATGCGAGTCAGAAAGGCTCTGCCTCTCCCCATTCCCACATTGGGAAGCATTACCGTATTTAGGAAGGCTAACGTGGCCTACAGTGGGATGCCATTAGAAATCATGTATGAGAATGTTTGCCTGGAAATGTTTCTCCAAACTGTCAAATGTAAAAAGCAAGTTACAAACTGACCCCTTTTAGGTTAAAAATATGGGTATACACAGGATGAGGTCTGAAAGGTATGAATAACTTGGATACGGTACCTTTGTACAGGATTATGCTTGCTTTTTAGTTGTGTCTTTTTATCTGTGTTTTCTTCTCGTGTTTCAACAATGAATATATACAGGTTTTGTGATAAAAAAGTTGAGCCGGGCCTGGTGGCTCACGTCTGTAATCCCAGGACTTTGAGAGGCACACATGAGAGGATCACTTGAACCAAGGAAGTCGAGACTAGCCTGGGCAACATAGTGAGACCCCTGTCTCAAAAAAAAAAAAGATTTTTAAAAAATCTATTAATAAAAACCGGACTGACTCCCACCGCCCAAAATGCTGAAAGGAAAGAAGGCCAAGGGAAAGAAGGTGCCTCCGGCCCCTGCTGTCGTGAAAAAGCAGGAGGCCAAGAAAGTGGTGAATCCCGTTTGAGAAAAGACCTAAGAATTTTGGCATTGGACAGGACACCCAGCCCAAAAGAGACCTCACCTGCTTTGTGAAATGGCCTCGCAATATCAGGTTGCAGCGGCAGAGAGCCATCCTCTATAAGCAGCTGAAAGTGCCTCCTGCTATTAACCAGTTCACCCAGGCCCTGGACCGCCAAACAGCTACTCAGCTGCTTAAGCTGGCCCACAAGTACAGACCAGAGACAAAGCAAGAGAAGAAGCAGAGGCTGTTGGCCCGGGCCGAGAAGAAAGCTGCTGGCAAAGGGGATGTCACCACTAAGAGACCACCTGTCCTTCGAGCAGGAGTTAACACCGTCACCACCTTGGTGGAGAACAAGAAAGCTCAGCTGGTGGTGATTGCACACGACGTGGATCCCATCGAGCTGGTTGTCTTCTTGCTTGCCCTGTGTTGTAAAATGGGGGTCCCTTACTGCATTATCAAGGGGAAGGCCAGACTGGGCCGTCTAGTCCACAGGAAGACCTGCACCACTGTCGCCTTCACACAGGTGAACTCGGAAGACAAAGGCACTTTGGCTAAGCTAGTGGAAGCTATCAGGACTAATTACAACGACAGATACGATGAGATCCGCCGTCACTGGGGCGGCAATATCCTGGGTCCCAAGTCTGTGGCTCGTATCGCCAGCTCGAAAAGGCAAAGGCTAAAGAACTTGCCACTAAGCTGGGTTAAATGTACACTGTTGAGTTTTCTGTACATAAAAATAATTAAAATAAAAATTTTCCTTCAAAAAAATAATAAAAAAAATAATAAAAACCGGACTGAAATGTGTTCGTTGTTTACAAACATCCCTTTTTGGGCATCATGAACTCCCAAGTACCCTCAATGCCAAATAAATTTTTTAAACTCTAATTTTTTCATTCAATAAATATTTACTGGGCATCTATTATATGCCAGGAACACTCCTGCTGCTCTTGGCAGCTTCTTCCTAGTCTCCTTTTTCTGGCTTCTTTTCTTGGCCTACTCCCTAAATGAGAGGTCCTACCTTAGCATTTTTATTAGTTTATCATCCCATGCTTATGTAATTCTTATTCAGAACTTCAACCATCACTTTTAAGCCAGTAACAGGCACTGCCACCACTCTTCAGATGGACATTTCTCCATCTGGATGTCCCTCAGTCATCCAAAATCAAACTAACATTATCATTATTATGAGACAGGGTCTTGCTCTGTCACCCAGGCTGGAGTGCAGTGGCGTGATCTTGGCTCACTGCAACCTCCACCTCCCAGGTTCAAACGATTCTCCTGCCTCAGCCTCCCGAGTAGCTGGGATTACAGGTGCCCGCCACCAAGCCTAGCTAATTTTTGTATTTTTAGTAGAGATGGAGTTTTGCCAGGTTGGCCAGTCTGGTCTCGAACTCCTGACCTCAGGTGATCCACCGCCTCAGCCTCCCAAAGTGCTGAGATTACAGGCGTGAGCCACTGTGCCCGTCCACTAACAGTTAATTTCCAACTATGTGCCAATTACTGGGCTAGGTACTGGGAATACAAAGCTGACACAGCCACAGTTACTGCTGTTGAGGAGCTCATTGGTATACAACAAGTGCTGTAACAGAGGAACAGTAGCAGCACAAAGAAGAACCAGCTAATCCTACTGGAGAACAGAGTGCATGAGATAGATTTTGATGTACAAGTGGCAATTTAAAAGGCAGACAACAGGAAATTCCTAACTTAAAATGTGCAAGGGCAGGAAAATTTCAAACTCAAAACAAAATGTGCAAGAGCAATTGGGCACATGGAGAAACTGCAAATAATGTGTTATATGCAGAAACTAAGAGTTGTTGGAGGACAAGATTAGAGAAAATTCCTGAGAAGTGAAGAAGCTAAGTCTTGGAAAGTTCTGGATGCACATTAAGAGTTTGAAGAGCATTTTTAGAAAGTCCACTCCGGTGGCAGAATGGAGGACAGAATGAAGAGAGGCAAGGGTGGCTGCCAGGAGACCAGTAGAAAGCTACTGCATTTCTCCAGAAGGCAGTGGGGGTGGAGCAGAACCAAGACGCGACATATTCAGTTGGCAGAATCAACTGCATGGGGCAAGGAGTGAGGGAATGAAGAGTATAGGCTTGGGAGAAAATAAGATGCATTTAGTGTGAGGTTAAGTTTGAGGTACCGGTAGGACTGTAAAGAATTAATGAATTACACATTCTTCAACACAGCACCTCTCTGAAGCCTACCCTCACACGCACTGGTAGAGTGAATAGTACCTTCTCTAGCTCTTCAAACAAATCTCTACTAGAGCCATTTTACCCTTTTCTGCCCCACATTTGCAATTCTGCAGAATTCTACTGAATTTTCTCTGTGTAGTTTATTATCTTCTAAAATCCCATATTATCTACTCATTTTTGTTTAATGTCTGCTCCCCGTCTCCATCCCAATGTAAACAGGGCAGGGAATTTTTCCTATGGTTAAATAAAATCCACATAACCCCAAAACCATTTAAACTTCGCCCTTTTCTTTTTTCTCCACTTAATTAATTTTTCTTGAGATATTTTTATTATGACTGAGGAGTAAAAGACCATATCATATCTCCTTTATATTGTTCAAGGAAGAATCATTGTCACCTCTCCCCACCTTTAAAAACAGGCAAAAAGACACCTAGTTACATGTAGTATGCCTGAACTTTACTTACATACTCTGGATTTAAGTCACTGAGCTGTAATTTCATATTCTTTGCTCACCACAGTCTTTTTGCCTTTTTGCTTCCCTTTTTTTTTTGACAGAGTCTTGCATTGTCACCCAAGCTGGAGTGCAGTGGGACAATCTCAGCTCACTGCAACCTCTGCCTCTCGGGTTCAAGCGATTCTTGCAACTCAGCCTCCTGAGTAGCTGAGATTACATGTGCATGCCACCATGTCTGGCTAATTTTTTGTATTTTTAGTAGAGAGAGGGTTTCACCATGTTGGCCAGGATGGTCTTGAACTCCTGACCTGAAGCAATGTGCCCACCTCAGCCTCCCAAAGTGCTGAGATTACAGGCATGAGCCACCGTGCACAGCCCTTTGCTTTCCTTTCTTGCATTGGGTGTCATACCATCATTGACTTCAGAACTCTAAAAGCTGTCTGCTTACCACAAAATCTGATGCTTCTTTTTGGGACCATCCAATAAAACGTAATGGGAGATTTCCCAAATTACCATGATATTCAAGCTCTCTGGATATATTTAAGTGAATATAATCAAGGAAAAGGGAAACACAGAGATTCAGGTGAAAAAAACCAGCAACTTGCACCTCCATAACCTTCTGAATAAAGAGTTAAAAAGCACTATTGTCCAGGAGGGCAAGACAACTACCCCCACTAGAACAGAGCAATACAATGATGTCTGGCATGTAGTACATGCTCAGAAAAAGTTAGTTAATGCTATCATTGATAATAGGGTAGCTTACACTGACCATACTCCCAAGTGATCCTAAAACTACCAGTCTTTGCTGATAGGAAAGAGTATGTTGGATCGGGAACTAGCACCAACATGAATTCTTGTTGAAATTCTGAATCTTCTTGCTATGACTTGTCATTACCTTGCCCTTTTGTAGGGCCCCAGGACCCATTTGTATTCTACCTATGTTGATCCATTCTGATCTCCATAAATTGTTCTGCACCAGAATTATCTTGATATTTCAACTGGAGAATTAGAATACAAGATAGCTTGTAAATATGAAAGTATGACTTTTGGGAACACTCTGTCATCTCTCTTAGGTTAACAATGGTTCCATCTAATAGTTCTTAAAGGGAAGCCTATTGTGCCTCTTCTGTTAGATCACCTCTTTGGTTAAGAGGAGAGGTACTTTGTAACAGTGCTAATGGTTAAAATATTTATGCTCTGTAAGCCTGTCTGTGAAGAAAGAAGCCAGGAACTGCTTGTTTCCCTGAAAGGTTTTTAAATGGCATCTTCCTGGAAAGATCAGCTTAAATCTCTCAAGCTGGTCTGGGGAGATGCAACAGGAGTTTGAACTTCTGGAACTGAAAGATGAAGCTCAAAGCTCTCAGATTTCTGGATGGAGAGCCCGAAAGGAGTATAACCTGCTTAATAAAATATCAGACATAGTGCGTGTTGGGGGAAAGAATGCCTACTTCTTTCATTAACTTTAAAATAGTTATTGGCCGGGCGCGGTGGCTCAAGCCTGTAATCCCAGCACTTTGGGAGGCCGAGACGGGCGGATCACGAGGTCAGGAGATCGAAACCATCCTGGCTAACACGGTGAAACCCGTCTCTACTAAAAAATACAAAAAACTAGCCGGGCGAGGTGGCGGGCGCCTGTAGTCCCAGCTACTCCGGAGGCTGAGGTAGGAGAATGGCATGAACCCGGGAGGCGGAGCTTGCAGTGAGCTGAGATCCGGCCACAGCACTCCAGCCTGGGCGACAGAGCCAGACTCCCTCTCAAAAATAAATAAATAAATAAATAAAATAAAATAGTTATTAACAAGTTGTTTTTTAATTTTTTTAGGTAGCTTCATTTTCTTCACCCTACTAAGTAAAATATCTTCTGCAAAAAAGGGAAACCAACGTAAACGTTCTGAACCCAACTGATCCATCATATTGAAATTTTGATATTTGAAAGAACACACCTCCACTGAACACCTCCATTTTGTTGTTCTATGGCGAAATACATAGAACGGAGGGAGGGAGAGTAGACAACAAAAGCTACCAAAATCTCTCAGATTTAAATGGGAGTTGTTCATGTAGCTACCATCACGCTAGCCTTTGCTTTGAAACAAGTAAACGGATTTGGCAAAGGATGTAACAGTAGTGTGTCCAGAATTGGTGGGTTCTTGGTCTCACTGACTTCCAGAATGAAGCCGCAGACCCTGGCAGAGAGTGTTACAGTTCTTAAAGACAGTGCATCTCGAGTTGTTCGTTCCTTCCAGTGGTTCATTCCTTCATGGTCTCACTGGCCTCAGGAGTGAAGCTGCAGACCTTTGTGGTGTTACAGTTCACAAAGGTGGCCCATCCGGAGTTGTTTGTCCCTCCTGGTGGCTTTGTGGTCTCGCTGGCTTCAGGAGAGAAGCTGCAGACCTTTGAGGCGAGTGTTACAGCTCATAACGGCAGCTGGGACCCAAACAGTGAGCAGCATTAACATTTATTGCCAAGAGCAAAAGAACAAAGCTTCTCCAGCAAGCTAAGGGACCCCAACCAGGTTGCCGCTGCTGGCTCCGCTGGCCTTTTATTCCCTTATCTGGCCTCACCCACATCCTGCTGATTGGTCTATTTTAGAGTGCTGATTGGTGCATTTACAAACCATTAGCTAGACACAGAACACTGATTGATGCGTTTACAGTCCTTTAGCTAGACAGAAAAGTTCTCAAAGTCCCCACCGGATTAGCTAGACATAGAGCGCTGATTGGTGCGTTTACAAACCTTTAGCTAGACACAGAGTGCTGATTGGTGGGTTTACAATCCTTTAGCCATACAGAAAAGTTCTCCAAGTCCCCACTCCTCCCAGAAGCCCAGGCGGCTTCACTTCTCACTGGCACTGGCCGCGGGACTTTGCAGCACCTAGTCCCGGCCACTCCGGCAGCCTAGAGGGGACTCCTCCCCAGATCAAGCCCAACAGGCGCCGGCGGGCCGCGCCCACCAGGAAACAGCACCGGACCGCTAGCGCCCCGCGCAGCCCCGGCTCCCGCCCGCGCCTCTCCCTCCACACCTCCCAGCCCGCAGACGTAGCCGGCACCGGCCTCGGCCAGCCCCAGAGAGGGGCCCTCACAGCGCAGCCGCGTGCTGAAGGGCACTTCCAGCGTGGCCAGAGCGGACGCGGAGGCCGAGGAGGCGCCGAGAGCGAGCGAGGGCTGCTGGCACGTTGTCACTTCTCAGTAGCCTATGAGAGAAAGGGCCAGAAAGCAAAAACAAAATCAAGAGAAGGATAAGGGGCAGCTGCCCCACTGCCACACCACAGGTATCAATTTTTAAAAACAATCTGGAAAAGTGTTTTCCCATATGAAAATCATTGGTGTAATCGATTCTATTACGTTCGTCCGAGTAACGGCTAGCCCAGTACTTCATGAAAAGTGTCATCTCAGTTTTTCTCCTAACCCTCTACGCTTCTGGAAAAGTGTTACTTTGTACCACTACATTAGTCAGAAACACACACCGCCTTGTACTTGCATAACTGTTACAATGCTCTGCTTTCCTGCAAAATTAAAATAGCTGGGGACCAAACAGGCACTTAAACCCGTAAAATCTAATAGAAAGCCCCTGCTTTACCGCCTTTGCGCAATCCGGACTCTCGGGCCACGCCTGGGGCGGAAGAGGCGGGGAGAGAGAGGGAGAGAGAGACAGACTCCACTGTGCGTCATGTACCAGCGCCGGAAGTTGGTCTCGACACCTAGACGAGAGGGTTGTATTTGGAAACGCGGAGTGAGAAGTTTTTCCGTGCTGTGTAAGTAGCGAATTGGCGGATTGGGGTTTGTGGTGGATATTTGGGCCAAAACTGGAAAGACACTTGGGGTAAAAACGTCCGGTATGGGGGTAGAGTTGAGAGTGCCTGGGGATACAGTCCATGCTATCGTTCTTTTCCCTATTTTCTTTTAGTTTAGATGTTTAGCCAATAGGAGTTATTTCATTGTTCTTCCCTTCGGTTAGCCTGTTCCCCTGTTGAGGGATATAATTGTTTTTGGCTAACTTCTACTAGAGTTTGGGAAAAATAGAACTTGTGTTAAACGAAGACGCGAACTTTACAGTCAGATCTGTATCCCTTTGACTTTTAGTAGCTGAGTGATCCTGCGGAAATTAACGTGTCTAAGTATCGGTTGCTTCATCTATAAGATAAGAGTAATGTCTCCGAACATTGTTACGAAGATTATAATGGCCTATCATATATGGAGTAGTTATTATGTCCAGTTTCGGGTAAACGCTCAATACTTGTGTGTATGCGTTTCGTGCTTGAGACCTATAGGATTTGGGGGCAAGGAACAGATTAGGAATTGGGATCTTTTTAGCTTTTCCTGAGAAAAATGGGCCCAGATGGACTTGTGAGAAGCCGTTTTGAGATATTCAGTATTTGAGTCTGTGATTTCAGGGGCTAACAATGGACACCCAGAAGGACGTTCAACCTCCAAAGCAGCAACCAATGATATATATCTGTGGAGGTAAGAGTAACACTTACATAAAGTAAGAATATTTTATTTAAGTTTTTTTTGAAATTGTTACATTTATTCTTTGCTTAAATGAGTTACTGGTCTTCAAAGTTATGCAGTAGAACACTTAGCAACCATAAAAAAAAATCTCCTTGAGGTCAGTAGACCTGGGTTCATCCTTGGTCTTCCGTTTACTAACAGAAAAAAACAAAACTCGTTGCGATTTCATTCTCTCTCCTGGAAATATGCATGGCCTACAACCCTTTTCTTTCCTACCTAATACATTTAATAATAGCAGCACACCCTTGAGATTGAGTATATTTTAGTGTTTTGAATTGCCTTAGGTGAAAAATATAGTTAAGATAATTTGTAATATTTTCCTTTTAGGCATTGAGTAAATTTTTTTTTTTTTTTAATTCTAGAATGTCACACAGAAAATGAAATAAAATCTAGGGATCCAATCAGATGCAGAGAGTGTGGATACAGAATAATGTACAAGAAAAGGACTAAAAGATGTATCCTATTAACTGTGCTTTCTAAATATGAGGTAGGAGGAAATGAGTAATGCTGGGGTTGATAAAGATGAATGATAGGGATACATTCTGAGAATTGTGTCCTTAAGCAATTTCATCATTCCTACAGAAACCTAGACCGTATATCCTACTATACATACACATCTAGGCTATATGGTATAGCTTATTGCTGCTAGGCTACACACCTGTACAGCGTGTTATTGTACTGAATACTGTAGACAGTGGTAATACAGTGTTTTTGTATATCTGAACATAGAAAAGGTACAGCAAAAATGTAGTATCATCTTATGTGACCACTGTTTATATGTGATCCATCTTTGACCAAAACGTCATTATGGATGCATGACTACATTTGTATAAGTATTCATTCTTGAGCTTGATTTTATGGACAAGCTAAAGTTCACAAGGAGAAATACAAATATTGTGTATACTACCTAATGGAAAAAGTTGAGCATACGAATTGTTCAAACATTGAGAGTAGGCCAAGCATGGTGGCTCACACCTATAATCCTAGCACTTTGGGAGGCTACAGAAGTTCAAGACCAGCCTGGGCAACATAGTGTGACCCCATGTAGAAAAAGAAAATACTGAGTAAATTGTTATAACTAACACATTTTTTTTTTAAATAGACAGATTATCACCTTTAACATTGCTTTAGTGTTTTTTTTTGAGACGGAGTCTCACTCTGTCGCCCAGGCTGGAGTACAGTGGTGCAATCTCGGCTCACTGCAAGCTCTGCCTCCCGGGTTCACGCCATTCTCCTGCCTCAGCCTCCCGAGTAGCTGGGGCTACAGGTGTCCGCCACCATGCCTGGCTAATTTTTTGTATTTTTTAGTAAAGATGGGGTTTCACCATGTTAGCCAGGATGGTCTCCATCTCCAGACCTCATGATCTGCCTACTTCGGCCTCCCAAAGTGCTGGGATTACAGGCATGAGCCACGGGCCTGGCCTGCTTTAGTGTTTTTTGATACATTTTATGGAAAAGGTGGTGATAAAAATTGAAAGTGTTTTTAGTTTATTTAAAAACCAGTTGTCACAGTAAATAGTGAATTCCATTCTTTTTTGTATTTTAAGTTAAATAACAAACCAGCTTATTGCAAAGAGAAAGTGACTGAAATATTCAGTTTTAATAATGTTTAAGTACCGTTTTTGTCCTTAACTCAAATTAATACAGTGGTTGTTTTTGATGCTCGATGAAACCTGGGAATTCAGAGGAGTGTCTTCACTTATACTTGGATTTGCTCTCTTAACGTTTCTGATTGTTGTATAGCTTTCGATTTTGCATACAGTAGTTCTCCCTTATCTTTGGGGGATACATTCCAAGGCCCCCAGTGAACTCCTGAAACCTCAGATAGTACCAAACCTTTATACACTGTTTTTTCTATATATACTATGATATATATATGAGATATATATATGATAAAGTATAATGTATAAATTAAGCATAGCAAGAGATTAATAATGTAATAGGACAATGATAACATACTGTAATAAAAGTTATGTGAATGTGGTTAGTGTCTCTTGTTCTCAAAATATCTTCTTTTACAGTACTCACCTATTTTAGAATGTGATTGACTACAGGTAACTGAAACCACAGAAAGGGAAACTTTGGATGAGGGGGGCACTACTGTACTTAGGAATACAACTATATATACATATGATTTTATTTTTAAGACCATATTATATTTGGGTATCTACTAGTATTTTGTATAAAGCAACTTTTTGTTCCATTACATTACTTTTTGTTTTATTGTATATGTAATCTGACACACAAAGGGTAAAGTTGCTTCCCCAAACCACACTTTTAATCAAAACCTAGAATCATCTGCATTCCTTGTTAAAAATGCAGGTTTCTAGAACCCTCTGAAGTTCTGATTAAATAAATTTATTGGAAGCCACTCTCCTGTGTCACTGTGTCATTTGATATGGAGTATACCATTTTGTTTGTCAATGCGCATACATCATCTTGAGTTCAGTTTTTCATTTATTACTAGGTATAGGCCTCTCTGTATTTTCATATAATGTTTGACTCTCTTTTAAATTTCAGAATCATGAAGGGAAACTTTGTTTTCTGTAAGGCAAATTCAACCCCAAGCAAAGTGAATGAAGCAGGCTATTAAGCCAAGTGCAGTTTCCCAGGTGTAACCATGCATTAAGGTCAACAGTTCTACTTTTAGGATATAAAAAGAACAGGCAGTGACTCGGGAGGCTGAGATGGGAGGATCACATGAGCCCAAGAGTTTGAGGCTACAGTGAACCATAATCGTGCTGCTGCACTCCAGCCTGATGGACAGAGCAACACCCTGAGTCAAGGGCTGGGGAGGGGAGCATTGGTTTACACTGAATTATTGGATAAATGTTTAAGTCTTTAACCTTGATCTTTGGGATGTACAATTAATGGTCACACCTGTATGCTATTCTGTTCAAGGATTCCATGGTTGTGAAATGTCATGTTGGCCAGCCTGATGTGCATTTTAAAGATTAGATGTATTCCAACTTTATTATAGCTATGTCTGTCTTTGACATTCAAAATGTTGTCCATGATACTTTGTAAAAAAAAAAAAAAAAAACCTGTATTTTTACTACCATCTTCATATATTAAATTCTATAAATTTATTACATGCTATATGAAATACTGCCATGCTCAGATTTTTTTTTTTTTTTTTTAAGACAGTGTCTCCCTCTGTTGTGCAGACTGGAGTGCAGTGGCATGATCATAGCTTACTACAGCCTCCATCTCCCAGGGTTACACAATCCTCTCACCTCAGCTTCCTGAATAGCCGGCAAGCACACACCACCATGCTGGCTGATTCTTTTGATTTTTAGTAGAGATGAGGTCTCACTACATTGCCCAGGCTGGCAATGAAATTGAGGTTTCATAATTTTATAATTCTGCTATATTACTTCTTGAACTTTTTAGATATGGAGTCCCAATACATGGTATTTCTTTATGACAGTTCCCTAAACAGATAAACCCCAACTTATGGGATAATGTACTTCTCTTAACTCTTCTAATTTTAGACTAAGTCCTTTGCATATCAGTAGTTTAATTAAATATCGTTAATCTGGTTAACTGGACAGAAGAACTTAATGCAAAAAGTATTACAGTTTTGAACTCAGACTGCTTTCAGTCAGCCACTTACCTTTTTGTGCTCCCTTCATCTATTAACTAGAAATTTTACCTCTTACCTACCTAGACAGTTTCAAGGAAAAAACTGATACAAAATTGCTTTAAAAATATTCTTTTGAATAGTGCTCTGTCAATATGAAAATTAGTAAGTTTGAGCTTGATGTTAGCACATCACTTGGTACCCTATAAACTGCTTACTGACTGGACACACTGAAAAGCACATCCTTGTCCATGGGAAAAGTACTGAATGGAGATTTGTTCAAATTCAGCCCTGCCCCTCAATGACTGGCCAATTCACTTTATTTCTTTTAACTTCAGCTTCATTATCAAACTGAAAGAATTGTGATTATAAGTAATCTTAGGGAGTATAGAGATAAAGTGCTTTACGATAGCTATCTTAAGAGATTTGAATTATGAAAATTTCAAAAATGAAATCAGAAATGAAGCCAGGAGTGGTGGTTCACACTTGTAGTCCTAGCACTTTGGGAGGCCAAGGCGGGAAGATCGCTTGAGCTCAGGAGTTCAAGACCAGTCTGGCCAACATGGTGAAGCCCTGTCTCTACTAAAAATACAGAAATTACCTGGGTGTGATGGTACATGCCTGTAATTCCAGCTAATCGGGAGGCTGAGGCATGAAAATCGCTTGAACCCAGGAAGTGGAGGTTGCAGTGAGCCAAGATTGCACCACTGCACTCCAGCTTGGGCGACAAGTTGCCTCATCATACATAATACATGTCCTCACCCTTCCTTAGAATAAGTTCTGTGTAATACATTTAGGTGGAGTGGTTATTTGAACAAAGTGGACTGAAGAATGAGAAAGAACATTATTGAAACAGGGAAAACACTCCATGTAAAAGCCCTGGGGTGGAAAGTGAGCTTAATCTTGTTCCTACTTCAGAATGAGGCCCATGTGACTCCAACTTCATGACAGGAAGGATAATGGAAGGAGATGAAGTTCCAGAGATGGGCAGAGGCAGCTCACTTAGGGTGTTGTGATGCGAAGCCATTGGGACAGTAAGCAGGAGAGTGACCTGGTCTGATGTGAAGAATCACTAGGCTGTTGTGTGAGAATAGACTATATAGGACAGGTGGCAACAAAGAAACAACAGACCATCTGTAATAGTTAAAAGTTAGTGGTAATGGTGGTTGGGCCAGGGCTGTAGTTGTGGAGGTGGTGAGAAGTATCTGGCTGTGGGTTACATCTTGAGATTGAGCCAATGGGACTTACTGATGGACTGGTTAGTAATTAAGAGCTCAGTAAACAATATGGACTTTGGTGTAAGGCTTTGGGTCCAAATACCCGCACCACCCCTTGTTACTTGGCTAAGTGACCTTACCAGGCCTCGCTTTATCTCCTTGTTTCTTGGATGATACCTTCTTTTATCTCTATGAAGACTAAAGTGATCTTTTTAAAAAAATTTTAAAATTTCTTTTATAGAGCAAGCCTCTCACTATATTGCACAGGCTGGTCTGAACTCCTGGGCTCAAGCAATCTGCCCGCCTTGGCCTCCCAAAGTGCTGGAATTACAGGCATGAGCCAGCATGTCCTGCCGAGCATTAGAATTTTTGCCACTAACAGTGCTTGGTAGCAGACTACAGGTCTGTAATTTAAGTGCAAAAAGGAAAGAGAAATAAATTTACAGAACTGCCAGGCACTGTAAATGAACTTTGATCTTCATGATCTATTTTAACTATTTGAAATTATAAAACTGAAGTAAATTTCCTGACAAGTAATCTCTATTGTTTTACTCATCTGAGTTGTATTAGTATTTTGTCTTATTCACCTTTTCATCCCTGTGCTGAGTATGGTGCCTGACTCATAACCAGCACTCAGAAAATGTGGAATGCATGAAAAGGAAGAGGGAATCTTGTGTTTCACATTTACTCTGTTGTTTAAAGAGGAAGAGGTAAGTAAATCTTGGTTGCAGTGCACTCTGAAATTTTAATTACATTTTTATAGTTAAACAGGAGTAATCAATTTACTTAGCAGGGAATATAGCAGTCCAGGATAACAGACCAGTAACAGCATTTTAAAAAATATTTTATTTATGGGCCAGGTGTAGTGGCTTATGCCTGTAATCCTAGCACTTTGGGAGGCCAAGGCTGGCAGATCACTTGAGGTCAGGAGTTCAAGACCAGACTGGCCAACATGGCGAAACCCATCTCTACTAAAAATGCAAAAAAATTAGCTGGGCGTGGTGGCGGGCACCTGTAATCCTAGCTACTTGGGGGGCTGAGGCATGAGAATCGCTTGAACCCGGGAGGCAGAGGTTGCAGTGAGCCAAGATCACGACGTTGCACTCCAGCCTGGGCGACAGAGCGAGACTCTGTCTCCAAAAAATTAGATACATGAATACAATAAACAATTTAAAAAATTATTTATAT